>NC_064258.1:22167258-22471532 GCF_003254725.2 Canis lupus dingo | reverse complement strand
ATATGTAGATTTAATGCAATTTAATATCCAAATTCTAGCAAGATTTTTGTAGACATAAAGAAGCTTATTTCTAAAACTTCTATGGAAAGTCATAGGCCCTGGAATAGCTTAAATGTCTTGAAAAAGAATAAAATATCAGGAATGACTTTATGTGATATGAAGGCCTACTGTATACTGACACTACGCAAGAGTGTGTGGTGTTAGTACAGGTATAGTCACACCTATCAATGGAGCAAAATAAAGAACCCAGAAATAGGACCATACATATATGTTCATCTTATTTACAGTGGTGCAAGAATAATTCAGTGGAGGAAAGATAGATTTTTCAACAAGTGGCACTGAAGCAATTGGACATCAACAGGCAAAAAAGAAAAAAAAATTAAAATTAAAAAAAAAATTTAAATCTTGATCTAAACATAACATCTTATATAAAAACTAACTCAAAGTGAATCACAACGTTAAATATAAAACTTTAAAATTTCAAGGGATAAAAACACAATCTTTGGAGTTTAGGGCCAAAGAGTTCTTAGGTCTGACAACAAAAACATGGTCAATAAAGGAGAAATTGATAAATTCGATGTCATAAAGATTAAAAACTTGCTGTGCGAATTCCATTGTAAAGAGGATAAAACATAAGTACAGGCGAGAGGAAGATATTTGCAGATCAAATTTCTAATAAAGAACTACTATCAAGAATATATAAATAGGTCTCAAAACTCAATAGTAAAAATTAAGAAAAGAAAAACCAGCAAAAATCCAATGAGAAAATGAGTAGACATGAGGCTGTAGAGACATATTGCTGCATATAAGCACATGAAAGATTGTCCAATATCATTAACTGTGATGGAAACTCAAATTAAAACCACAATGAAATTTTGTTACACATGTATCAGAATGGCTAAAGTAAAAGTCAGTGACATCCTATGGTGGGGTGGATATGGAGACATTGGATCACTTTGTATTGCTGGTGAGATTGTAAGATGGCAAGGCCACTCTGGAAAACAGTTTCTTATAAAACTAAATATGCAATTATTATATACCCCAGCAAATACACTCTTATCTTAAATAAAAATTTGTGGCCACACAGACACTTTTTATACAAATGTCCATAGTCGATTTATTTGTCATAGCCAAAAATTGGAAACATGCCAGATGTTCCTTCAACAGGTTAAATGTAAACTGTATTATATACACACCTGGAATACTACACAGTAATAATAAAATTAACTATTGATACACCAGGCAACTGGGATGACACAGAGAACTATGCTGAATGAGTAAAAGCCCATCTTTTTTTATTATTATTTTATTTATATGTGTCATGAGAGATACAGAGAGAGGCAGAGACACAGGCAGAGGGAGAAGCAGGCTTCCTGCGGGGAGCCCGATGTGGGACTCGATCCCAGGACCCCAGGATCTTGCCCTGAGATGAAGGCAGATGCTCAACCACTGAGCCACCCAGGTGCTCCAATAAAAGCCCATCTTAAATAGCTACATACTATTTGATTTCATTTATATAAAATTTTGGAAATGACAAAGTATTAAAAATGTTGAACATATTTGTGGTACCACTGGTTAGTAACTGCAATGATAGAATATGAATTTATTATATATGTCATTCAGTTGTGCTGAACTTGCTTTGTGCTAGTCTCAGCATATCAATAACCAATGTTCTGACTGCACTGGCCTTTTGGTTTTATCATAATTGCAAGTTGCCCTCAGCAACAACCAGTGGGAAACTTTGAAAATAAAGTTTATGACTTACAAGAAAAAGAGAAATATAAAGAGAAAAAGAAAGGAAAGAAAGAAAGAAAGAAGAAAGAAAGAAAGAAAGAAAGAAAGAAAGAAAGAAAGAAAGAAAGAAAGGGAAGGAAGGAAGGAAAAGAAAAGAAAAGAAAAAAAAAGAAAAAAAAAGAAAAGAAAGGAAGGAAGGAATTTGTTATACATATATATAACAATATATATAACAATATTCTGTTGTGTATATATATATATATACACAACAGAATGTTACTCAGCCATCAAAAAGAATGAAATCTTGGCATTTGCAACAAGGTGGATAGAGCTAGAGCATATTATACTAAGTGAAATAAATCAGCCAGTGAAAGACAAATATCAAATGATTTCATTCATATGTGGAATTTAAGAAACAAAACAGACGAACATAGGAGAAGAAGGGGAAAAAAGAGAGAGGAAAGCAAACCATAAGAGACTCTTAAGGGCAGAGAACAAATGGAGGGTTACTGGAGGGGCGGGGAGAGGGGCTAGATGGGTGATGGATGTTAAGGAAGGCACTTGTTACGACAAACACAGGGTGTTAAATGTAAGTTGATGAATCACTGAATTCTACTCCTGAAGTCAATATTACACTGTATGTTAACTAATTAGAATTTAAATAGAGGGACGCCTAGGTGGCTCAGTGGTTGAGCCTCTGCCTTCAGCCCAGGTCCTGATCCTAGATACTACATCGGGCTCCCTGCATGAAGCCTGCTTCTCCCTCTGCTTGTGTCTCTGCCTCTTTCTCTCTGTGTCTCTCATGAATAAATAAATAAAATCTTAAAAAAACAAAAAGAATTTAAATAGAAATTGGGGGTAGGGTGGGTGGGAAGGGAACCATTAAAAAAAAAAAAAAAAAAGGAATTCTAAGCATGTGAGTACAATCGAACTCTTTAGAAATGTATTTGGAAATCCAGAAGGGAATATTTTGGCTTCCCAGCTAATCTTCTCCATGCTCTACCCAACTTCTATTTGTTGGACTTTCAGTAATATCTGGTTGAACTGGTTTGTCTCAGTGAAGCTGCTGCTTCTTAGAGATGTACCAGAGTGGCTGAACTGTTTCTGAATGCATCTGCTCTTCTCTTTTGAGAGGTGGTCAGTATAAGTAAATTTGGAATATATTTTATGCCACTCATATCTAATGTGCTTTAAAATATATCCCTTTTCATGTTTAAGACATTTAAAAAATCAGAACAATAGTGAAGCTTATTTGGAATAGGTGCTTCAAATAATTTTTAAGAAAGTTGTGTAATGACATCCTGCAAAGTCTATAGACATTTATTTGGGTTATAATGGTCAGTGTAGCAAGAACTGTATTGCATTTGAATATATATGTAAACATAGCCAGGTGCTATCATGACAGATATTACTACAATTTTTTAATAAGTGAAGATTTGGGTTAAAGCTCTGTGGAGAGATTAAAACCCTGATTAACTTGTCTCTAAAGGACCTTTTGTCTGACTCAGTATTTGGTATCTTTCACTTTTGTAATTAACCCTAAGGACTCAGTTTGTCAGATTGCATCTGTAATTGCTCATAAACACTTTAAAAGCTTTGGAGCTTTTCTTTGCTTCATTTAATTAATTTATTTAGCCTTTTAAAAATATGCTCAAATCATATTTTAAATTCTAAAATATGATTTGTCTCCTCCAGGAGACAAATCATGATTGAAAGCAAATGTTGTATCTCTCACAGAAGTATATGTGTTTATCAGCCTCATTAAATCTGACATTAAGTCAAAAAAATTTTTTAAGATTTTACTTATTTGACAGAGAGAGCACAAGCAGGGGGAGCGGCAGGCAGAGGGAGAGGGATAAGCAGGTAGCAAGTAGCCCTATGTGGGTCTCAATGTGGAACTTGATCCCACGGATCACACCCTGAGCCGAAGGCAGACGCTCAGCCACAGAGCCCTCCAGGAGCCCTTGAATAGTCAAATTTGGAAAGCAAACTGTATCTTTGGATTTTGTCAAGTAAAATAAAAAACAACCTCAGTGGTTGAGCATCTGCCTTCGGCGCAAGTCATGATCCTGGGGTCCTGGGATCGAGTCATACATCGGGCTCCTTGCATGGAGCCTACTTCTCCCTCTGCCTTGTCTCAGCCTCTCACTGTGTCTCTCATGAATAAATAAATAAACTCTTTTAAAAAAATCCAGTATGAACTCTTAGTTTTATTAATCTGATGTAAGAAACTTGTAGAAATCAAAGTGACTGGAAACAAAGTATTCAAAATATAAATGCCCTAAAATGAGGATAATAACATTGATAAGCAAGTGATAAAAGTGACAATATTAAAGCTTTATCCTAATCACTTCATGTATTAACTCATTTAATCTTCACTTTATGAAGTTAATATTATTAGTATCCCCGTTTTATTAAGGAGAAAATTGATATTAAACCTCTTAACCAAGGCTATAGTAGAGAATAGCAGGACATCTGGTACTATTAAAATCTGATTATGGCAAACTAATTGCAGCATATTGTTTAAAGCAGTACCCAAGAGAAAATATGCTTATGAAATATTTAAGTTCTGCATTTTCTGTGTTGTTGAGAAACAGTCTGTTACTATGTAGCATGCGTTTAGATGACTAGAGGTCTCAATCTAGAGCCTATGTGGGCTGAGCATTTCTTTTCCTTGGCCAACACAGTTCTTTTATATATTTTGAATTGCATGAATTTTGTTAGGCAAAATTCTAATTTTGTTAGTTTCTTGTGGACCATATTTTCCACAACTCCCTACGTCATATAAGGCCTTCTCGCACAATAATTGTTCCTTTTCTGGCCACGTATTCTTTTGAGATTGTTACCCCCATACCTGTCCTCCATTTAGACTAGTGTAGCACAGAAAAGCTAGGAGCAAGCAGATGAATAAGATCATACATAGTGCCATCTTTGTATTTTAGTGGTATCAGTGTGGCAAGAAATGAAGTGGTTGCCAAGTTTTTATTACCACAGTCTACATAAGGTGAAGTGCAAGTAATGATATTTTTTCCTACATGAATTAAGCACTCCTTAAGTACCTAAGACTGTATATGGAGAAAGATTTATATGAAACATAATCTCCCTCCTAAGTAGCTTACTTTCAGGTGTAATATGTAGAAAGTAATTACAATCTAGCATCCACAGTACAAATTTTTATATACATAATCAGCTAAGGTACCACACTAGTGTTCAGAGTTGAGTGGAAGAAATGCTGTTCAGACTATGCTTACATTTTCTCAAATAAGAAGACATTGATAAGACTAGAATAGAAGAGAGCCCAGAAGCAGTAATATCCATTATTTATAATAACTTGAAAGATGTCATAAGAAGTATTTCAGGGGCCTGGGTGGCTCAGTTAGTTAGACGTGTGCCTTCAGCTTGGTCATGATCCCAGGGGCCTGAGATTGGGCCCAACATTGGGCTCCCTGCTCAGCGAGGAGCCTGCTTCTCCTTCTCCCTCTGCCATTCCCCCTGCTTGTGCTCCCTCTATATCAAATAAATAAATAATTTTTTTAAAAAAAGTATTTCAAATAATTAAGGATATCAGAAATGCTTCAGTAAATGTGCAGAGTATGGGGCATACAAGTATGTGGATGGGGTATGTAGAGGATATGGTGTGTGTGGTAGGGGGTTATGTAGTACGTGTTCATGTAGGGTATAGTAGGGTGTGTGTGTGTGTGTGTGTGTGTGTGTGTATTCTCCACATCAGTCCAACCAGAAAAATTAGTTCCAGATAAATCAAAAGTAAAAATCTGAGAGACAAAATCTGAAATTTTTAAAAGAAACTATGGAACGATATCTTTATGATCTTTGGGCAGAGAAAGATTTCATAAAATTTAGAAAAACAAAAACACAGTGGAAGAATATTTTAATATATGATTACATTAAAAGTAATGGCTTTTGTATTAAAATCCTCTTGAAAAATTAAAAGACAATCCACAGATTGGGAAAAGATACTTGTAGCACATTGCAAAGATTGATTTCCATAATATACGTTTAAAAAAATCTTAAATTAGTTAGAAGTGACAGCCTAATAACATAAGGAGCAACAGTTGCAACAAATCACCAATAGAAAAAGAAATTGAGATGATTAATAAATATATGAAGAGATACCCAAACTCTCCAGTAATCAAGGGTATTCATATTAAACACATGTTGAGATATTATTTCACATATGTCATATTGGCAAGAATTTAAAAGAATGATACCAAATGTTGGCAAGCAATGAGCACTCTCCTACCATGTAAATGTATCAGTGGTATCACCACTTTGGAAGACAGGTGGCATTCATCAAGAGTTGAAAATACTTCAGTCTGTCTTAGTTAATCCAATCCTACTTAGGTACATATTGACAAAAACTCTTGCCATTTTATGAGGAGAAACTTCATAGCAATATTATAATAGCTGAAAATGAAATAACCAAAATGGACCTTAATAAGGGATTGAATAGGTTTCGTATATTCATATAATAGAAAACTATGTAACAATGAAAAGCAAGGAACTAGAGTTCCATGTATCAAAATGGATGGCTCTCACAAACATGATGTCAAATGAAAAAAACCAGCTTGCAGAAGAATGCACACATAGAAGATTTTTTAAATTTAATTTTATTTAAATTCAATTAATTAAGATATAGTGTATTATTAGTTTCAGAGGTAGAGTTCCAGTGATTCATCAGTTGCCTATAACACCCAGTGCTCATTCTATCACGTGCCCTCCTTCATGCCCGTCACCCAGTTACCCCATCCCCTCACCCCTGTCCCTTCCAGTGACCCTCAGATTGTTTCCTGTAGTTAAGAGTCTCTTATGATTTGTCTCCCTCTTTGATTTCATCTTAATTTTATTTTCCCTTCCTTCCCCTAAGATTCTAAAGCATGTAAAACAGCACTGTTTTTAGTAGGAATATGTTCACATATAGAAAATTATTAAATATGGAATAGTGGTTACCTCTGACAGAGGGGAAACATGTAGTCAGTGAGGAATACACAGCAGTGCAACTATATCGATCATTTAAAAAATTAGGTGAGGATGCATGTCTGTTTGCTTTATTGCTCTTGATAAACTTTAGATGCATTAGTGTTTTATGATTTTTAAAAACTTGATAGAACACATGATTGCATTGGAACTTTAGAAACAGTGGAGGGTGTTTTTTTCTTGAAGTCTATGTGAGAAAAAGAACAGTTGGAAAAGCCAAAAAAAAAAAAAAAAACAATTAGTAATCACCATCACTACAATAACATTTTTTTTAAGGTTCTACCTATTTATTCATGAGAGACACACACAGAGAGGCAGAAGGAGGCAGGCTCCCTGTAGGGAGCGCAATGTAGGACTGGATCCCAGGACTCTGGGATCACGCCCTGAGCCAAAGGCAGATGCTCAACTGCAGAGCCACCCAGGCGTCTCTAGGTCAATTGTTAAAAGTAGTTTCTGATGGCAAATTGGATAGGAGGACTTGTGAAGAAGTGAACCAAGTTGGCTAATTGTGTGGACATGCCACTTTAATAATTTTAAAATACTTTAATCACATCATATTTCCAGTATAGATTCTTCAGTGACCTTACCCATGTGAGATTTGTTTCTAATTTGAAATATTGAAATGTAGATTGCTTTGTAAGAAAGTAAGACCCATTGGATTCATATTTTTAATCTTACTTTATTATTTTTAAGATTTTATTTATTTATTCACGAGAGACAGAGAGAGAGGCAGAGACACAGGCAGAGGGAGAAGCAGGCTCCATGCAGAGAGCCTGATGTGTGACTTGATCCCAGGTCTCCAGGATCAGGCCCTGAGCTGAAGGCAGCGCTAAACCACTGAGCCATCCTATTTTAAATACTTTGTATTTAAGGAGAATTCGGTAGCATCTTGAGAAGGTTAGGGAGGTTCACTCACTTTAAAGGGATTTACACACTTGCTTGTCAGTAAAAGTTTTGAAAATTTATTCCAACGTGTCAAATTTGAGAGAGTAGATGTTATTCTGAGTCACACATACTGAAAATAGAGTTTATAATGGCAGTGCAGGTAGAATCCTTTGCTATTGTGTAACATTTGGAACAGTGACACTATAATTAAAAGTTGATAAAATTGAAATAGTTTTCTTATTTCCATAAGCCAGTTGTTTTCTCCTGTTAGAGAAAGACTCTTTAAGTGGAGGCAAAGCAAAGCAATTATTTTAAAGTATGCTAAGTTCTCCCCCTCCTTCCACTTTGCTGTGCTGTGAGAATTGGGTGTAAAATGAAGCTTTTGATATGTTGTATAAGGTTAAGGGGCAGCACCTTTTGAATCTCATGTAGTAGTATGACATGTAACAGTCTTGTTTTGGTAACATTTTACCTGGTTTTCATGGGGAAAGCCTCTTCACAATTCTACATTTAAATTAATTTTTTAAGTTTCATTTTGATGGCTAATGTCTTTATAATTTATTTTTTTATTTTTATTTTTTTATTTTTATTTATTTATGATAGTCACACAGAGAGAGAGAGAGAGAGAGGCAGAGACATAGGCAGAGGGAGAAGCAGGCTCCATGCAACGGGAGCCCGATGTGGGATTCAGTCCCAGGTTTCCAGGATCGCGCCCTGGGCCAAAGGCAGGCGCCAAACTGCTGCGCCACCCAGGGATCCCTGTCTTTATAATTTAAAATTCTTTTCTTAACGTGGAAAAAAGTTGTTTGAAAGTGACCATCCACTATCCTCAGAAGCCCTTGACAAGCCTTTGACATGTAACAGGAACTGCAAACATTATAGTGCAAAAAAACAAAAACAAAAACAAAAACAAAAAAAAATCTGGGGACGCCTGGGTAGCTCACTGGTTGAGCATCTACCTTTGGCTCAGGGCGTGATCCTGGAGACCCAGGATAGAGTTCCACATCAGGCTCCCTGCATGGAGCCTGCTTCTCCCTCTGCCTGTGTCTCTGCCTCTCTCTGTGTCTTTCATGAATAAATACTTATTTTTTAAGTTTTTTATTGGAGTTTGATTTGCCAACATATAGCATAACACCCAGTGCTCATCCTGCCAAGTGCCCCCCTCAGTGCCCATTACCCAGTCACCTCAACCCCCTTCCCACCTCCCTGTCCACCACCCCTTGTTCATTTCCCAGAGTTAGGTGTCTCTCATGGTTTGTTACCCTCACAGATATTTTCACTCATTTTCTCTCCTTTCCCTTTGTGAAAAAATAAAGTACCTGTGTTCATAAAAAATGTCTGTGTTCATAATTTCTGACATATTTCTTTCTGAAAGAGGAATGCACTGTTTTCACTATATCTGATTTTTAGAAATTATTCTATTTGAACTGTTGATTCTAAAGATTTTTGATCTTTTGAAAAAACTAATGTTGGTGTATCTGTTATGGTTATTTAATGCATTCTGAAATTCTTCAGTAATTAGGTAAAAATTTGAAATGAAAAATACAATAATGCTTTTTAAAGGAAATAATTACAGTGACAGAAATTTATGTACAAAACGTTTATCAGGGAGGTGGGGCACAATGGCAGAAGAGTAGAGTCCCCAAGTCACCTGTTCCCACCAACTTACCTAGATAACTTTAAGATCATCCTGAAAACCTACAAATTCGGCTTATAAAGAGAGAACAGCTGGAAGGCTGCGGTGAGAAGAGTACACACTTCCATCAAGGTAGGAAGACAGAAAAAAATAAAGAAATAAAAAAGCATCCAAGGGGGAGGGGCCCCACGAGTTGCTGGGCAGGCTGCGAGGTGAGTGCCCCAGGACAGGAAATCCCAGGCCCGGAGAAGCAGGAGCTTCACCAATCTTCCCAAACACAAAGGCGCTTGTAGGGAGCTCAGGCAGGAATCCAGGAGGGGCAATGGAGCCCCCAGGCTCCCAGGGGCACTAACAGAGGAGGTGCCCCCTGGGAGAGAGCGCACCACACACCGCAGGCAAGCTCCCTAAAGGGCTGGAGCGTTGGACTGGCAGGGCCCCAGGAGCAGCTTAGGCGGCAGCTCTGCATGGAAGTGGCTGCACCGCTCCAGGACCGTGATTTAGTGGCAGAGGCCCCAGGGCGCAGAGGGACACAGCCCAGGATCCGGGAAAGGCGGACGCTGGGAGGGCCCAAGACAGCGAGGATGCTCGTGCCACATGGTGGCCCTGAGCTGTGCAGATCGGGGCCCCTGCCACGGGAGCATCCAGGCCGCTGCAGACTGGGAGCTGCAGTAGTTACTGCGGGACCTGACTCTGGAGCTGCAGAGCTGGCTGCCACCACTGTTGTTGTTCCTCCTGGTGTCACCTTGTACCTGGGACTGAGCAGGGGCCTCACAGGATAAACAGATCCCACTGAGCCATGCATCTGGCAGGAGGAGGAGCAATTCCCTCAGGTACACACACCTGAGAATCAGCACAACAGGCCCCTCCCCCAGAAGACCATCTGGAAGGACAGGAGAAAAGCAAGTTCTTGACCAAGCAGTGCTGGAAACTTCCAGGGGAAGTCTAGGGACTTACAGTATATAGAATCAGAGGATACCCCTCCTTGTTTTTTGTTTTCTGTTTGTTCTTCCCCCCCGTTATTTTTTCTCTCTTTTTCTCCTTTTTCCAGTACAACTTGTTTTTAGCCACTCTGCACTGAACAAAATGACTAGAAGGAAAAACTCACCACAAAAGAAAGAATCAAGAACAGTACTCTTTCCCACAGAGTTACAAAATTTGGATTACAATGCATGTCAGAAAGCCAATTCAGAAGCACAATAAAAAGCTACTGGTTGCACTAGAAAAAAAGCATAAAGGATTCAAGAGACTTCATGACTGCAGAATTTAGATCTAATCAGATCGAAATTGAAAATCAATTAAATGAGATGCAATCCAAACTGGAGGTCCTAACAATGAGGGTTAACAAGGTGGAACAGTGAGTGACATAGAAGACAAGTTGATAGCAAGGAAGGAAGCTGAGGAAAAAAGAGAAAAGCAATTAAAAGATCATGAGGATAGGTTAAGGGAAATAAATGACAGCCTCAGAAGGAAAAATCTACGTTTAATTGGGGTTCCCGAAGGCGCTGAAAGGGACAGAGGCCCAGAGACTGTATTTGAACAAATCATAGCTGAGAACTTCCCTAACTTGGGAAGGGAAACAGGCATTCAGATCCAGGAGATAGAGAGATCCCCCACCACCACCACCAAAGTCAATTAAAACCGCTCAACACCTCGACATTTAATAGTGAAACTTGCAAATTCCAAAAATAAAGAGAAGATCCTTAAAGCAGCAAGAGACAAAAGATCTCTAACCTTTATGGGTTAACAGCAGACCTCTCCACAGAGACCTGACAGGCCAGAAAGGGCTGGCAGGATATATCAGGGTCCTAGATGAGACGAATATGCAGCCAAGAATACTTTATCCAGCAAGGCTCTCATTCAGAATAGAAGGAGAGGTAAAGAGCTTCCAAGATAGGCAGAAACTGAAAGAATATGTGACCACCAAACCAGCTCTACAAGAAATATTAAAGGGAACCCTGTAAAAGAAAGAGCAAGTCCAAGGAAATAGTCCACAAAAACAGGGACTGAATAGGTATCATGATGACACAAAATTCATATCTTTCAATAGTAACTCTGAACGTGAATGGGCTAACGATCCCCTCAAAAGACACAGGGTTTCAGACTGGATAAAAAAGCAAGATCCATCTATTTGCTGTCTACAAGAGACTCATTTTAGAGCTAAGGACACCTACAACCTGAAAATAAAAGGATGGAGAACCATCTACCATTCAGTTGGTCCTCAAAAGAAAGCAGGAGTAGCCATCCTTATATCAGATAAATTAAACTTTATCCCAAACACTGTAGTAAGAGATGAATAGGGACACTATATCATACTTAAAATGATCTATCCAATAAGAGGACCTAACAATCATGAATATTTATGCCCCAAATGTGGGAGCTGTCAAGTATATCAATTAATAACCAAAGTTAAGACATACTTGGATAATACACTTAACTTGGAGACTTGAATACGGTGCTTTCTACAATCGATAGATATTCTAAGCACAACATCTCCAAAGAAACAAGAGCTTTCAATGATACACTGGACCAGATGGATTTTACAGATATTTACAGAACTTTATATCCAAACGCAACTGAATACACATTCTTCTCAAGTGCACATGGAACTTTCTTCAGAACAGACCACATACCGGGTCACAAATCAGGTCATAACCGACACCAAAACATTGGAATTGTCCCTTGCATATTTTTAGACCATAATACTTTGAAACTAGAACTAAACGACAAGAAGTTTGGAAGAAAATCAAACACGTGGAGGTTAAAGACCATCCTGCTAAAAGATGAAAGGGTCAACCAGGGAATTAGAGAAGAATTAAAAAGATTCATGGAAACTAATGAGAATGAAGATACAACCGTTCAAAATCTTTGGGATACAGTAAAAGCAGTCCTAAGGGGAAATACATCACAATACAAGCATCCATCCAAAAACTGGAAAGAGCTCAAAACGAAAGCTAATCTTGCACCTAAAGGAGCTGGAGAGGAACAGCAAATGAAACCTTCAACCAGCAGAAGAAGACAGTTAATAAAGATTTGAGCAGAACTCATTGAAATAGAGACCAGAAGAACTATAGAACAGATCAACAAAACCAGGAGTAGGTTCTTTGAAGGAAATAATAAGATAGATAAACCATTAGCCAGCCTTATTAAAAAGAAGAGAGAAAAGACTCAAATTAATAAAATCATGAATGAGAAAGGAGAGATCACCACCAATACCAAGGAAATACAATTTTTTAAAACGTATTATGAGCAGCTATACGCAAATAAATTAGGCAATCTAGAAGAAATGGACGCATTACTGGAAAACCACAAACTACCAAAACTGTAACAGGAAGAAATAGAAAACCTGAACAGGCCAGTAACCAGGGAGGAAATTGAAGCAGTCATCAAAAACCCCCCAAGACACAAAAGTCCAGGGCCAGATGGCTTCCCCAGGGAATTCTATCAAACATTTAGAGAAGAAACCATGCCTAATCTACTAAAGCTGTTCAGAAAGACAGAAAGAGATGGAGTACTTTAAAACTCGTTCAGCATCACCTTAATTCCAAAACCAGACAAAGACCCCACCAAAAAGGAGAATTATAGGCCAATATCCCCGATGAACACAGATGCAAAAATTCTCAACAAGATACTAGCAGATAGAATCCAACAGATTATTCACCATGACCAAGTGGGATTTATCCCTGGGATGCAAAGCTGGTTCAACACTCATAAAGCAATCAATATGATTGATCATATCAACAAAAGAAAAAACAAGAACCATATGATCCTCTCAATAGATGCAGAGAAAGCATTTGACAAAATACAGCTTCCATTCCTGACCACAGCTCTTCAGAGTGTAGGGATAGAGGAAACATTCCTCAGCATCTTAAAAGCCATCTACGAAAAGCCCACAGCAAATATCATTCTCAATGGGGAAGCACTGGGAGCCTTTCCCCTAAGATCAGGAACAAGACAGGGATGTCCACTCTCACCACTGCTATTCAACATAGTACTGGAAGTCCTACCCTCAGCAATCAGGCAACAAAAAGAAATAAATTGGCAATTTAATTTGCATTTAAATTGGCAAAGAAGAAGTCAAACTCTCCCTCTTCGCAGATGACATGATAATGTACCTAGAAAACCCAAAAGTCTCCACCCCAAGATTGCTAGAACTCATACAGCAATTTGGCAGTGTGGCAGGATACAAAATCAATGCCCAGAAGTCAGTGGCATTTCTATACACTAACAATGAGACTGAAGAAAGAGAAATTAAGGAGTCAGTCCCATTTACTATTGTTACCCAAAAGCATAAGATACCTAGGAATAAACATAACCAAAGAGTTAAAGGATCTATACCTGAAAAACTACAGAACACTTCTGAAAGAAATTGAGGAAGACAAAAAGAGATGGAAAAATATTCATGCTCATGGATTGGAAGAATTAATATTGTGAAAATGTCAATGTTACCCAGGGCAATTTACACATTTAATGCAATCCCTATCAAAATACTGTGGACTTTCTTCAGAGAGTTGGAACAAATCATCTTAAGATTTGTGTGGATTCAGAAAAGACCTCAAATAGCCAGAGGAATATTAAAAAAGAAAACCAGAGCTCGGGGCATCACAATGCCAGATTTCAGGTTCTACTACAATGCTGTGGTCATCAAGACAGTGTGGTACTGGCACAAAAACAGACACGTAGATCAATGGAACAGAATAGAGAATCCAGAAATGGGCCCCACAACTTTATGGTCAACTAATATTCGACAAAGTAGGAAAGACTATCCACTGGAAAAAAGTCTCTTCAAAAAATGGTGCTGGGAAAATTGGACAGCCACGTGCAAAAGAATGAAACTAGACCATTCTCCTACACCATACACAAAGGTAAACTCAAAATGGATGAAAGTTCTAAATGTGAGACAAGAGTCCATCAAAATCCTAGAGGAGAACACAGGCAACACCCTTTTTGAACTTGGCCACAGCAACTTCTTGCAAGATACATCCACGAAGGCAAAAGAAACAAAAGCAAAAATGAACTATTGGGACTTCATCAAGAGAAGAAGCTTCTGCACAAAGAAACAGTCAACAAAGTAAAAGACAACCTACAGAATGGGAGAAGATATTTGCAAATGACCTATCAGGTAAAGGGCTAGTATCCAAGATCTATAAAGAACTTATGAAACTCAACATCCAAGAAACAAACAATCCAATCAGGAAATGGGCAAAAGACATGAACAGAAATTTCACAGAGGAAGACACAGACATGGCCAACAAGCACATGAGAAAATGCTCCGGGTCACTGCCCATCAGGGAAATACAAATCAAAACCACAATGAGACACCACCTCACACCAGTGAGAATGGGGAAAATTGAAAATTAACAAGACAGGAAACAACAAATGTTGGAGAGGATGTGGAGAAAGGGGAGCCTTCTTGCACTGTTGGTGGGAATGTGAACTGGTATGGCCACTGTGGAATGGTGTGTGGAGGTTCCTCAAAGAGTTAAAAGTAGATCTGCCCTACGACCCAGCAATTGCACTGTTGGGGATTTACCCCAAAGATATAGATGCAGTGAAACACCGGGACACCTGCACCCCGATGTATATAGCAGCAATGTCCACAATAGCCAAACTGTGAAAGAAGCCTCGGTGTCCATCGAAAGATGAATGGATAAGGAAGATGTGGTTTATGCATACAATGGAATATTAGCCATTTGGAATGACAAATTTGCCACGTGCAAAAGAATATTAGTTGAACATAAAGTTGTGGGACCCACCATTTGCTTCTACATGGATGGAACTGGAAGGTATTATGCTGAGTGAAATAAGTCAATCAGGAAAAGGACAAACATTATATGGTCTCATTCATTTGGGGAATATAAAAATTAGTGAAAGGGAATAAAGGGAAAGGAGAGAAAATGAGTGAAAATGTCAGGAGGGTGACAAAACAAGAGAGACACCTAACTCTGGGAAACAAACAAGGCGTAGTGGAAGGGGAGGTGGGCAGGAGGTTGGGGTGACTGGGTAATGGGCACTGAAGGGGGGCACTTGGCGGGATGAGCACTGGGTGTTATGCTAAATGTTGGCAAATTGAACTCCAATAAAAATTTTTTTTTTAATAAGTGTTATTTTTTTTAAAAGGGAGAATTATGCAATTCCAAACAGGTGACAGGACTGTTAACAGACTTTCTACACTGATATTTCTTTCTCCTTTGATCTCTAATTCTTCTAAAAAATCTCTCCCCAGATCACATTTCTTCATTTTCTTTCCTGTAGTTTTCTCCTTGGCTAGAGGTTATGACACTAAATTTATTTTGCCCCTGATGGCCTGGATTAAAATGAACAGAAGGGGGGCAGCCCAGGTGGCTCAGGGGTTTAGTGCTGCCTTCAGCCCAGGGTGTGATCCTGGAGACCCGGCATCGAGTCCCACATCAGGCTCCCTGAATGGAGCCTGCTGCTCTCTCTGACTCTCTCTCTCTCTCTCTCTGTGTGTGTGTGTGTGTGTGTGTGTCTCTCATGAATAAATAAATAAAATCTTTAAAAAAAAAATGAACAGAAGGGTATCCATATAACTTAAGACATACCTTTTCTAATTACTTTAAATAAATGTATTCTTACAGCTAAAAGAGAACTTGAAAAAACTTCTCCCATCATACCATAAAGCTAAGTATTCCAGATGGCAACTAAGGTATCTTTATGGCTCACCATCAACTGGAAGTTCCTTTAGCAGCCTCTTTTGTTATCTGTTAGCTCAATACACATATTGCTCACAAAATCTGGCAGTTGTTGCACATTAATCCTTCGTCCTTTGAAAATATGAAATGTGATCATTAAATAATTTTATAGAATAATTATTTCAAATAATAATTTAATGATATTAAACATGTTTCTTCTTAATTTGTGGAAGTTCAAGGATATAATAACATATATACATCTATTCAGAATTAAGGACCATATATCAAATTTAAACATAAACATACTGAAAAGTATGATTTCCTAACTGGACAAGGAGTCAAAGTAGAAGAGAATGAATTTTATCTGAATAACTATCTGGTTATCAACATCAATTCGTTTACACACCTTACCAGAGTATTTTACATTTAAAAATTTTTTTTCGGGATCCCTGGGTGGCGCAGCGGTTTGGCGCCTGCCTTTGGCCCAGGGCACGATCCTGGAGACCTGGGATCGAATCCCACGTCGGGCTCCCAGTGCATGGAGCCTGCTTCTCCCTCTGCCTATGTCTCTGCCTCTCTCTCTCTCTCTCTCTCTCTCTCTCTCTGTGTCTGACTATCATAAATAAATAAAAATTTAAAAATAAATAAATAAAATAAAAATTTTTTTCTGAAATGTTATTTGCTTTAATACTGACAATAAAACTTTATCTTGTCGCTTGATACATCCTGATTTAGGAATCTAGTGTTAAATAATAAATATTGTTAGTCTAAAAACTCCAGAAAGTTTAGAAGTTGTTGGTAAGTTATTGATTTTGATTACTATATAAAAAGGCAAATTATGGGACATGAAGAGCAAATATTTTATTAGAAAAGGTTGAAAGCTAATATTTACAAATCAGTAATAAAATAGTAGAAGGGCAGCCCTGGTGGCTCAGCAGTTTTGTGCCGCCTTCAGCCCAGGGCATGATCCTGGAGACCCAGGATTGAGTCCCACATCAGGCTCCCTGCATGGAGCCTGCTTCTCCCTCGGCCTGTGTCTCTGCCTCTCTCTCTCTCTGATGAATAAATAAATAAAATCTTTTTTAAAAAAATAAAATAAAATAAATAAAATAGAAAATATGTAAAAATGAACTACTACATAAAGCCTGAGGATCTTGGTTTCATATCATTTCCTACTAACCTGTAGAAGCTTTCAATCCATCAAATAACTTTTTCATTGCAATTCTCCAATATGCTGTAAGAAGAAATGCAAATAATAAAAAGAAATAGACTGTGAGACATAGAAATAATGAAAAGAAAATATTCCAGGAAGATTTGTGTACTAAGAATGTTCTTTACTTTTACCCTCTTACTGAGAATGAGTGTAAAGAAGTGAAATATAAAAAATATAACAACTTCAACAATATAACTGTGATTTCATTCTTCTTAAATCAGACCTACAACAGTCAAGGGATAAGACTGTCTAGGGTCCACTTTTTAGCTCTAAGACTTTAAAGAACTTTCTTATTTATATCAGACTCCTACAACAGGATTTAAATTTGGTATATGCTATTCAAAAATGCTTAAATTGGGATTTTAGCAATAATTTTCTCATATAATGTGTTCTCATTCAGTATTCCCTGATTGTTTAATAAGCCCAGAGAGATTTATTTCCTCCTTTTTTGGTCACAAAATAAATTATTAATCACTTTGAAGATAATTCCTCTACATCAGCACTTGGGGGGGGGCAGTTATATTGCTAGACTATTAGTTTTCTTTTATTTAATATTTTTAGAAAATTTTATTTGGATAATTGTAGTTTTGTATGGAGTTGTTAGAAAAAAATATGGAGATACCTTGTACATTTTTGCCCAGCTTCCCCTCCCCTAATGATAAGATTTACCAAACCATGGTATAATATCAAAAACAGGATATGGACATTGATATATCTACTAATGTTATTTAGATTTTCTTAGTTTTCCTTGTACTAATTTGTATGTCTGTGTAGGTATTAAATTCTATACCATTTTATTACCTATGAAGGTTCATGTATACACTGCCACAGTCAAGATACTGAACAGCTCCAGTACCACAAGGACCCTTTTATAACCATACTCCCCTCCCTCTGCCTCTGCTAATCCAATATCCCTAAATCCTGGCAAGCACTAATCTGCACTCCATTTCTAAAATTTTATTATTTCAAAATGTTGTGTAAATGAAATCTTACAGTATGTAACCTCTGAGCTTTGCTTTTTTGGCTCTGCATAATTATCTGGAAATTTGTTTTAGTTGTTGCATGAATCAAATAGTTACTTTATTTTTACTGATGAATAGTATTCCATGATATGTGTTATCACAGTTTGTTTAGCCATCTACCTATTGAAGGATACCTGGGCTGATTTTTGGCCCTTATGTTCATGTATAGGTTTTTGTACAAACATAAGTTTTCATTTCTCTGGGATAAATGCCCAAAGGTATAACTGCTGAGTCCTATGGTAGTTTCATGCTTAGTTTTTTGAGAAACTGGAACTTTTTTCTATGGTGATATTACTTTACATTCCCACCAGCAAGTATGAGTGGCCTAGATTCTATAGCATCCTCATGAACATTTGGTGTTGTCATCATTTTTAGGTATTCTGATAGGTATGCAGTGATAGTTCAATGTAGTTTTAAATTGCATTTCCTTGATGCCTAATGATGTTGAACATCTTTTCATGTGTTTTTTTTAACACCTGTATATCTTCCATGGTGAAATACACCTTCACATATTTTTCCCCATTTTCTAATTGGATTGTTTGTATTTTATGTTGCTGAATTTTGAAGGTTCTTTAAATATCATAGCTATTAGTCATTTGTCAGATATGTCATTTACAAATATTTTCTCCCAGGCTGCAGGTTGTCTTTCACTATCTCCACACTACTTTAACAAAGCAAAAGCTTTTCATTTTTATTAAAGCAAAAACTTTAATTTATCAGTTTTTTCCTGAGTCAAGCTTTTCATGTAATATGTTTTTAAATTAATTCACTTTTACTAGGCAATGTTAAATATAAATTACATAACTCAAGTGTTTCCAATCAGTATATAGTGAAAAATAAATCTCCCTCACAAACATATCCTCTATCAGAGTTCTCCTCCCTCTAAGGAACAAACATTGGCATCTTAATATGTTTTAGAGATATTCTGTGCATATATTTGTATATAAATATAGAACTGACTGGTTGTTTTGATGGTTCTATATATTTCATTGAATAGATGTTCTGTAGTTACGGAATGTTTTAAAATGCATTAAAATTGATATACATTGCTTTTCCCTGTATTTTCAGATACATTGTTTTTAAGAGATTGCATATTGTTTGTTCAAACATTCTCTGCCCCTCTCTATTAAGCCTGTCCTTATGAGAGGATTATACATCTGTTCCTGAAGATATCATGTAAGGTGCTTTGGCTAACAAAATATTTGTGTCTCTTCTGAGTAGAAACCTTAAGAACTACCACATAGTTCCATCATCTCTCTTTTCCCTGTCACAAAAGTGACATCACCCAGATGGAGACTGCTACTTCAGCCTGTGCTCTACAATAGAGTGGAGGTACAGCCAACCTATGGGCAATATCTAATTTTGAGTGACATGCAAAAAAACCTGTTGCCATAGGCCACTGAGATTTGGGGGTTGTTTGTTACTATTGCACCACAACTAAGTGATATAGAAGCTGGAAACACAAACGTGCAGCCTAAGCAGCAACAACAACAGTAGCAAAACCACTAAAAATATCACTGTCATTAGCTCTGCTGCTGGGAGTGGTTGGTGAGGAAATTATTACTGGAGGCTGGAATGAACTCATAGTGTTGGTGAGTCTATCAACTTCAACAACTGAGAAGGCAGATAATGTACTGAATATATTTATGCCTTAAAAGAAATGAGGAAATACAATGTTACAGGAGTATCTGGTTAATATTGGCTGTAATGGAGAAGTTACTAGAAAAGAAGTTACTAGAAATGAACCCAGGAAAGAACTGACTGACTGGAAAGCAGAGATAAAAGAAAACAGAGAGAATCCAGAAATTCTGGGTCCTGTATGGTAAACAAAAATAAACTATTTTTCATCTTCTACAGACAGAAGACAACCCCAAGGATCTCTTTAAGTGACCAAGGGCATTTAAAAATAAGGCTTCTAAAAAAATAATAAAAATAAAGCTTCCAGCAAAGACACACACAAAAAAACTTTTATCACCAAATAGTACAGACTTAATTTGGTTTTTTTTTTAAGATTTTATTTATTCATGAGAGACACACACACACACACACACAGAGAGAGAGAGAGAGAGAGAGAGAGAGAGGCAGAGAAACAGGCAGAGGGCGAAGCAGGCTCCATGCAGGGAGCCGGACGTGGGACTCGATCCTGAGTCTCCAGGATCATGCCCTGAGCAGAAGGTGGCGCTAAACCACTGAGCCCCCGGGGCTGCCGAATACAGACTTAATTTGGACTTTGAAATTAGGCCATTGACTCACTTTTTTTGTTTTACTGAAGTATAGTTGATATACTATATCATATTGGTTACAGATATACAACATAGTGATTTAGCATTTATATGCATTACAAAATAATTACCATAAGTCTAACTACCTTCTGTCACCATACATAGTGATTACAGTGTTACTATTATTCCCTATGCTATACTTTATAACTAGAAGTTTGTACCTCTTAATCCCTTCCCAAATTTTGCCCATCCCTCCTACTCCAGCACCACCAGTTTGTTCACTGTATTTGTGTGTTTCTATTTTATCTGTCTCTTAGATTCTATATATAAGTGAAATCATATAGATTTTGTCTTTCTTTGTCTTATTTCACATAGCATAATACTCTCTGGGTTTATCTATGTTGTCAAAATGCCAAGATTTCATGCTTTTTTTATGGCTAAATATGCCGTCTTTTTTATACACACACATACACACAAACATGCATATATATGTGTATGTGTGTGCATGTGTATATATTCTTTATCCATTCATTTATTGATGGACATTTAGGTTCCTTCTATATCTTGATGATTATAAATAATGCTGCAGTGAACAAAGTGGCACATGTATCTTTTCAAGTTATTGTTTTCATTTTCTTTGGGTAAATATCCAAAAATAGTATTGCTAGATCATATGGTAGTTCTATTTTTAATTTTTTAAGGAACCTCTATATTGTTTTCTATAGTGGGTACAATAATTCACATTTCCACCAACAGTTTCTGAGGGTTCCCTTTCTTTATATTCTCACCAACATTTATTTGTTGTCTTTTTAATAATAGCTATTCTGACAAGTGTTAGGTGTTCTCTCATTATGGTTTTTATTTGTGTTTCCCTGATAACTAATCATGTTGAATTTATTTTCATGTATTTGTTAGCCATCTGTTGTATCTTCTTTGGGAAAATACCTATCCAGATCCTCTGTCAGTTTTTTAATCACCTTGTTTTTTCGCTATTGAGTTGTAGGAGTTCTTTATGTATCTTGGATAATAATTCCTTATCACATATACCATTTGCAAATATCCTCCCTCATTCAATCGGCTGCCTTTTTTGTTTTGTTGATGGTTTCCTTCACTATGTAAAATATTTTTTATTTCATATAGTCATAATTGTTTATTTTTGCTTTTGTTGCCCTTGCCTGAGGAGACAACTCCAAAAAACACTACTAAAACTAATGTCCAAGAGTTTATTGCTTTTATTTTTCTCTTAGCATCTTTATGGTCTCAGGTCTTGCATCTAGGTCTTTAATCCGTTTTGAGTTTATTTTTGTGTGTGGTATAAGAAAGTGGCCCAGCTTCATTCTTTTGTGTGTAGTTGTCCAGTTTTCCCAACACCATCTATTGAAGAGAATGTCTTTTTCCCATTGGTATTCTTGTCTTCTTTGTCATAGATTGATTGACCAGAAAAGCCTGAGTTATTTCAGGGCTATTTTGTTCCATTGATCTATGTGGTTTTGTGCCAGTACCATACTAATTTTGATTACTATAACTTTATAATATAGTTTGAAATCAAGGAGATTGATACCTACAGAATTGTTATCTTTTCTCAAGATTACTTTGGCTATACAAGACAAGGTCTTTTGTGCTTCCATAGATATGTAATGCTATGAAAAATAACAGTGGTATTTTAGTAGGTATTCCATTAAATGTGTAGATTTCATTGGGTATTATGGAAATATTTACAATATTCTTCCAATTCATGAGCACAAGATATCTTTCCATTTATATGTCATCTTCCTTTTCTTTCAGCAGTGTCTTATAGTTTTCAGCGTATAGGTCTTTCCCCTTGGTTAAATTTATTCCTAGAAATTTTGTCCTTTTTGATTCAATTGTAAATAGGATTGTTTTCTTAATTTCACTTTTTTAAGTTTGTTCTTAGTATATAGAAACAAAACCAGTTTCTGTATATTAATTTTATAACCTGAAACGTTACTGAATTAATTCTCTTTTTTTAAGTTTTTTTTAAGATTTATTTATTTATTTATGATAGACAGAGAGAGAGAGAGAGAGAGGCAGAGACACAGGAGGAGAGAGAAGCAGGCTTCATGCCGGGAGCCCGGCACAGGACTCGATCCCGGGACTCCAGGATCACGCCCTGGGCCAAAGACAGGTGCTAAACCGCTGAGCCACCCAGGAATCCCCTTTTTTAAGATTTTATTTATTTATTCATGATAGACATAGAGAGAGAGAGAGAGGCAGAGACACAGGCAGAGAGAGAAGCAGGCTCCATGCCAGGAGCCCAACGCGGGACTCGATCCTGGGACTCCAGGATCATGCCCTGGGCCAAAGGCAGGTGCCAAATCACTGAGCCACCCAGGGATCCCTGAATTAATTAATTCTGATTGGTTTTTCTTGTGGAATGTCTGGGGTTATCTATATATAGTACATGTCATCTGCAAATAGTGATAGTTTTACTTCATTCATACCAATTTGAATGATTTTTATTTCTTTCCCTTGTCTTTCGTGGCTGGAATTTCTAACACTGAATAATGTGGCAGGATTGGGCATCTATGTCTTGTTCTTCCTGATCTTATAGGATGAGCTTTCAGCTTTTGAGTATGATGTTGTTGTTTTGTCATATATGGCCTTTACTATGAGGTATGTTTTCTATATCGACTTTATTGAGACTTTTTACCATAAATGCATGGTCGAATTTTATCAAAGCCTTTTCTACATCTATTGAAGTGATCACATGATTTTTATCCTTCAGTATGTTAATATGGTGAACTGTTGATTGATTTATGGATATTAAACCATTGAGCCCTTCTTGCATCCCTGGAATAAATCCCATTTAATTATTGTGTATGTGAATCTTTTAAAATATTGATGAATTTGGTTTACTAATATTGTCTTAAGGATTTTTACATCTTTTTCATTAAAGATGTTGGCCTGTAGTTTCCTTTTTTGTAGTGTCATTGCATTGTCTGGTTTTGATATCTGGGTAATGCTGGCTTTGTGGAGTGAATTTGGAAGTGTTTCCTCCTCTTTAATATTTTGCAATAGTTTGAGAAGAACAGGTACTTAATTCTTTTTTAAATGCTTGGTAGAATTCACTTGTGAAGTCATCTAGTTCCTGAATTTTTGTTGTTGGGAGTTTTTTGATGACTGATTCAATTTCGTTATTAGTAATCAATCTTATTCAGATTTTCTGTTTTGTCCTGATTTAGTCTTGGAAAATTGTATGTTTCTAAGAATTTATCAATTTCTTCTAGGTTCTCCAGTTTATTTGTGTATAAGTTTTTTGTAGTAGTCTCTTACAATCCTTTGTATTTGTGTGGTATACACTATAACATCATATATCCCCAATTTTATTTACTTGAGTCATCTCTTTTGTACTTAATGGCTTTGGTTAAATGTTTGTCAAAATGTTTTATATTTTCAAAGAAACTGTTTGGTTTTATTGATCTTTTCTATTGATCTTTGATTACTTCCTTCCTTCTACTACTTTTAGGGGTTTTTTCTTATTTTTCTATTTCCTTTAGGTGTAAGTTTAGATTATTTATTTAGATTTTTTTTTTTAAATTTCTCGAGGTAGGCCTATATCACTGTAAACCTATTAAACCAGCTTTTGATGCATCCCATAGTTTTTCGTCTGTTCTTTTATTTTTATTTGTTTGAAGATATTTGAAACAATTTTCTTTTGATTTTTTTCAATGACTCAATTGAATGTCTAGTAGCTGTTCTTTAGCCTCCATGTATTCTGTGTGGGATTTGTTTTTCCTATAACTGATTTCTAGTTTCATACCATTGTGGTTGGAAAAGATGCTTGATAAGATTTGTTTAGTATCTATTTTCTAGGTATAAGTTTTGCTATCTCAAATATATCTTCATTCCCAATTGTATGGAATGTCTTCTTCTTTTCCTTTGAGTACAGTCTGTATGTGTCTATAGCTGTGAAATGAATCATTTGTAGGGAGTATATAGATGGGTTTCGCTTTTTTATCCTTTCAGCCATCCTATATCTTTTGTTCAATTTAAAAACTTTTTTATTTTAATTCTACTTAGTGTACAGTGTAATATGTTTCAGGTGTAAAATAGAGTGATTCAGCCCTTCCATACATCACCCTGTACTCATCAGGACAAATGTAGTCCTTAATCCTCATCACCTATTTTACCCATTTCCCACACCTCTCCCTTCTGGTAACTATTAGCTTGTTCTCTATAATTAAGACTTGTCTTTCTTGATTTGTCTTTATCGTTTTTAATATGAAATATTTAATATGCAAATATTAAAACATTGCAGCACAAGCAGTGAGCCAAATAAGAAATCAAATGGCAAGTCAAAAATGTCTCAAAATAAAAGAAGAAAACACAATATTCAAAACCTATTAGATGCAACAAAAGCAGATGTTAGAGTGAAATTTATACTCTAAATTATATAAATACTTGTATTAGAAAAAAGTTAAAATAAGCAATTTAACATTATACCACAAAGAACTAGAAAAAGAAGAAATTTAATATTTAGAAGAGGAAGGAAATAAAAAAGAAAAATCAGAAATAAATAAAATAGAGACCAGAATAAATAATAACATAATATTGACCAGTTTTTCCAAAGATATAAACAAAATTGGCCATACTACATTAAGAAAAAAGAGAGAGAAGCTTCAAAAAGCAAAATGAGAAGTGTAAGAAAATAATACGACAGATAATCACAAAAATACATAGTGCGATAATGAACTACTATAAGAAATTATATACTGACAAATAGGTTATTTAGGAAAAGAAAAACAGGTAATTATTAAGAACTCACAAATTACTAAGATTGAATCATGAATCTTAAATCCAAGAAATAGGAAATCATCTTAGACCAATGTTAGGAATGAAGGTTGAACTAGAAGTCACAAATCTCCTAGCAAAATAAATAAATAAATAAATAAAAATAAAAATAAAACCTCCTAGCAAAGAAAATAGCCGAAGACTACATGTTTTCACTAATGAATTCTACCAAACATTAAAACAATAATCACAATCATTATCAAAATCTTACAAATAGGGGCACCTGGGTGGTTCAGTAGTTGAGCATCTGCCTTTGACTCAGTGCATGATCCTGTGGTCCTGGGATCAAGTCCCATATCTGCCTCTCTCTGTGTGTCTCTCATGAATAAATAAAATATTTTTTAAAAAATCTTACAAATAATCTTACAAAAATCTTTTTTAAAAGATCTTTACAAATCTTACAAATAGAGTGAACACATTCAAAATCTTTCCATGAGGCCTGTACTACCTTAATACCAAAGCAGGATAAAAACAATACAAGAGGGATCCCTGGGTGGCTCAGCGGTTTAGCGCCTGACTTCAGCCCAGGGCATGATCCTGGAGTCTGGGATCGAATCCCACATCAGGCTCCCTGCATGGAGCCTGCTTCTCCCTCTGCCTGTGTCTCTGCCCCTCTCTCTCTCTCTCTTTCTCTCTCTCTCTCTCATAAATAAAATCTTTAAAAAAGAAAAACAATACAAGAACAAAAAAGTCTAGTTTGTCAAATAGAAATATTCTTACTCTGGCTTCATTTTGACATCCATTTGTGTGATAAATGTTTTTCATCCCTTCACTTTTTTTTTTTTTTAATTTTTATTTATTTATGATAGTCACACACAGATAGAGAGAGAGAGGCAGAGACACAGGCAGAGGGAGAAGCAGGCTCCATGCACCGGGAGCCCGACGTGGGATTCGATCCCAGGTCTCCAGGATCGCGCCCTGGGCCAAAGGCAGGCGCCAAACCGCTGAGCCACCCAGGGATCCCCCTTCACTTTTAATCTATAGGTGTTTTTAGGTCTAAATTGGGTCTCTTCCAAGCAGCATATAGATGGGTCTGTTTTTTTTAATCCATTCTGACACTTTTGATTGGAACATGTAATCCATTTTGATTGGAGCGTTTAGTCCATTTACATTTAGAGTAGTCATTGATAGATATGTATTTAGGCCTATTTTTACTACTCGTTTTGTTGTTTGTGGAGATTTTCTCTGCTCCTTTCTTGTCTTTGTCACTTTGGTCTCTCCTTTCCACTCAAATAGTCCCCCTTAATATTTCTTTCAGCAGGGCTGGTTCAGTCATCACAAACTCCTTTAGTTTTTCTTTGGGAAGCTCTTTGTATCTTTCCTTCTATTATGAATCATCACCTTGCTGAATAGAGTGTACATGGCTGCAGATTTTTCATATTCAGAACTTTGAAGATATCATGCCACTCCCTTCTGGTTTGCTACATTTCTGTGGAGAACTCTTGCAGCTAGCTTAATGGGCTAGTCTTCCTCTGTAAGTTAAGGACTTCTTTATCTTGCTGCTTTATCAGTACATTTTGCCAATTTAATTACAATATGTCTTGGTGTTGGCCTACTTTTGTTGATTTTGATTGCAGTTCTCTCTGCCTCCTGGATCTGGATATCTGTTTCCTTTCCTAGATTAGGGAAGTTTTCTGATGTTATTTCTTGACATAAACTTTCTGTCCCCTTTTCTCTTTCTTCTCTTATGGAGTTTCTATAACACAAATGTTACTACATTTGATTGAGTCACTGGATTCTGTAAGTCTACTTTCATGTTACATAATTCTTCCTCTCTTTTGTTTGGGTTCATTATTTTCCATTATTGTGTCTTCTTGTTCGCTAATTCATTCCTCTGCTTCTTCCATCCTGCTATTCATTGCATCAAGCTTCTAGTCAGGAGTTGTTGTGTGGGCAGGGGTTTGTGCTAGTCTTCTTGGAGAATGGCCCACCAGTGAGACTGAGGTAGACTTGATTGAGAAGGGCAGTTCAGGGATGCCTAGGTGGCTCAGGGGTTGAGCATCTGCCTTTGGCTCAGGGGGTGATCCTGGAGTCCCAGAATCGAGTCCCACATCGGGCTCCCTGTGTGGAGCCTGCTTCTCCCTCTGCCTATGTCTCTGCCTCGCTCCCTGTGTCTCTCATGAATAAATAAATAAAATCTTAACGAAAAAAAAAATCTTAAAAAAAAAAAAAAGACAGGGGCAGTTCCATCAGTGTAAGTAACTGAGGCAGCCTGTGTGGGCTCTGCACTGCTTCCTGCAGGTGGCACTGTGTTTATCTTGAGGGGCCGGGGAGGCCAATGGCACTGGCCAGCTCCCTGTTGGGGAAAGGGGTCTCTGAATGCATTCCCAAGATGAGCAAATAATCTCCCCACTGTGTGCCCCAGGCATTCTTCAGATCGCTATTTCCATGTCATCTGCCCCTGGGTTGTTTGCCTGCCTTTTCTCCAGGAACATAGCAGTGCCCTCCAGGCTGTATCCCAGCCAAGCCCACTGGCCTTTTAAACTCTAGGCTTTAAGACCTGCTGGTTGCAAGAACTCACAAAATTCATCCCCTCTTATTTTCCAGGCAAGCATTTTTGGGGAAATGGTCTCTCTGTGCATTCCCCAGAGTGCTCCTCTCTCTTGCCCTGCTCCAGGGCCAAGGCTCCCTCCCCTCTGCAGCACTCACAATCCATTTCTTCCTTAAATCACATCTCCACACTTCCTACCTTCTCAGTGTGACCTCTTCTCTCCCTGTAGTTGTGGAGTTTTTTCTGTCAATCTTCAGGCCAATTTCTGTGGTATTTAGAATGATTTTGATAGCTATCTAGTTGTGTTCCTGGGACGAGATGAGCCTAGAATCTTCCTAATCTGCTGCCATCTTGGGGAATCTCCACCTTGTATTTTTTTAATTGGAACATTTAGTGCATTTACATTTAAAGTAATAGCTGTGTTCTTATTGCCATTTATTAGCTGCTTTTTTAATCGTTTTTGTTATTCTGTGTTAATTTTTTCTTGCTCTTTTCCCTTGTAATTTGATGACTTTCTTAAGTGTTATGTTTGCATTCCTTTCATTTTTTGTTTACCTGTCATATCTTTTTGATTGGTAGTTTCATGTGACTCATATAACAGCCTATTTACATAGCAGTCTATTGGAAGTTAATGTTCACTTAAATTGAAATGCATTCTAAAAGTACTACATTGTTATTCTGCTGCCCATGTTTTATGTTTTGATGTGTTACTTTGCATCTTTTTATTTTGTGTATCATTTAACCAATTAGTAGATACAGTTGATTTTACCAGTTCTTTCAACCTTTGTAATAGTGTTTATCTGCTACCTTTACTATGTGTTTGCTTTTTTACCAGTGAGATTTTTTTTTTCTTTTATAATTTTTTACTGCTAGTTATGGCTTTTTCTTTTCCAATTAAAGTGACTTTCCGGGATCCCTGGGTGGCGCAGCAGTTTGGCACCTGCCTTTGGCCCAGGGTGTGATCCTGGAGACCCAGGATCGAATCCCACATCAGGCTCCCGGTGCATGGAGCCTGCTTCTCCCTCTGCCTGTGTCTCTGCCTCTCTCTCTCTCTCTCTCTGTGACTATCATAAATAAATAAAAATAAAAATAAAAATAAATAAAGTGACTTTCCAAGAAGTCACTTTAAATTTTTTGTAAGTCCAGTTTAGTTTCAGTGAACTCTTATTTGTCTGGGAAACTCTTTCTCTGCCACATTTCTGAATAATAACTTTTCTGAGTAGAGTGTTCTTGGTTATAGGTTTTTTTTTTTCCTCTTAGCACTTTGAATATATGTTACTCCCTTCTGGCCTGCAAAGTTTCTATCATTCAAAGATAATAGTCTTATTAGTGTTCCCTTATATGTAGCTACCTAACTTTATCTTGCCACTTTAAAAATTCTGTCTTGGGATCCCTGGGTGGCACAGCAGTTTGGCTCCTGCCTTTGGCCCAGGGCGCAATCCTGGAGACCCGGGATCGAATCCCACGTCGGGCTCCCGGTGCATGGAGCCTGCTTCTCCCTCTGCCTATGTCTTTGCCTCTATCTCTGTGTGTGTGTGACTATCATAAATAAATTAAAAAATTTTTTTGAATAAAAAAAAAATCTGTCTTTATCTTTAATTTGTGACGTTTGAATTATAATCTGTTTCTGTGTGATCTTGCCTGGGGCTCTATGTTCTTGGATCTAGATGTCCTTTCCCTGGTTGGGGAAGTTTTCTGCTATTATTTCCTGAAATATGTTTTCTGTTCCTTTTTTCCTTCTTCTTTCTGTATAATGGGATAGGTATGATGTGAATGTTTTATGCTTGAAGTTTTCTTTTAGTCCCTTAGGCTGATTCTATGTAGTATGGTTTTCATTTCCACTATATTCTTCAGTTCTAAATCTTTCTGTATGTATTTTCTATCACTTTTAAAAATTCCTCATGTTAATTCTCATCCTGAATTCAATTAGCATCTTTATGACCTTTACCTTAAACTCTTTGTCAGGTTGATTGCTTATGTCCATTTTGTTTAGTTCTTTTTTTAGGATTTTTCCTTTTTCTTTGTTTAAAACATATTTCTCTGTCTCCTCATTTTGCCTGACTTTCTTTGTTTGCTTTTTTGTATTAAGTAGGTCAGCTATGTTTTCTGGCCTTTTTTTTTTTTTTTATGATAGTCACAGAGAGAGAGAGGCAGAGACATAGGCAGAGGGAGAAGCAGGCTCCATGCACCGGGAGCCCGACGTGGGATTCGATCCCGGGTCTCCAGGATCGCGCCCTGGGCCAAAGGCAGGCTCTAAACCGCTGCGCCACCCAGGGATCCCATATGTTTTCTGGTCTTAAAGATATTTGGCCTATGTAGAATCGTCCTGTGGTGGCCTTTGATAATATTCCTCCTGGTAACCGAACCAGCTATTACAGGGGTGTCTACTGTATTTATTGCATGTGTCCTTCTGTTGTGTTTGGGCATCTGTGGGTACACTGATGGGCAGGGTAACCCCTGGTTTTGCCAGTTGCCAGGCCCAGCAGCTGTCAGCACTGGTCCCCACAAGGCACCTTGCAGGTGTGGTAGGGTGGGAGCTGCTTTGAATCAGGGACACAGGTCCTGACTGTGGCTACTTGCTAGGTATTTTGGAATAGAGCCACTTTTGTGTGTGTGAGAGTTGCTTTCCTGCCAAGGCTGCTTGATACTTGTGGCAAGATTAGAGCCAATTTGTAGGGGTGCCTACCTGAATGGGGCAAGTCTATAGAGGAATGCCCAGGCAGGCCAAGCAGACAGAAAGTGTTTAAATGGTGTTCACCTTTGTCAGGCCAGCAACACAGAAGGAGAGTAACAAAAACTGGTATCTACTTCCATTCCCAGAGAAAGTTCCTACAGATCCTTTCCCTTCTGGCACATACCCTAAAATTAGTTAAGTGTCCTTCACATGTGACCTTGGTGCTTTTCAAACTACTACCTTTGTGCAGGGTCTCAGGACAAGTGAGTTTCTTGGCTTTCTGGTGTAGGTTCCCAGGGCTGGAGTACCCAATGTGGGGCAAAACACCCCACTCCTCAGATAGAATCTTTTCATTTGTGATAACTTTCCTGCTTTGTAGGCCACCACAGTGGAATTGTTGGTCCTTACCAGATCATATCTCTGCCCCTTCAAGTTTTCTTAATATGGCTTTTTCTTTATATCTTTAGTTGTGAAAGAGCTGTTCTCCTAGTGTCAGGTCATTCTCAGAGAAGATTCTTCTTATGTGTTTGTAGTTTTAGCATGTCTGTGTGAGGAGATGAGCTCCAAATCTTCAATTTTGCCATTTTTATTTCTCCTCCTTCATGGATTCATTTAAAAAATACTTTGGAGCACCAGCTGTGTGCCAGTACACTTACTCTTTTTTTCTTTAATTTTTATTTTTTATTTATGATAGTCACACACACAGAGAGAGAGAGAGAGAGGCAGAGACACAGGCAGAGGGAGAAGCAGGCTCCATGCACCGGGAGCCTGATGTGGGATTCGATCCCGAGTCTCCAGGATCGCGCCCTGGGCCAACGGCAGGCGCCAAACCGCTGTGCCACCCAAGGATCCCCAGTACACTTACTCTTGATGGGAAGTAAGGAGAAGTGGATATATCTGAAAAGTGTCATTCAACTGAGAGCTGAATTATCAAAGGAAGCCCATAAAAATCTTTGCACACAGAGATCATGGATATAAGTATTCTAGCAAGGAAGTAGATCATGCAAAGCCTTAAGATGAGAAGGATCAAATGAAGCTAATGCCTATTAAGGTGCTTACTTAAATTTCCTTAGCACATAGAAAGAACCTAATTGCCCTTTCTGCTACAGAATATTATCATCATCATCTCGGAAATTCCATGGCCAACGGAAGATTCATTGAGTAAACTAAAGAGAACAATATAATGTCATTCTTTAATGTCATTTTTAAGCAACATATGATATATTCTTAGCAGAAGTGTTTAAAAGAAACAAGTGTAAAATTTCAGTTGTGTGTGAATAGTGAAATTATTAGAAAGTAATATACCAAAATGTCAACAATGATAGTCTCTGATTTGATTGGTGAATTTATAGTTTTTTTTATGTATTTTTTTCACTTATTTCTCTTTATTTTTTGTTTAATTTTGTATTTTTGCTATTAATACTGAGCAAGCATGATTTACAATTTCAGGGAAAATCAATATTTTATGTTAAAACATTTGTTATTTATTTAATTTTAAAGATTTTATTTATTTATTCATGAGAAACAGAGAGAGAGAGAGAAACAGAGAGAGAGAGATGCAGGCAGAGGGAGAAGCAGGCTCCATGCAGGGAGCCCGACATGGGACGGGATCCCAGGTCTCCAGGATCATGCCCTGGGCCAAAGGCAGTGTTAAACCGCTGAGCCACCCAGGCCCAAACATTTGTTATTTAAAATGTGACATTAATTCAATGGTATCTTTTAATGTTCTAATGAAGTAGAATTATATCTAAAAATCTAGAGAAACATTTGCAAAATAATGATAAATCAAAAAAGATGTTACAAACATTTATCATAGCGGAGTTAACAATAAAAAAATAATGACTTATGGTAACACGGGTCTGTATTTTCCTTTTTAAAGATTCACTTAATGGTAGTTGTGATACGGTTCTTACCATAAATAAATTGGAGCTAAGGGATGACCATATAGTTGACAAAGGTGGTTTTGTGTTGTTTTAGCAGCAGTAATTTGTTTAAAGTCTGCTTCTTGCACTGGGAATGCATTCCTGTTTGCCTTTTTACAAAGTGGGAAGCACTTTAGAGCACCAGAAATTTAAGTAAATGGAAGAAGTTTGACCTAAATTGGAAAAGCCAAGAATTTAGCACACAGCAGCATCCATTCAGATAGAGTCTGCGACACCTCTGTGTGAGCAGCCTTGTAGCTTGAGGATCCAGAGTCATATTTCAGAAGAAGGAGCTGGAAGCCTTTCCTAAAGCTTCTAAGTTTGGAGAAGAGTGGAAGACTGCTCTTATATGCCCTGGAGAACAGATTCTGTCTGGAGCTGCTCATCCTTGCCGCTAGGAATTATTTTTACTGACCTGCAGTAGCTCTTACCTAGGGACATTCTAAAGATGTCAGGAGCCTTGGGCTGTTTTACAATGACAATAGCTTATTTGAATTGCTATTTGTAGAAATGCGTGTTCAGCAGGTCTTTGACTCTGACTTTTCTCAGTCATAACATTCTTATGAAGTTGAAGAAACCTGATTTGATGTCACTTGATAAGCCTATGTGCCTGATCCAACAGTTACCTGCACTATTCAGATAGACTTAACCTTACATTTTATTTTAGCACTTAGCTCTCTGTAAGTTTTATTATGAGCTCTATAAATTGCTGAAGAAATTATGAAAAAAATGTTAGTATGCTTGATTTTCTTGTAGTTCAGTGTTCATACCTTTCATGTATAATGAAGTTATTGAACTTCAGTAACACTTAGCTGTGTCCAACTTGTTAAGATGGTTATTAAAAACAAGTTCTTCTGCATCCTTCTTCACTTTATAAGAATTATGATCATGTTGATTGTAGCTAATTATGCTATATTTCATATTTGCAAGTTGCCAAGAGAAAAGATCTTAAACATCTTCATCGTGAGAGAAAAAAAATGCTACTACACTTAGTGTGGTGATCATTTCATTATATACAAATATCAAATCATTATATTATATACCTGAAATTAGCATAATGTTATATGTCAATTATACCTCAATTTTAAAAAAAGGACTTTTGAGGTGTTATTTCTTTCCTAGAATTTTGAAGTTTTACCACAAATGTTCATTGTATACACTCTTGAAAACCATAGTAATTTGTCAAGCTATATTTGTTCCTTATGAGCCCTTGTCTTTGCTAATAATCTTATTTTCGTATCTAACATCATCTTGCTGATATAATCTGCATAAAAATTTTATCCTGCCTGCTCTTTTCTCTTTAAGCAACCTGAGTTTTCTAACATGTTTCACCTCAATGGTAAAGTAAATTTTTTTTAAGATTTTGTTTATTTATTCATGAGACACAGAGAGAGAGGCAGAGACACAGGCAGAGGGAGAAGCAGTCACAGGGAGAAGCAGGCTCCATGCAGGGAGCCCGACACGGTACTTGATCCCGAGTTTCCAGGATCACACCCTGGGGTGAAGATGATGATAAACCGCTGAGCCACTTGGGCTGCCTGAGAAAGTAAATTTTTTAAAAATTCCCTTTAGCATTTGTTCAGTCATATCATTTGCATGCCTATTTGGGACTCCGATTTTTTCCATTTTTCTTCCAAGTTTTTAATCTGCTCTCTGAAAATGGCAACAAATTGAAGTACAAACCCAGAGGTTCCATTCTAACATAGAGGGAGCTCAATAATAAACATGCCATATTTCAGACAGATATTAAGTGATCCAGAGAAAAAGCCAAGGGAGAGTTGTTAAATAACAAAAATTAAGCTGAGTAAACTGAAGATCTAATTGGCTTTGTAAACAATTGGGCAGCACCCCATCTAACAAAGAAAAAGGAACTGTAGGAAATAAAAGGTTTTTGAAGGCAGAACATAGAAAAGAAAAGTGTTAGCAAAGAATATATTGTTTTAGGCACGGTCACCCTCCTGAGAGGAACTGAAGGGGCCTATCAGTGAATTTCCTAGTGCTGACCTTGAAATTCCATGTCGACTGGCTAAAGGTTATATTCCTGGCAGGGTTGGGTAGGAGTTGAAACTGAACTTTGGTCAGGTATTGAGTCTTGGTTTGCTTACTTGGAGCCTTATAAATGAAGGAAGCTCTAAGGATCTTTGTAGAGCAGCTATTGTCTTAGCAACAGATTTTGTTCAATCTTTGAGTTAAGGAGTGGCTTCTGATCATATTCTTATTTATATTTACTTCTAACCAGAGTAGTATGGTCCCACCAAAGGAAGCAAATCCTGAGTTGTAAATAATTCTGTAGCTCCTTTCTCTACCTTCATGATGTAAATCCCCCTGAGTCTAACGATGAGATACAACAATTTAGGGCACAGTTGGGAAAACCTGAGAGGCATTACCTGATTATGTAGCAGCCATTTTAGCATTCACAGGCCCAAGGAATAACATCACAGACAAAGATAAACCCTATCAGGATATAAACTACTTCCACTAAGCTGGCACTGTTAATAGACAAGAGTTTGGGTGTGTGTGGTGGGGGGGTTAAGATTTTATTTATTTATTTATTTAAGAAAGAAAGAGCACAAGCGGGAGGAGGGACAGAGGGAAAGGTAAGGCAGGCTCCTTGCTGAGCAAGGAGCACGATGTAGGACTCAATCCCAGGACCCTGGGATCATGACTTGAGCCTAAGGGAGATGCTTAACCACTGAGCCGCTCAGGTACCTACAAGTTTTTGATGGCAGATCCAACGATCTGAAAGACAAACTTTCTCCCATTTGCCATGGCCTGGGAGACCCAGATGGTGGCATTATCTTTTCCAGACCAGTGCCAGAGTAAAGGACAGAAAGGAAAGAAGAAGGAGTTACCTGTTTAGTTAAAGTATGAAATCTTGATCCAGCATGTTTGGAGGAAGGAGTCTACCTCAATGTCAGCGACTTCACTTCCGTCATCAACTTTTTTTAAGATTTTATTTATTTATTAATGAGAGACACAGATAGAGAGAGGCAGAGACACAGGCAGAGGTAGAAGCAGGCTCCATGCCAGGAGCCTAATGTGGGACCAGATCCAGGTCTCCAGGATCACACCCTGGGCTGAAGGCGGCGCTAAACCACTGAGCCACACGGGCTGCCCTCCTCATCAATTTAATTTGGAGTCTCCAACATCTGTACAGCACTGCATGTCAGGTGGAGACTTCTTTATTTGTGAGATGCATATCCAAAATTTAAGTCCCTGAATTGTGACTCTCATCTGGGTACTAAGAAAGATCTGGTATAGTCCCTTCCAGGAAGATTTAAGGGCAGTCTTTGTTCTTAATGATTCCAAATCAGAAGAGCAATCCTACTTTTTTTGTATACAGAGATGTTCTAGTAGTTCTAATCACATATATTTACTTGAATTCTTTCTTAACCTTTAGGAACCTTAACTAAAAAGTAAACAACTGTGAGCTGTCTTTTACATTAGCGTTCTGTGAATTTGGCAGATTTATAAATACTTTTTTATGATTTCTAGAAACATGCTTTTTTCCCTCAGGAAATTTCTTAGCATTGCTTAAAACATGTTTACTAATAGCTGCAGATATTTTTAGTTCCTATGTAAAAGGGAGCAAAAAGTGGGTAAGCCTATGTTTAGTGATTAGTGTTTCATTATTTTATCTTATCTGGAAATGTTCTAGATATTTTGATAATTTTCCATTATTTAACTTCACTTAGCAAAACTTTAGAATTTTAAGCTACCAAAGAGATTAGGAAAACTGTTTTTAAGTACATATGTTTTATAAAACATACTTACTGCTAAAAAAAGTTGACATAAAACCTTTTTATCATCCATATATTTATTTAATTTACTTGTTCTTAATAATTATTTTGAGATTACTTGTGAAGACATCAAGAAGCATTAGGCAAAGTCAGCCATTATTCTGTTATTTTTTGCTGACAAGTTTTGCAGCAGATATAACATTAACTTACCTGACTCATAAACCCAGAAAGAGTAAGGAAGTTATGTCTGCATTATATTCAATGTTTATAATTCTAAGATAAGTATTTTAATCAAACCAACAACCTTAAACTAGCTTTAATATAAATATCTTATGGTCACATGAACTAAAAGCATTTGTGTTGATTTCTATTTTATTTGAGATTTTAAAATAAGTGCTTATTTTTAAGCCAATTAAATAGAATGCTTTGCAAATCTCAGCAAATGTAGAAATGAGGTAGAAAATGCTGCATATCTACAATAGATAAACATATAAACAGAGATCTTGTTTTCAGATTTTTTTAGCCATAGGACTGGTATTATGGTATGCAATATTCACTAGTCTGTAAAAGAACAGTTGGATCCAAACTGTTTTACTGGCAAATAGAGTAAATTAAGGTTACCTGCTCAAATGGTTTAAGTTTTTTCTGCTAATATTTGTGGAAACAACACATGATTTTTTTACTCTTCTAAATTTAAAATGACCTTTCCTTTTTTCATTCTACTTCTGAAAAGAATTACTTCCCTGAGGTTTGTACTTTTAATATTTTCATCTCTGGCACAGGGAAAGAATGTGAGTTCCTCCAAAAGGAAAACTTTGTTTTTCCAAGACCAATAATTTAAAAGCCTTTGAGATAAACAGGATGTTTGGAGATCAGTGTGAAAGAAATAAGTAAATTTTGAATTGCCTCTAGTGCTGCATGTCTGGTTTTGAAAAGACTTGTAAAATAAGGACAATTTCTTTTAATCTTAATCTTCACTTGGCTGTTTAAGGGTATAAGGTTGCAGTTTATCAGAAAAGCCCTGAGTAGACTGGAAGAGGCGCATAGGGCCCTCCTTTGAAAGGTAGATATGAAGGTGTCTGTAAGGACATTAACTTGGTGGGCTCTTGTTTACATTCATGTCCTCTTTTCAGAGCAGGGAAAACTATTCAGAGAGTCACTAGAATGAGTACTCACAGGGGAAACAGAAGAGAGCAGCAGGAGTTACATCAGTTATATCTGTAGCCTTTCCTATCAGGTACTTCTTATCTTTAATTTGTTACCAGCTTTTTACAGTGAAAGTTTTAGTAAAGTTATTTGGGGAATTTTGAAAATTTTGCCTTTAGGTTCACTTCTTACATAATTTTATCTAATTAGAATGTTCCTCATAATGGCCATTGTAATTCTAGATTGTAATAACCCTGAGGGATGGCAGTTCACTCAGACCCTAGCTGCATATGACAACTCACATTTCTGTCCAGCCTTATTTTTAAGGACCGTAGCCTGACAGTCATCAAATCAAGTTCTTTAGGACACAAAACAAACTTGGTAAGATTTTGCCATTTTTGTAGATATTTCTGACTTCTGGGACCATAGTTCTTAAATATAAAATAAGCAGGTATGATAGAAGGTGGTGCATTTAATTCTGGATCCCATTTTATTGTTCTTTATTTATGATTTTTCTCTTAGCTATGCATCTTGGTCTCTTGGAGCCAAATTAATACCAAAAAGGGATAATGCTGCAGGGTTGTGTAGTGTCTCACAGTGTGCCTTGTTGCACAGAAATTTTCTTGAGGTTGGTGGGTGACTTAGTGTCAATCTAACAGCTTCCATGACCAAATTATCCTAACAAAGGAGTCTTTGGGTTAGGAAATGAGCACTTTCACAGCTCTTAAATGCTCATTGTGTACCCACCAATCTTTATGACCTTTTGGCATTTGAGATCCCTGTTAGCAATAGCTTTTATCTACACTAAACAAGACAAAAAAACATGTGCATTTAATAAATCAGCAGTAACCAAGAGATGTTACTGTGTTGGCCAAGAGAAGGCCCTGTGCACACCACCACTAATTCCCATGGAACCTTGGACTGGGGAAAGGATTGAACCAACAAATCCAAGAATGGGGACTGCAGACTGTTTCCAAACAAAATGCAGAACTGCAGCTGCCACCCACAGTTCCCAATGTTGGAATCCCAGGAAGGATTCCAAACAAATGGAGAACCATGGACTAAACTGCCAGCAGTTTCCTGCATGGAATCTGGAGATAGAATTGAGGACTAGGATTTTCCACTAAAAAACCTAGGATTGCAGTCTGAAAGACTACGGGGCTTGGCTTTTGGCAGAATCATCTGCCAGTTCAACTGGGCTGGAGGCAGAATTGTCTGCCAGCTCCAACTGATGTTCCTTGGAAAGAAAAGCCGATTAGATTGGGTGCTCAAAGTAAAGAGAGCAAAGCTCAGAACCAAGAGGGAACTCTTATCCACAGCGCTTGGAAACTGCAAGAAAAATAGTGACCTCAAAGGGTTTGTGATACTATACATTTTTTTTCATTGTTCCTCAAGCCACCATAAGTCTCCTTTGGTCCCAACTACTGTCACCAAATCCGTGTAAATAACAAATATTCAATTGAGTCAATTTGAAGATCTAATTGGCTTTGTTAAATGGTTCATTAATCAGGCCGCATCCCATCTAGCAAATAGAAAGGAATTCTATTCAGCAGTAAAAAAGGAAAGGTTTTTAAAAGTGGAAAAGGAACAGAAAAAAGAAAAAAAAAGTTTATTCACAAAGAATGCATTGTTTTAGACAAGATCTTCCTCCTAAAGGCAACAGAGGTTGTCTTCCCACAAATTTCTTAGTGCTGACCAAGAAATTCTATGTTGATTGGTCAAAGGTTACATTCGTGGGGAGGTTGAAACTGCATTTAGGTTAAGTATTAAGTCTTGATTTGCTGACTTGGGGCCTAAATATAACTGAGTCCATCTTGGGCCTTTGGTTTTCTTTTTGAGAGTGAAGCAAGTGGGTAGGTGCTGTATCACATACAGTGATTAATGTGGACCTGTGGATGAGGTGGCATTTCAGCAGAGACCTGGTTGACGTGAAGGGGTAAGCCACGATGATACTGGAGGAAGGAACATTTTAGCTGGAGAGAATGTAAGCTATGTTCCTTTGTAAAAAAAATTTTTTTAAGTTTTACATGACTACTATTTCTGTTTTTCCTGAAAATATATTTAGCGTCATTTTTGTGATTCTTGCTTCCTGTGTGATGAATCCTGTAGCTCTGAGTTTATGATAAGTTCTTCTCGTGTTCTGCCCTCCTTTCAACCTCAGCAAACATCATTTAAATTCTTCCTGTGCTTCAGTAATGGTCACCAGTGACGCTATCTCTACCCAAGTGGAGAAAGATAGTTGTTTATAAGTTAGGTTTGTACATTTTTGTAGCTTATTACTTGAGTAAAAAGTTCTCCATCAGCTTTTGTCCTTTCTCCTATTATTTTTATTGTTTGTAATTGTATTCTATATCACTAATATTAAGATGGAGCCTGAGACAAATAGATAAAAAATATGTTAATAAATGTGTTGCACTTACCCTAGTCAAATTAAGAGTGAAAGGTATATGCTCTATTAAAAATTTATCAATTATGTCAGGGGAGTATTCTCAAAATATTGATTTTAACAATAAAGAAAAAATTCTGAATACATGAATGAAATTTTTAAAAGAAGCTCTTATGTTTTATCATGGAATTTGGATGCATTTTCTTTTAGCAGACAGTATCCTTAAAGAAAAATACACTTCTAGGGACGCCCGGGTGGCTCAGTGGGTGAGCGTCTGCCTTTCGCTCAGGGCATGATCCAAGGATGGAGTCCTGCATTGGGCTCCCCGCTGGGAGCCTGCTTCTCCCTCTGCCTGTGTTTCTGCCTCTCTCTGTGTGTCTCTCACGAATAAATAAATCTTAAAAAAAATAAAAGTACACTTCTAAAAGATTCACATACATTAATTTTCAGAAGTAGGTACTGTTTTATTATTCTACAGAGAAAAGAAGTGAAACATGAAAAGGTTAAGTGACTTGCCCAATGTCACTCTGATAATATCACAATTTCAAATCTGATGCTTTCTATAAAAAATAATATGTTGATAGGGCACTTGGGTGGCTCAGTGGTTGAGCGTCTGCCTTTGGCTCAAGTCATGATTCCAGGGTCCTGGGATCGAGTCCCACATTGGGCTCCCCTTAGGGAGCCTGCTTCTCCCTCTGTGTCTCTGCCTCTCTCTCTTTATCTCTTATGAATAAATAAATAAAATCTTGGGGAAAAAAAATGCTATGTTGGCTTTCATCCAGAGGCTGTCTTATTAAGGGATGGTGGTTATTAACAATGTTATGAGACTTGCATAATTGAGATCCACATTTTGATTCAGTGTCTTAGCCCAGACATACTGTAGAGAAAGAGAAGGTTAAAAGAAAACCTTTATTTTTCTTTCAAAGTCCTGTTGAAAACTAAATGCTTATTTAAAATCTTCTGACTTCTAAATCCTACTTATTGGTAGAATTAATGACTTCTTTTGGTCTTTAACAACTTGAAACACCATTGTGTTTAGATGGTTTAGATTTTCTTAGATTGCTACCATGCTACCATTTGTTTACACAGCTTACTATGTTGTATTAAGTTTTATTATTAACAAAATGTGCCTACCTCTATATACAGACTCGCTAGGGGGAGCATCTGTGTACTGTTAATCCTTACGTAACAAAATTCTAACAACATTGTAAAGTAATTATAGTACCATATAGCATATTCATTTTATAGATTTATAACTGGAGATGTTAGGTGACTTATCTAAAATCAGAAAAATAGTGGATATAAAGGTGTAAATAAAATCCACATTTCTTAGCAACCAGTTTAAGGCATTTTCTGCCATTCTAGGAAGATCAATTTAGGTAAGAGTTTGATTTCTTAAAGGCATAGAACCACATCCAGAACGATCATCAGCCCAATAGGGGACATTTTTATGTTGAATATTCTCACAGTCCTCTATTTTGTTTCAGGTTCTGTTGTCTATCAATTAAAAAAACCTAGTCCTATATATAAAAGAAGGAAATATTTTACTGGATACAATAGTAAGAATAGGTTATATTTCTGGTTCCGTTGAGGCTGCTGCTTTTTTCCTTTATAAAATACAGTTGAGTACAAATAACAGCTCCTAGTCTTGAAGAGAAAAATTGCAAAGATTAACTGATTTCAAACATAAGCAAATTGCCTTAAGTGTTTCAAATATAAATGATGTAGAAATATAAGATAATAATAGTCCTATTTTATTTCTACTACTCTGTTATGAACCCAGGATAAACACTGTCAGTAGCTTAATCCTGTGTGACTCATCTTCCAAAAGTAACTTCTGTTATGTGGAGTTTCTATTCCATTGCTTCAAGTAGTAGTTTAAAAATGTCTGAATTACTCTTGTAAAGAAGGAAGAAATGTTTCTTCTGCCCTTCAGAATGCTTCTAACTATACTAAGAATTAAGTTGACATGAGACAGATAAACAGGAAAAAAAAGTTTTATTACATGGACACAGAAGCCCAATAATGAAACCAAGACCTAAAGAAATGACCAAGGCAGGCAAGTTTTATACATTTTAGACAAAGACACAATAGACCTGTGAAAAAATTTAACTTCGGGATCTTTAGTTAGTAAGGAATTCTAACCAGAGTTGGGGCTGGAGGAGTAAATTAGTAAAAAATAAGTAACAATGGTTGTTTATACTGTTTTTCTCATCTCTAAATTTTCTGTCTCTGGTGATGAGAATGCCTCTACCTCATGGTACAGTGAGGGTACCTTTTACATGGAGTAAGGGGCAGGCAGGGCTAGGTAGGGAAAAATAAGTAGGGGACTATAGGATCAGGCTCACAGAAATCCCAAAAATGCTGAGGTGTAAGGAAACCAGAGATAAGGAAACAAACCAGATCACCCTGCCCTAGGTGTCTTTTTATGACAATCCCCTGTGACCAACAAAGAATAATCAGACCCAAAGGGAGCCATTAAAGGTGGTATCACCGTCCTTACTCAAACCAGGACATCACAAGAATGATAAGGCCCCAAGCTCCCTGCTCAATTCTAAATAAAAGACTGTTCGCAGGGATCCCTGGGTGGCACAGCGGTTTGGTGCCTGCCTTTGGCCCAGGGCACGATCCTGGAGACCCAGGATCGAATCCCATGTCGGGCTTCCGGTGCATGGAGCCTGCTTCTCTCTCTGCCTGTGTCTCAGCCTCTCTCCTCTCTCTGTGTGACCATCATAAATAAATAAAAATTATAAAAAAAAAAAAAAAGACTGTTCGCAGAGGCCCCGTTGGCAAACCTGTCGGGACCCCTCTCACTCCTGAGAGCTCTCTCTGTACCCTTGCTTAATAAACTTCTGTTGCTTTACTCACTCTCCTTTGTCCATGAGATTCATTCTTTGACTCCATGAGACAAAAACCTACTTCAACATAAGAGATTCTTATTTCTGTAGACAAAGTGTGTTAATGGTGGGGAGATCAGAGAGTGCTTTTTGCATTGGTTGCTTCTTAAATAACTTTTATTGAAAAATATATAACAAAGTGGCACATTTTGGGTATCCTTCCCTTCACCCCTAAAGTTCTCTGGAAGTTTTGATACAGGAGAGCTTGGTTCTTGTCTCACAGAGTCAAAAAATGAATCTTGCAGACACAAGAGAGTAAGTAAAGCAATAGGGGTTTATTAAGGAAAAATACAGAGAAAGCTCTCAGGAGTGAGAGAGGTCCTGACAGTGTTGCCACTGGGGACCTGTAGGACTGACCTTTTATTGGGAACCTAACTAGGTAACTCAAGATCTTGAGATTTCTTTGTACTATCTCAAGTGATTGATGTATGGCTATTTGGGGTTCTGGTGAATCTCATCTCTGGGATTGTCTGGTAACCATCAAAGGGGGAGATACTCCCTAACTCCTCAGAGCCAGGGAGCCTAACTTACTTTCTTCTCTGTTTTGATTGCCTTATCTCTGTTTTCCTTGGGATTTATGGGAACCCGCAGATTGCGGGGGCCTGACTCTGGGCCTTTACCTTATCTTTCCCTGGCTAGCCCCATCTGTCCCTAACTCATTCTTACATCAGTTTCACACATTAAAAGTTCAGGTGGTAGGTGGTTCTGTCTCCTCCAACTAGTCTCCTTGTTCTGATAGTAGGTCAGTTCAGTTAGACTCATTTCAGGTAGTGGTGCTATGAGTGTGTTCTCAAACTGAGACCTAGGGCTTAAATAATTAGGTAATAAGTCAGAGGCATGGAAACAAAAGAAAAAACAATGGTTAATGATTAGATCAAATTATAAACTACTTTTTGAGTTTTGAGGGCAGTCAAGAGGATTTCTAGATATCAGCCTCAAGCATCTTTAGAGTGAGGGCAGGTAGCAGCAATCTAACAAATTTTTGTCGTTCAGGTGTCTTTGGGGATCTATTTGAGTTGCCCACTGGGGCAATAGGCATGAAGACTATATATGAGATTGTGCTGATTGCTATGAAGTTTAAGTTGTTCATAATCAGTTTGTAGGGCCTCAGGAAAAAGGGTAGTTTTAGTTATCAAAAGGTTAACGAGTCAAAAGGATGGAGGAAGAATTGAAAAAATTATTTTGGAGAGTTGTAGCCTAGGCATTGTATAAAAGTATAAGAGATCAGGATCTAGTTCAGTTTATAATGGACTGTATTACTGTGGATATTCTAATATCCACAAAGGTGTGTTTCAAAATATCATTTTTTCCTTCTGTAATGACCATTACCCTACCAAAAATAGCCAAATTAATACTAATTTGTTTGCAAAATAAGTCAAGTTTAAAAAAAAAAAACAAAAACTTTGTCCTTTTTATTTACTTAGTGCAGCAAGAAGAACAATTGGTCATATAAGCTCTTTAAATCTGGTCTGCTAAAACTTTTTTTTTTAAGATTTTATTTATTCATTCATGAGAGACACGCAGAGAGAGGCAAAGACATAGGAAGAAGGAGAAGCAGGCTCCCTGCGGGGAGCCCAATGAGGGACTCTATCCCAGGACCCCGGATCACATCCTGAGCCGAAGGCAGAGGCTCAACCGCTGAGCTACTCAGGAGTCTCTGCTGAAACTTTTTATAAGGAATCTCCAAATTGAACTTTTAACAGTCTCTTAAGCCAAAAGCCAAGCAAAATACTTGCCATCAGATTTAGCCTATCATTCTGTGTGCACTTGGGTTAATAATACTCTTCTTAAGGTTCCTAAAATATCTTGAGGTTCTTAGGCCTGCCAGGAAGTAACTTTCTTTACTCATCTGTTAAGGCTGCTTGGGAACCCCATAAACAAGGTAGCAGGCTATTTTTCCAATGGGCTTTATCAGCTCTGTAAAGTCAACTTTAGCACCTTAAAGCTGTCTGGTCATATCTTGAGTTTATGCATGTGTCTCAAATATGACATTCTGCTCAAGTCTTTCATAATATAACCAATGTTTCAGGGGTGCCTGGGTAGCACAGTTGGTAGAGTGTCCAACTCTTGGTTTCAGTTCAGGTCATGATCTTAGGATCATGAGGTTGAGCCCCTCATCAGGCTGTGTTCAGCATGGTGTCTGTTTGATATTCTCTCTCCCATTCCCTCTGCCTCTCCTGCTCCTGCTCTCTCTTTCTCCCTCGAAAGTAAGTAAATAAAAATAAATTTATTTATTTATTTTACCAAGGTTTCCAATTGTTACAAAGAAAACAGATTCTTATTGAACTTAAGCAAATAAATATGTTGTCATGAAAATATAAGACTAAGAATTTTTTAATTCTGTAGGAATCTGGTAGGGAGAAAAAGATAAATGATTCATTTTGTTCACAAAGGTATATTTTATCAAATTGCTCTAAGTCTTAGTTACTTTAAGAGAAAAACTTTCCCTAAATCTGGAAAAACAAAAATTAGGAAAACTAGCAATGCTACAAACAAAATTGTTATAAAAATTATAACCATCCCCTTCAACTCATTCGGTCCCATGTTATTAATTCTACTTTTGCTTGAATCCAGTTCTTAAACTAGTTCCAGAAACCTTTAGCCAGTGTCAGTTTATGATCTTAAGGTCATCAGAAACTTGTACTTAGAGTTCTTCTCTTGAGTCTTACTAAAGATGAAATGCATTCATTTACAGAAAGATTCTGCAAACACATCTGAGTTATAGCTTAATTGTTGTGAATGATCAAAGATTTAAAAATGGCCATGGCTAAAGATCAGATCAGTGTTCATCATATTGCAGTTGACAGAGAAATTTGGTCATTTCTGGAATGTACAATACTTCAAGACAATAACATACCAGGGCATATTATATTTTTTATAGTATATACCTATGCAAATATAATATAAGAAGGTTAAGTATCACTTATTTGATAGTGCTTCCCATGTAGTTTACATTTTTTAAAAAACCTAAGTCATTTATTATCTCTTTCTTATGTAGAGAGCACTTTCTTATGTAGAGGATCCTTTGAATCCTCTCATCAGACCCAATCAGTGATTCATCAATTGTATAGAATACCCAGTGCTCATCTCATCACGTGCCCTCCTAATGCCCATCACCTTGTTACCCCAACTCTCCACCCCTCTCCCCTCCAGCAACCCTCAGTTTGTTCTCTAGAGTTAAGTCTCTCACAGTTTGCCTCCCTCTGTTTTTATCTTATTTGATTCCCCCTCTTCCCCTATGTTCATCTGTTTTGTTTCTTAAATTCCACATATAAGTGAAACCATATGGTATTTGTCTTTCTCTGACTGACTTGTTTTGCTTAGCATAATACCCTTTAGTTCCATCCTTGTCATTGCAAATGAGCAAATTTCATTCTCAAAACTCATTCTTAAGTAAATTTCTTTGAAATTTAGCTGATACAGACTGCATAGAAAAATTTCTTTCTAGAGGTTCCTTTCCAGTAAACCTTTTACAACTTTCTTTTTTACATTCAGATTTTGTCCTGAGATTTCTCTCTTTAAATAACTAACTTCACTTTAGGACAAAATTTTCTTTTTCCTCAAAAAAAAAAAAAAAAAAACCTATTTCCATTCCTCATACTTTTTCATACCAAAAGCATGCATTTTACTTTCCTTTCTTACCAAGATTTTTTTTCTTTTTATTTTTGGTAGCTTTGACGCAGGCAGGCTGGGTTCGTGGACCCAGAGAGGGCCCCCACAGAACCAGCCAAGAAGGTTCTTGGCTTTTCACAGCATAGAAATCAAATGCAAATTGGAGAAAGTGAAAACAGAATTTATTAAATAGTGTGAGTAACAGAGAATAGCAGTGTCTGGAAGACTCAAAAAGAAAAGGAGAATAAGTCTCGTCATTGCTTGGGGTTAGGGATTTATATTAGAAAGGGGTCTAGGGTAGGGGATCCTGGGTGGCTCAGTGGTTTAGCGCCTGCCTCGGCCTAGGGCGTGATCTTGGAGTCCCAGGATCAAGTCCTGCATCAGGCTCCCTGCATGGACCCTGCTTCTCCCTTTGCCTGTGTCTCTGCCTCTCTCTCTCTCTCTCTCTCTCTCTCTCATGAATAAATAAATAAAATCTTAAAAAAAAAAGAAAGAAAGAAGAAAGAAAGGAAAGAAAGAAAGAAAGAAAGAAAGAAAGAAAGAAGAAAAGAAAGAAAGGAAAGAAGAAAGAAAGAAAGAAAGAAAGAAAGAAAGAAGAAAGAAAGAAAGAAAGAAAGAAGAAAGAAAGAAAGAAAGAAAGAAAGAAAGAAAGAAAGAAAGAAAGAAAGAAAGAAAGAAACGAAAGAGGTCTAGGGTAGTATTCATTCCTTCAGGAATCCATGGTGAGATCCCATCAAAGGCAACCATTAAGTGAACAATACATGTTATTCCATAAATTACCAAAGGTAGGTATATTGATGCTGATGTAGTTTTTGGATACCTAGCTAAGATTTGTTGGAGTCCAGAGCTGATGGCCAAGAAAGAATTCTTGAGACATCTTCCATGCAAAATGGTGGCTTTATTAAAAGCAGGGGATAGGACCCATGTGCAGAAAGAGCTGCTGCTGCTTGCTGTTGCCTGCTGCCCCAGGATTATGAGGAGCAAATGACTATATGTTTTGGGGCTGGGGGGAGTAAAGATAAGGGAAGTTCCAAAAGGATCTTCATATGCTAAGGAAGTCAAAGGATACCAGAGGCCTTTCTATTGTCAAACCAAGGTTGTTTTTCCCTCTAGCAAGGTATTAACATTAAGACAAGGGGTGCCTGGGTGGCTCAGTGGTTCAGCACCTGCCTTTGGCTCAGGTAGTGATCCTGGGGTCCTGAGATCAAGTCCCACATTGGGCTCCCCATAGGGAGCCTGCTTCTCCCTCTGCCTGTGTCTCTGTCTCTCCCTATGTGTCTTATGAATTAATAAAATCTTAAAAAAAAAAAAAAAAGACAGGAGGTATCTCCTGGAGGAGAACATATATTCTGCATGCCTCAAATATTTGTCATGGGCTGCAGGTTATAGGAACATTTAATTCTATCTACATTTCCTTCCTCCTTTGTTTCCTACACCAATACCAGCCTCAGTCGAGGTTTGTTTGAAGCTAGTTCTGGAACATGTTCAGTATCTGGCTTTTCTTAGACATTATTAGGTGTTTGGAGCTTAGGATAAAACTTAGAGAATGATTAACTTTCTTGTTTCCCCCTTGAAGTGGCTTAAGCTTCTTTGGCTTATTCAGAGATAAAATATAGAACATGAATAAATGGGGCCAAGCAAAAAAACAGCAGAGACAAAGTTACTTCCAAATAGAGTCCCTTCAGCTTCCCTGCCTCAGCTTTATCCATATATATTAATTGAAATTTTTCACTCTCAGAAGCTTTAATTTCTAGTGAAAGCTAAATGGCAAATGTTAACTGCTGCACCAGCATTGTTTTAGATTGGTAAATTTGTGAATAGAATTTCTTAAACCATGTGTTGGTTTTTTTTAAGATTTTGACTATTCATGCGAGACACAGAAAGAGACACACAGGCAGAGGGAGAAGCAGGCTCCCTGCAGGGAGCCCACGTGGGACTGGATCCCAGGTCTCCAGGATCATGCCCTGCACTGAAGGCGGCGCCAAAGCGGCGCTAAACCGTGGAGCCACCCAGGCTGCCCTATTTTGGTTTTTTTAATGCACATTAGCAGCTTTAGCTAAGCATTGGGTTTCTCAGCATTAAGCTAATACCTATAAGGAATGTGCCATTGGGTTGGGGATTATGTGTTCTTTTACAGTGTACCTCATTGCATGATAGTTTTCCTGAGGTTTGCCAGTGATCTAGTGTCAATCTGCCCTGTTCTGTGACCAATTTATCCTAACGTAGGAGTCTTTGAGTTAGGTGGCGAGTGCCCTAACAGCTTTTAAGTGTTCGACCTATGCCAGCCAATTTTGTGGCTTTGGCTTCCAAGATGTCTCTTAAGGATAGCCTTTACCTCATATGCACGTTAGCCCTCAACAAAGCTTGTCTTAAACAGATGCTGGTCTGATGAGAACCATGAACTCAGTCTGTAAAGCAAGCTTGAACAGCAGGTGTATAGGGCCTATGCCTGTGTTCTGTCCTATAAGATACCTTTGTGTAGCAAACAACACAAAAAAACACTGAGAAAGGAAAATAACCATCTCTAAGAGGAAATGAATTAGTAAAACCAAGAGTATTCTACCAAAGTTTTACCAAGAATCAGTAAGTAAGCCCAAAGAACTAGTTCCATAATATTTTCTCCTGCTAATCTAACTTTATTTTTTTAAAGATTTTATTTATTTATTCATGAGAGACACAGAGAGAGAGGCAGAGACACAGGCAGAGGGAGAAGCAGGCTCCCTGTAGGAAGCCTGACATGGGACTGGATCCCGGGTCTCCAGGATCAGGCCTTGGGCTGAAGGCAGCACTAAACCGCTGAGCCACTGGGGCTGCCCTAATCTAACTTTAGAGAAAGGAAAAAAAAGCACCTTGCCACTTGCTCCATTGGACTCTGCAGATGGGGTCCTGAAAGCTGCCATGGTAAGAAATCTTACCTTCTGCAGGCTATATATCAGATGTCCCAAGATCAGAAAGCTGCAGAATCTTCAGAGAAAATATCAAGCAGAATTTGATCTTGCCAACCATGCCTACTGTAGGAAAGGAAGAAATAATTTTTCCTGTGCCCTTCAGGATCTTTCTTGACTAAGAATTAGATTGATATGAGACAGTAATAGGAGAAAAATACCAAAGTTTTATTACATGCAAACAGAAGCCCAAAAATGAAATTGAGGCCTTTAAAAATGGCCAAAGAAGGCAGTTTTTATACTTTTTTAGACAAACAGACAATAAATCTGTGTGGAATTGACAAAAGGAATACTTAATCTTAGGAACTTCAATTAGTAAGGAATTCTAAGAAGAATTGGGCTCAGGTAGTAAATTAGTAAAAAATAATAAGGGTTCTTAATATAGCCTTCTCAGCTCCAAATAAGATTCAATCTCTTGGTTATAAGAATATCTTTACTATCTGGTACAAGAAGGGTACCTTTCACATGAGAGATGTACATCTTGTTTTCTGGAGTCAAAGGAGGGTGGGATTACAGTGTTCCTTTTGCGTTGGTTGTTCCTTAGGTTCATTGGTAGTTTCTTAAGTTTCAACTTTATTAAAAATAATGGATATGCCGAAGTGGCACATTTTGTGTGGCCTGCCCTTGGCCTTTGCTGAAGTGGAACATTTTGTGTGGCCTGCCCTTGGCCTTTACACTCTATAAAGACTTAGTAGTTGTTATTGATGTACTTTTCAAAAATACTGGTGAGGTTTGGTGGTGGGAGGTCCAGAGCTAGTGATCAAGAAAGAATTCTCTTTTTAAAAACATTAATTTATTTTTAAGTTTAATTTCAGTTTGCCAACATATAGTATAACACCCAGTGCTCATTACATCACATGCTATCCTTAGTGCCCCTCATGCAGTTACCCCATGCCCCCACCCTCAGCAACCCCCAGTTTGTTTCCCAGAGTTAAGAGTCTCTCATGGTTTGTCTTCCCTTCTGATTTTCCCCCATTTTGGTTTCCCCTCCTTCACTTATGGCACTATTTCTTATATTCTACAAATGAAAGAATTCTTGAGACATCTGTGGTGCAAAATGGTGATTTTATTAAAGCATGAGGACCGGACCCATGGCAGAAACTGCTGCTGCCCAGGGCCTGTAAGGGTGGCTGATTATATACTGGGAAGTTGGAGGGAGGTAACCAAAGAGAGGTTTCAAAAGGACTTTCATATGTTAAAGAAGATTCCAGAATCCTGGAGGCCTTGCCAAAGTCAAGTTAAGGTTGTTTTCCCTTCTAGCAAGGCATTAACAATAAGTAGTTGGGAGCTTCCTGGAGGAGCATTACACTCTGCACACTTCAAGTATCTTACTAATGGGGGGCAGATTATAAGGACATTTCATTGTATCTAAATTTCCTTCTGGAAGCTAGGTTATTGATAAAAATGCTTTTTGTTCGTGTAAATTACTAGGACATTTGTAAACTGAGGGAGACTCATGTCTTGCAAGATTCTGATCTAACTATTTGTTTATCCTTTCCTTAGCTTTAGGTCAGCCAGGAGTGCCTGGGGAAAGTCACACAGAATCACATCTGGGTGGGGGGTGAAAGGGATGCAGGGTGTCAGCTTGTGCTTTGTCCTCTCCTAGCTTTCTGTTCCCTCATCGGTTATGATGATGCCTGAGGATATTTATAGGAAAAAATTAAGGATAAATTCACAAGGATTACCCTTAACTTTCTTAACGATTTGTAGGACTGTCATTTATGAATCTGTCTAAATCCTTTGCAAACCAGTCACAGAAAGCAAACTCCGCCTGCCTGTGTTGAACCTTCAACTACCTTAGGGACCCCTAGGTGGCTCTGTCAGTTGAGGGGCCAACTCTTGATTTCAGATCAGGTCGTGATCCCAGGGTCCTGGAATCAAGCCCCAGGTCCCACTCCCCACTCAGTGGGAAATGTGCTCAACTCCATCTACATTCCTTCTGCTCCTCCCCCTGCATTCTCTCCCCCGCCCCCTTCAAATAAATAAATAAATCTTTAAAAGAAAAAAAAAACCTCCCTCAGTGATGTAGAATTTAAGAATTTGGCCTTCTACCAAGATAGGATACCTCTTCCTCCTGTAAGGAAGATACTTTAGGAATTTTCCCAATTTTCAGATGATGTCACTAGAGAAATAGAGCAGCTCTAAAAATGTCTTGTTCCTTTTACAAATCTAATATAAATGTATCCCAATTGTACTAGTATAGAAGAGCTATGCTGAGCACATCCCTGTTTCCAAGTTCAGCAAGGACTTATTTGGGAATGCCCTCATTGGTATCACACTGTATTTTAAATATCTTTGTCTGTTAATATAAGGAATTTGAAGGTATTTTGCATAGAGCTCACATTTTCACATTTCTTTTGGTTCCATACTTCATAGAGCCTGCAGTGTTAGCCTTCAGGCCATTACTCCACAATTCTTTCTCATAAGTGCGGATATGGCTTACTGATCTTCTCTACTCTTGGGGGAAATGGTATTTTTGTCATTTTACTGGGGTAGTGGAAGAATGCTTTTCAAGCCAACGAACAGGAAAGATTTGCACATTAAGAGAAAAAATTAGGCAATGTATGTACTATATCTTTCAATATATATTAAGTTTTTCTCATATTAAACTTGAATAAAAGCAAAAATCGATGATCAGAGAACCCAGAGTGACCAGTGGTCAGAAACAGGATGAATTGATTTTGATGTAGGAAAAAATTCTCTGATTTTTTAATAAATTAGAAAAAATGGAACACTAAGACCTTAGCCACAATTTGTTTCCAGTTTAGTTAAGAAGAAATTAAAGTTGGAGAGTATAACATGCATATATAAACTTTTACACAAAAAAATAAAAAATAAAAAAATAAACAGGATGCCTATATCTTTTGATGGATTAAAAAATGCATAACTATTTTCTGGCATATATCCAGCATTACATTGCTCAGAAATATTTTCTGATTCCTTCCTCTTTATGAAAGAATGACAACCGGTGCTTTCCATCCCAGTTTTATATTTCACTATTTTACAAAGATCAATGACAATAAGTGAAGCCAAGGTATTATTACTGTATATTTCCAAAAAGACTTTTTCAAGTGTATAATGAAGATGAGATAAGAACATTAATAAGAACTGGTTTGTAATATTGAAGATTTAATGATAGTTCCAATATCGCCCATCTTTGGAACAACTGCCAGTTTCTCTTTTGCAGAAATGTATATTCTGTGTGTGTGTGTGTGTGTGTGTGTATCTGTGTGTCTGTGTGTGGTATAGAATAATAACCACAGAGGTTTGTTTGACTTTTCTTCTTCTTTTAACCTACTGTGGGCAGGAAACAGCCCCCCAGCCAGAGCTATTAATCAAGGAATGTGGACTGGTTCAGTTGTACAGATTGTTTACCATGGATATCCCTTCAAATCCTGGTTGGGTGATGCCTTTCCTGGTGAGTCAGGGTCCATGCTGAGTCAGCTGTTAAATAACTTGAATATAACTCTTATATCTGAGTTAACCAAATCTTTATATCCTAAGTCTAGCTTAACTGATCTTTCCATGCATACAAACCAGAATAAAAGTATCCAATACTATGGGAACCAAGTACCACAGGTTAGGTGTGAAGTTGGAGAGCTAGGTTCTTGTCTCACAGAGTCGAAGAATGAGTCTTGAGGATAAAGGAGAATGAGTAAAGTGTCAGAAGTTTATTAAGCAAGGATACAGAGAAAGCTCTCAGGAGTGAGGGGGTCCCAACAGAGTTGCCAATGGGGGCCTCTTCGGACAATCTTTTATCTAGAACTGAGCAGGGAGCTTGGGGCCTTATCATTCTTGTGATGTCCTGGTTTGAGTAAGGTGGTGATACCACCTTTAATGGCTCTCTTTGGGTCTGATTATTCTTTGTTGGTCATAGACGACTGTGACCCCTTTCCTTCTATTCTTTTTTATTTAAAGATTTTATTTATTTATTTTAAAGAGAGAGAGCAGAGAGAGGGGCAGAGAGAGGAGAGAGAGAATATCTCAAGGAGGCTTCACACAGCCCAATGTAGGATTCAGTTTCACAACCCTGAAACCTTGACCTGAGCTAAAATCGAGAGTCCTATGCTTAACCAACTGAGCTATCCAGACACTCCTCCTATTTTTTATCTTTTATATCATTCACCTCTGTCATATTTTGGGCTTTTTCTCTCATCTGGGCAATTGTAATAGCCTCCTCACCAGTGTTCCATTTTTTAATTTCTCTCATCTTGCCCTCAGCACTTATCTCCTGTATTCTGCTGTAAGTGAACCCTTCAAAGATTTCAAAATTCTCTACAAAATAAATTCTTTAAAAAAAAAAAAAAAGAAAAGATAAAAGAGCTAGAGGATCTATTTTGGCAATATGATGGCCTACAAATTCCAAAACTTCTCTTATAAAACATCTAAAAATGATAAAAATAGAGGAGCCTGGGCTCAGTCAGTTAAGTAAAGTGTCTGCCTTCAGCTCAGGTCATGAGAGGGTCCTGGGATGGAGCCCTACATCAGACTCCCTGCTAAACAGGGACCCTGCTTCTCCCTCTCCCTCTGCCCCACCCCCCAACTCAGGCTATCTCTCATGTGCTCTTTCTCTCTCAAATAAATAGTTGAGAAGAAAATATATTGAGAGAAAAAATATGGGGCTCAATCCCAGAACCCTGGGATCATGACCTAAGCTGAAGACAGACACTTAACCTACTGAGCTACCCAGGTACCCCAACAAGTAAATCTTTGGGAAAAAAAAAGGAAAATAAATAAAAAATAAAAATGATTAAGTATTTAAAATTCCTTTTATTTTTAAATTTTTATTTAAATTCAACTAATTAACATATAACATTATTGGTTTCAGAGATAGAGGTCAGTGACTCATCAGTCTTATACCCAGTGCTTATTACATCATGTGCCGTCTTTAATATCCATCAACTAGTTACCCCATCTCCTCACCCCCTGCCCTTCAGCAACCCTCAGTTGGTTTTTTATAATTAAAGAGTTTTATGGCTTGTCTCCCTCTCTGATTTCATCATTTTATTTTTTCTCTCTTCTTCTATGATCCTGTTTTGTTTTTTCATTTCCACATATAAGTGAACTCGTAATTGTCTTTCTCTGACTTATTTCACTTAGCATAATATCCTCTAGTTCTATCCACTTCATTGCAAATGGCAAGATTTCATTTTTTCATGGCTGAGTAGTATTCCTCTGTGTGTGTGTGTATGTGTGTGTGTGTGTACACATACATACTGCATCTCCTTTATTCATCTGTTGATGGACATCTGGGTTCTTTCTGTAGTTTGGCTACTATGGATATTGCTGTTGTAAACATTGGGGTGCAGATTCCCCTTTAAGTCACTATGTTTGTATCCGTTGGGTAAATACCTAGTAGTGCAATTGCTGGGTTGTAGGGTAGTTCTATTTTTAACTTTTTGATGAACCTCCATAATGTTTTCCAGAGTGACTGCACCCTTTCTCTACCTCCTTACCAACATTTATTTCCTGTGTTGTTAATTTTAGCCATTCTGACTGGTGTAAGGTGGTACCTCAGTGTGGTTTTGATTTGTATTTCCCTGATGCAGAGTGATATTGAGCATTTTTTCATGTGTCTGATGGCCATGTGTATGTCTTCTTTGGAAAAATGCCTGTTCACGTTCTTCTGCCCATTTCTTGACTTGATTATTTATTTTTTGGATGTTGAGCTTGATAAATTCATTATACATTTTGGATACTAGCCCTTTATCTGATAAGACACTTGGATATATCATCTCCCATTCAGTGGGATGTCTCTTGGTTTTATAGATTGTTTCCTTTGCTGCGCAAAAGCTTTTCATCTTAATGAAGACTCAATAGTTAATTTTTGCTTTTGTTTCCCATACCTTTGAAGACAAGTCTAGCAAGAAGTTGCTGTGGCCAAGGTCAAAGAGGTTGTTGCCTGTGTTCTCTAGGATTTTGATGGATTCCTGTCTCATATTTAGTCTTTCATTCATTTTAAGTCTATTTTTGTGTTTGATGTGAGGAAATGATCTAGTTTCATTCTTCTGCACGTGGCTGCCCAATGTCCCCAGCACCATTTATTGAAGAGACTGTCCTTTTTCCAGTGGATATTCTTTCCAGCTTTGTCGAAGATGAGTTGGCCATAGAGTTGAGGGTCCATTTCTGGGTTCTCTATTCTGTTCCATTGATCTATGTGTCAGTTTTTGTGCCAGTACCATACTGTCTTGATGATCACAGCTTTGTAATATAGCTTGAAGTCTGGCATTGGATGATTTTCCTTTTCAACATTCCTTTGGCTATTTAGGGTCTTTTCTTGTTCCATACAAATTTTAGGATTATTTGTTCCAGCTCTGTAAAAAATGTCAATGATATTTTGATAGAGGTTGCATTGAATGTATAGATTGCTCTAAGTAGCATAGACATTTTAATAATATTTGTTCTTCCAATCTGTGAGCATGGAACGTTTTTCCATTTCTTTATGTCTTCCTCAGTTTCTTTCATGAGTGTTCTGTAGTTTTCTGAATGCAGATCCTTTGCCTCCTTGATTAAGTTTATTTCTAGGTATTTTATGTTTTTGGGTGCAGTTGTAAATGGGATTGATTCCTTAATATCTCTTTCTTCTGTCTCATTGTTAGTATATAAAAATGCAGCTGATTTCTTTGCTTTGGTTTTATATCCTGCCACTTTTTTTTTTTTAAGATTTTACTCTTTTTTTTTTTTAATCCTTATTTATTCATGATAGTCACACAGAGAGAGAGAGAGGCAGAGACACAGGCAGAGGGAGAAGCAGGCTCCACGCACCGGGAGCCTACGCGGGACCCGATCCCGGGTCTCCAGGACCGCACCCCGGGCCAAAGGCAGGCGCCAAACCACTGCGCCACCCAGGGATCCCCCACTTTATTGAATTCCTTTATGACTTCTTGCAATTTTGAGGTGGAGTCCTTTGAGCTTTCCCTATAAAGTATCACGTGATCAAAGAGTAAGAGTTTGACTTCTTCTTTGCTGCTTTGGATGCCTTTTATTTCTTTTTGTTGTCTGATTGCTGAGGCTAGGATTTCTAGTACTATGTTGAACAGCAGTGGTGACAGTGGACATCCCTGCTATGCTCCTCACCTTAAGGGAATACCTCTCACTTCTTCCCAATGAGAATGATATTCGGGCTTTTCATTTATGGCTTTTATGATATTGAGGTATGTTCCCTAAGAATGAATGACTATAACAATGAAAGTGAAATCCTGTGAGCCATGTCAAGTGCGTGAATACAAATCTGGGGAAGGAAGCTAAACCTCCGGCTGCTATACCTTCAGAGTATCTCCAGATCTGGAGGTTGAAGGAATATTGGAAATAAAATTACACAATTTTTAGCACAGAAGGACAAAAGGAATATGAAGAAGCAGTTAAGAAACCTGTGGAAGGGAATGAGAAGTTTAAAATGTCAGGTTACAATAGTGAAAACAATGGAGGACAGACAATATTTAAAGATCTAATGACTACAGGTGCTTGGAAATAATACACAGAAAACCCAAAGAACACCAATCTGCATCATTTTAAAGAAACCTCTTTTTAGACCTAATATGCTCAAGATAGGCATTGCAACAATGATGGGAGGGAACCAAAGGATAGTGAAATAATATCTTCATAAGAAAATATAATTGCCAACCTAGAACTTTTTTGTTTTAGATTTTATTTATTTATTCATGAGAGAGACAGAGAGAGACACACACAGAGAGACACAGGCAGAGACACAGGCAGAGGGAGAAGGAGGCTCCATGCAGAGAGCCCAATATGGGACTCGATCCCAGGTCTCCAGGATCACACCCTGGGCCCAAGGCAGCGCTAAACTGCTCAGCCACCCGGGCTGCCCTCAACCTAGAACTTTTAATAAAATGAAGACATTTTTATATAAACAAAAATAGAAAAATATTTACTTACAAAATTACCCTCACTAAAGGAAATTATAAGTATACATTTAAAGAATTAATTGAAAGGGACCTCAGGGTGCCTGGGTGGCTCGGTCAGCTGAGCATCTGACTCTTTTTGAAGCTCAAGTCCTGATCTCAGAGTCCTGCGATGGAGCCCCACCTCAGTTTCCGGGCTCAACAAGGAGTCTGCTTGAAGATTTCTCTCCCTCTCCTTCTGCTTCCTTGCCCTACTCAAGTTCTCTCTCTCTCTCTCTCTCTCTCTCTCTCTCTCTCTCTCTCTCTCTAATGAATAAATAAATTTTAGGGGCACCTGAGTGACTCAGTTGGTTAAGCATCTGTCTTCGGCTCAGGTCATGATCCCAGGGTCCTGGGATCAGGTCCTGAATCGCACTCCCTGCTTACCAGGGAGCCTGCTTCTCACTCTCCCTCTGCTGCTCCTCCTGCGTGTGCTCTGGCCCTGGCTCTCTCTCGCAAATAAAAAATAAATAAATAAAATATTTAAATAGATAATTAAATCTTAAAAAAAAATCTTTACCTCAAAAAAAAAAATCTAAGGTAAAGAAAGTGATAATGAATACAGGTAATAGTAAAGAGGAGAGTAAATCTAAATAGATAATGGCAGTTTATAGAAAAATGATATCCCTTTTGGTAGTGTTTAAAAAAATAAAGTAACAGGTACCATTATCATGTAAGACTGGAGGCAGATGATTAGAATAAAATACTCCAAGATCTTTGTATTTTCAAAAAGAAAGAAAGTATCTTTAGGTTTTGAGTATGCATATTAAAAACGGCAGTGAAAACATAGTCTAGTGCTTAGAGTGGTGTCTTTTGATCAAGGTCAGTAAACATCTTTTCACAGTATAAACCCAAGTATTTTAAAAGTCTATCTACCCACTCCCTATCACCTTCATAATTTAAAGCCTTTTAGTAGGAAACATTGGGTTTCCAAACTCACTTATTCCTTCTATCATGTTTATTATGTAACCACAGTTACAACTCTTTCCCTGGTCTTCTGTACTTAGTAATCTAGAGTTATGAAATCAGTTTTAACTCATTCTACAGTCATTATGAGGAGGAGGATGCTCCTGGTTCATTGACCTCTAACCCATGTGCTTCCCATGGCAAGTCTTATCACAGATGCAAGAGCCATAGCAGCACTATGTGTGTGGCTTTAGGATCAGGACAGTTGAAATTGCCTCTCGAGAGCCTCCCCAGCCTGCTTTAGTGCATAGTAGTCTCTTTCTTCCCTGAGTTCCATTCATTTGCACTCACAGTCCCATATGTAAAGTGGAGGTAACAGTATACCTTATTTTTAGCATTGTGGTATGAGTTAAATGAATTAATACATGTAAAATCATTTAAAGAAGTGCTTTTATGACACACTAATTATATACTGTTGAGCACTTGCTTCTAGTCATCTGTTAGGAGAATTGATTGTTTACTCAAAGACTTAAACAACTACAATATAATTGATCAAAAACAAGATTTTAAGTTTTAACTTTCTGTAGGAGATGAAAAAGTAGAGAATGCAAGCAGTTAATGCTCATTGACTTAAGCATTTGTCATCCATAGTAACTTAAGATCACATTTCATTTGGAAGGTTCTTTGGGATCTGATTCTAGTAGGCTTGGTGTGGTAATGATAAAGAGCTATTAAAATTTGGGGGGAACATTTACAAGGATTCATGGATTAGAGATTTCTACTTGAAAAGTATAAAATAGGTTTGTAGATCTTTGAAATGAAGGAATCTCAAGATGCCTCTAAACTAGTTTTAGAATTTTGGGGAAAGCCTTTAAAATCCAGGACTCTGATAGTCCTATAAAAACAATGGGTTTTCTTGAAGATGGCGGAGTCCGAGGAACCAAAGCTCGCTGTCTCCCACGGATACAACTAGGTAACACTCAAATCAGCATAAATAACCCAAGAAAACAAGCCCGAGACTGACAAAGTCGACAACTAAATGTAAAGAAGTCGTCACGTGAAAGAAGATAGGAAGAGTGGCAAAGAAAAAAATTTTAAAACACCAAGAGAAAAGTAGACATTACTTATAAGGGAGACCCTATAAGAAAATGAGCAGGTTTTTCAGCAGAAACTCTATAGGCTAGAAGGCAGTGGCCTGGTATATTTGAAATGCTGAAAGGAAAAATCTTCAGCCAAGAATATTCTTTCCAGCAAGGCTATCATTCAGAACAGAATGACAGCTAAAATTTATCAGAAAAACAACAACAAAAAAATAAATAAATAAATAAAGGAGTTCATGACAACTAAACCAGCCCTACAAGAAATATTAAAGGGGATCCTTTGAGTGGAAAGAAAGGGAAAGACTGAAAGTTGAGAGTATGAAACGTAGGAAACACAAAAGCAGTAAAAATAAGTGTGTGTAAAAATCACTCAAAGGATTTACAAAATTAAAGGATGTAAAATATGACACCATATACCTAAAACATAGGGGTGAGAGGCATAAAGAATGGGTTCCAACTTAAGCAACCATCAACATAGCATGGACTGCTATATGCAGAAGATGTTATATACAAACCAATAGTAGCCACAAATCAAAAACCAGTAATAGATATGCAAAGAATAACAAGAAAGAAATCCAAGTATTTCACTAAAGAAAGCCAGCAAACCATGAAAGAGAACAAGAGGAGATAGGATAGGAGAAAAAGAATAAGAAAAACCACAAAACAAGTAAGAAAATGGCAATAAGTACACATCTATCAACAATTACTTTCAATATAAATGTACTATCTTATCTAATAAGACCAAGGGTGGAAAACAACAGTATAATACCACTTCACACCTGTCACAATGGCTAAAATCAGCAACACTAGAAAAACATGTTGGCGAGGATGTGGAGAAAAACAACCCTCCTGCACTGTTGACCGGAACATAGACATGTGAACTTACTGTGAAAAATAGTATGGAGCTTTCTCAAAAACTGAAAAATAGAACTACCCTATAATCTAATAATCACAAATTTACCTAAAACATATAACAACACTAATTCAAAGATATATATGCAACCCTATGTTGATAGCAACATTATTTATAATAACCAAATTAATGGAAGCAGCCTGTGTTCATCAACCGATGAATTGATAGAGAAGATGTGGTATATACATAAGCCATAAAAAGAATTAAATCTTACCATATGCAACAATGTAGGTGGAGGTAGAGAGTATAATGCTGAATGAAATAAACCAGAGAAAGACAAACTCATATGCACAATATAAGAAAGAAAACAATGAAAGGAAACGAGAGAGACCTACAAACCAAGGAACAGATTCTTAACTATAGAGAACAAACTGATGCTTACCAGAGTGGGGGTGGGATGAATCAATAGGGGAAATAGGGCAAGGGGATTAACGAGTATTTATCATGATGACATATAAAGAAGAGTCAACATCGATTTTTCTCAAGCTATTCCAAAAAAAAAAATAGATGAAGATGAAAAGCTTCCAAATTCATTCTATAAGATCAACAACAAGCATTAGCCTGATAAGAGAACCAGAGGAAGATACTACAAAAACAAAACAAAACAAAAAACAAAAACCACACTACAGGCCAATATCTCTGAGGATGCAGAAATCATCAACAAAATACCAGCAAACCAAATCCAACAATATATTAAATCATTAAACAACAACAATATATTAAATCATTAATTATATTAAATCATTGAACAAAATCAAGTGGGATTTATTCCCAGGGTGAAAGAGTGGCTCAGTATTTGCAAATGAATCAACATGGTATATCATATCAATAAGAGAAAGGATAAGATCCATATGATCTTTCAATAGATACATAAAAAGCATTTGACAAAGTATAACATCCATTCATGATTTTTTCTTAAAAAGCCCTCAACAAGGTAATTTAGAGGGAACCATACCTCAGCATATAAAGACCTTATATGAAAATCTCACATCATACTAAACAGGAAAAATACCGAGAGCATTTCACTTATGTGAAGGAGAGGATAAGGATGTCCACTCTCACTACTTTTATTCAACTGGAAGTTCTAGCCACAGCAGTAAGACAACAAAAAGAAATAAAAAGCATTCAGAAGAGCAAGGAAGAAGTAAAACTTTCAGTAGTTGCAGATGACATAAGACTACATAGAAATCCCTACATAGACATCCCTAAAAGTCCAAAATAATGAAACTGGGCGCTGCTAGAACTCGGGAGCCCTGGATGTCTCACTTGGTTAAGTGACTGCCTTCAGCTCAGGTCATGATCCCAGGGTCCTGGGATCTAGTCCCTCATCAGGCTCCTTGCTCAGTGGGAAGCCTGCCTTTCCTTCTGCCTGCCACCCCCCGCTCCCCCCCCCACTTGTGCAGGCTTTCTCTGTCTCTCTCTGTCTCTCTCTCTCTCTCTCTGTCTCCCCACTCCCGACAATAAATAAATGAATAAAATCTTTTTTAAAAGAACCCTACTAGAATTGATAAATAAATTCATTAATGTTGCAGGATATAAAATCAATGTACAGAAATCTGTTGTATTTCTATACAATATTAATGAAGCAGCAGACAGAAATTAAGAAAACAATCCCCTTTATAATTGTACCAAAAATAATAAAATACCTAGGAATAAACCTAACTAAAAAGTGAAAGACCTGTATTCTAAAACTGTAAAACACCGATGAAAGAAAGTGAAAACAACACAAAGAAACAGAAAGACATCCCATGCTCATGGATTGGAAGAACAAATCCTGTTAAAATGTTTGTACTGCCCAAAGCGATCTGCAGATTTAATGCAAATCCCTATCAAAATACTAACATTTAAAAAAAAAAAAAAAAAAGGGATCCCTGGGTGGCGCAGCGGTTTGGCACCTGCCTTTGGCCCAGGGCGCGATCCTGGAGACCCGGGATCGAATCCCACGTCAGGCTCCCGGTGCATGGAGCCTGCTTCTCCCTCGGCCTGTGTCTCTGCCTCTCTCTCTCTCTCTGTGACTATCATAAATAAAAAAAATAAAAAAAAATAAAAAAAAAAAACCAAATACTAACATTTTTCACAGTACTGGAACAAACAATCCTAAAATTTATGTGGAACCACAAAAGGCCCTGAATAGCCAGAACAATCTTGAAAAGCAAAGCAAAGCTGGAGACATCACAATCCAGACTTCAAGTTATGTTAACAAAGCTGCAGTGACGAAAATGGTGTGGTACTGGCACAAAAATAGACACATAGATTAATGGAACAAAATAGAATACACAGAAATAAACACACAACACATGATCAGTTAATCTATGAAAAAGGAGGAAAGAATATGTAATGGGAAAAAGTCTGTTCAACAAATGGTCTTGTGAAAACTGGACAGTTATGTCCAAAATAATGAAACTGGACCATTTTCTTCACCATACACAAAAATAAAGCCAAAATGGCTTAAAGATGTAAATGTGAGACCTGAAACCATAAAAGTCCTAGAAGAGAGTGCAGGCAGTAACTTCTTTGACATCACACACAGCATTTTTCTAGATATTTCTCCTGAGGCAAGGGAAATAAAAGCCAAAATGAACAGTTGGGACTACATCAAAATTGAAAGCTTCTGCACAGCAAAGGAAACAATCAACAATACTAAAAGCCAAACTATGGAATGGGAGAAGATATTTGCAAGTGACATATCTAATAAAAGGTTAGTATGCAAAATATATATAAAGAACCTATTCAACACCCAGAAAACAACCCAATTAAAAAATGGGCAGAAGACATGAACAGAGAGTTCTCCCAAGAAGACGTCCAGATGGCCAATAAACACATGAAAAGATGCTCAACATTAGTCATCAGAGAAATACAAATCAAAACCACAATGAGATATCATCTCACACCTGTCAGAATGGCTTAAGTCAAAAACTCAAGAAAGAATGAGTGTTGGTGAGAATGTGGAAAAAAAAGATCCCTCACTCACTGTCGGTGGGCATGCAAACTGGTGCAGCCACTGTGGAGAGCAGCATGAAAGTTTCTCAAAAAATTAAAAATAGAACTACCCTAGGACCCAGTAATCGCACTGTTAATATTACTCATCCATAAAAATAGAACGAAACTGTGCCATTTGCAACAACATGGATGGATCAGAGAATGTGATCCTAAGCAAAATAAGTTAGAGAAAGGTAAATACCATACGATTTCATTCATATGTGAAATTTAAGAAAAGAACAAATGAACAAAGAAAAAAAGAGAGACAAAGTAAGAAACAGACTCTTAAATATAGAGAACAAACTGATGGTTACCAGAGGTGATTTGGGTGGGGGGATGGATGGAAGTGATGGGGATTAAATATGATGGGAAAAAAAGCAAAAAAAGAGAGAGAGAGAGAGAAAGAAAGAAACAGGGAAAAAGAAAAGGGTTTTTCTAAGTTACTTTCCACCATTAGCTAGTATTTGCTTTAACTTAGGTAAATTATCCATGTTATTAAATGAAGCATCCAAAGCTTTGAAAAGTTGGATTGTCAGGAGCTCCCCAGTTAGGGGTTTTGGGTGAGATGGGTGTTAAGACAGGACTAGAAACCAGCTGGTCTTTCTGGTCAGGTGCCTTCAGCACACCATGCTGCTGCCTTTGGTTTGCTCTGCAACAACTCCTGCAGCCTGTGGTCACTTCTGTGTGTACTGTTCTCACATTAAGTATATCAGAATTTGACATCTTTGAACAATATAGTCAATATTTATGTTATATATATATATGTATAATTATCTAGATTTTCTTTATAAAGGAGATAATGATGTACTGTTGATGATCATTTATTTTTGAGTACATCCTTGCATAGTGAAAACAGATGGGATGATTTTTTTTTTTTTTTTTAATTTCCCCTGGAAACCTGCAGAGTGGATGTTTTGAGTCTTTTTTTGCCAGGTGAATATATCAGTATGGTGTTGGCAAGGGCACCTGTGTTCTGCAGGTGGATATTCACACAGTTCCCAACCCTAAGGATTCTTGAGTCTTCAGTCAAAGGAGATTTAAAGGATTTGCTTAAGAATAATGTATTTCCTAATTTAATCAGGTATCCAAGTTAAAGACAGTATAAAATTAGCCAAATAGTTGATAAAGAAATAAGAATAAGTGGTCCTCCCTCCCTATTTGGATAGACATGTTTAGAAAAATGGCATTCGGGTAACATTTTCCAGTTACATACTTTAATTAAGATTAAGAATAGATAGATAGATAGATAGATAGATAGATAGATAGATAGATAGATAGATCTCAATAGGGAAATTCTACTTTTTACTCCAAGAAAATGTAAACAAAAAGAATGTAAGGATTTCTGAAATAAAATTAATTTGGAGAATTTTTATGAGGGTACTTAATGTCTGCCTTACACTGTGCCAGATACTGTGAATTATAAAAATGAAGGATACCTGCTCTCAAGTCATTCATAGTCTCCTGAGAGACATTAAACAAAAATATTGTATTATAGTATGGCAAGATCTGCAACTGAGGTATCACAGGTTGCCATAAGAATAGTAATAATTAAAGTTATAATCCAATTGGTGGGTGTGTGTGTGGAAATGCCAACAGGAGTTCTTTTATATTCTGAGATTTTAATGTTTTCTAGAAACTTTGACAGGGCTATAAATGATCTGGTACAATGAGACTTTTAAGCTTTTCTTGGATTAATATGTATTTCCAGAATGTCTCACTGCTTTCCCAGTCCTTAAGTTCTGTCTACTCAAGTGCAGACTATAGAGCCATGCTTCTGGGTTCAGATTCTGGCTTCTCTTCCTAGTTATGTGACCACGGGTGGATTATGTATCATTGTTTCAGTTTTATAAAAAGACAAGAGTCATAATACCTACCTCAAAGGATTATTGTGGGGATTTAGTGAGACAATATATGGAAGACATGTTTGGAATATTGCCTGTTACAAAGTTAAGCCTCAAGAAAATTTTAGTTCTCATTGTTACTAATTTTGGATATTAATAAACCAGGAACATTGAAACACAATCACCATGTTGATTGTTTCAATTTTGTCTAAAATGCTATTTTCTGTCAAATAAAATTTTCCTTTTTTTCTCCTTTCTAGCTCCAAGAGGAAAGCGAGGATGGAAAACTTTTTATGCTGTACTAAAGGGAACAGTCCTTTATTTGCAAAAGGTAAACATAAGTTAAATAAATGAAGCCCAGAAAACTTCATGAAATGATTTGAGAAGGTATCCAGGAAATATTTACTTTGCACAGAGGCTACATCAGACACCCTAAAAATTATTTAATTGATGTCTAAATTCTTTTTCAGATTTGTTTTTGTTTCTGGTTAAAAAATTACTTTAGAAATTATATATGTATAATTGTATATATAATATAAAGTATTTTGCACAAAATATTTTAAGGTATATGTTATATATATTTTGTAGAATATATTAAATATATATAAATAGTGTATATGTGCCTGTGATCCAGAACTATATTCCATTTGTGTTCAGTTAGAAATTTAAAATATAGGTTAAGTCAGACTGCATACAGTCTATGTAGATATAGACCTGTGGCAGCACTTGTTTCAATAGTTATTTATACTATAGATTAGTTAGATCCTTCATTTATCTCCCTCACTATTGCTATGTAACAGTATCTCTTCATTTAGTGATTTGCCTTCATTTAGATCTTACTTAAATCTAAAAACACATTTTCATTCAAGTATATAATCCAAATTATCTGGGTAAGTTTTCCATCAGACCATTTCCTGCCTGGATCCTTTCTTCTGATCCCAGAATCTGGAAATCTGTTTGGGATCAAGTTTGTGTGTTCTAGCCTTTGTAAGGTAATCCCTGGAGCTTCTACTTCCCTAGCTCTGTGTATGTGGACATGAAAATATGTGTGTTGACTGGAATAAGGTCCACTGCTTCCCAGGGCCAAACAGGATTTCAGCTCTAACTGTGAAGGGCAGCTTGGAATTTGGGCAAATAGGTGGCAAGGCAGTTGCTACCACTGCCCCTTAATGATGACTGATAGGAAAAAATCTTATTTTTTTAATTGCGGTCAAAAACACATAACATGAGATCTACCCTCAATTAATTTCTGCATGCACAGTGAATAGTATTAGCTATCAGAACAATGTTGTACAATATGTTTGTAGAAATCTTCCATCTTGGGGGAATCCCTGGGTGGCTCAGTGGTTTAGTGCCTGCCTTTGGCGCAGAGTGTGATCCTGGAGTCCCGGGATCGAGTCACGCAGCGGGTTCCCTGCATGGAGCCTGCTTCTCCCTCTAACTGTGTCTCTGCTCTCTCTCTCTCTCTCTCTCTCTCTCTCTCTCTCTCTCTCTCTGTCATGAATAAATAAGTAAAATCTTTTAAAAAAAGAAAAATCTTCCACCTTGCATGACAAATAATACCCAGTGAACAGTAATCCTCCCATTCCCCCCTTTCCCCAGTCCCTGGCACCAACCATTCTACCTTCTGTTTCAATGTGGTTGGATATAAGTGGAAACAAGTAATATTTGTCCTTCAATGACTGGCTGATTTCATTTAACATAATGTGATGAAGGTTCATCCATGTTGTAGCCTATAACAGAATTTCCTTCTTTTTTAGGGCTAATACTACATTTTTTTTACTTCATTCATTCATCTATGGGTATTTATGTTGTTTCCACCTCTGGTCATTTTAAATAATGATGAAGTAAACATGGAGTGCAAATCTCTCGTTGATATCCTGATTTCAATTCCCATTGATAAGGGTAACACAGAAGTGAGATCACTGGATCATATGGTAGTTCTATTTATTTTGTGAAGGAGGTCTATATGGTTTGCCATGGTGGCTGAATTATTTTCAAGTCCCACCAACAGAGCACAGCAGTTCCAATGTCTCCATATGCATGTCAGAGTACTTCTTATTCTCTGTTGTTCCGTTTGTTTTGTGTTGTTTTGTTTTTTTCTATTGAGTTATAGGAATTCTTTATATATTTTGGATATTAATCCCTTATCAAATACATGGCTTTCAGATATTTTCTCCCATTCTGTAGGTAGCCTTTTTACTCCCTTGTTTCCTTTGCTGTACAGAAGCTTTTTACTTTTGTGTAGTCTCACTTGTCCGTTTTTGCTTCCGTTGCCTGTCCTTTTGGTATCACATCCAAGAAATCATTTCCACTGTCCATGCCAACAAGCTTTTCCATTATGTTTTCTTCTAGGATTTTTAGAGTGTCACATCTTACATTTGAGACTTTATTTTGAGTTAACTTTTGTGAATGATATAAGATAAAAATGAAATTTCATTCTTTCGCATGTGGAAACCCATTTCCCTAGTACTGCTTGTGGAAGCAATCATCTTTCCCCCTTCTGCACTTGGCACTGTATGGAATATCAGTTTACTACTGGATAAGCATAGGATTATTTCTGGGGTCTCCTTTCTGTTTAATTTGTCTGTGATTCTGTCTTTATGCCAATACTATGTTTTAATTACTGTACCTTTGTAATATATCTTGAAATCAGGAAGTGTGAGGCCTCTAAATTTGTTCTTTCTAAAGATTGCTTTGAGTGTTCAGGATCATTTCCAGTTCCATATGAATCTCAAGGAGGGTTTTTCTATTTCAGTAAAAAATACCGTTGGGATTCTGATAGAGATTATATTAAATCAGTAGGTGACTTCGGGGAGTATGAACATTTTAACGCTATTGCCTTCAAATGCATGAACATGAAATGTCTTTCTATTTATTTGTTTTTTTTCTTTAATTTCTTTTAGCAATGTTTTGTATCTTTCAGTGCATAAGTTTTTTTCCCCTCCTTTATTAAGTTTATTCTTAAATATTTTACTGTTTTTGATGCTATTGTAAGTGAAAGTGTTTTCTTAATTACCTTTCAGGGTTGTTCATTATTAGTATATAGAAATGCACCTGATTTTTCCAGGTGAATAAATAGGTTTCTTAGTTTTAACAGGTTTTTTTGTGGTATCTTTAGAGTTTTCTATATATAAGGTCATGACATCTGTGAGTAGATAATGTTACTTCTCCAGTTTGGATGGCTTTTATTTCATTTTCTCACCCATTTTGGCTAAGACTTCAGAACTTAATAGAGGAGGCAAGAGTGAGCTTCCTTGTCTTATTTTTATCTTAGAAGAAAAACATTCAGTTTTTCGCCATTGAGTATAGTGTAAGCTGTGAGCTTTTCATATATGGCTTTTATTATAGTAAGGTAATTTCCTTTTATTCCTTGTTGAATATTATCATAAAAAAGCTTTGGGGCACCTGGGCGGCATACTGGACCCCCCAGGGTCCTGGGGTCAAGCCCCACATTGGGCTTCCTCTCCTCCCCTCTCTTGCTATCTCTGTTTCTTAAATAAATAAATAAAACCTTTTTAAAGAAAAGTCTTCAATGTTTATTAAATGCTTTTTCTACACCTATTGAGAGATAATCATGTGGTTTGTAACCTTTTTTCTGTTAATATGATTTATCATATTAATTGATTTTCATACGTTGAATTATCTTTGCATCCCAGGAATAAATTCCACTTGGTCATGGTGTGTGCTCTTTTTGATGTAGTGTTGAATTTGGTTTGCTAATATTTTCTTGAGGATTTTTGCATCTATATTCTTCAGAGATACTGACCTGTAGCTTTCTTGTGTATCTTTTTCTGATTTTGGTATCAGGATAATGCTGACCTCATAAAATGAGTTAAAAGTGTTCCCTCCTCAATTTTGGGGAAGAATTTGAGAAGAATTGGCATTAATTATTCTTTAAAACTCTTCTTCAAAAGAAATTATGGGTGAGCCATCTGGTCCTGGACTTTTCTTCATGGAGGGGAGGAGGTTATTATTGATTTAATCTGCTTACTAGTTATACATCTGTTTTGATTTTTTATTTATTCATGATTCAGTCTTTTTTTAAAAAAAAAATTATTTATTCAGAGAGAGAGAGAGGTAGAGGGAGAAACAGGCTCCATGCAGGGAGCCCGACGTGGGACTCGATCCTGGGTCTCTAGGATCACACCCCAGGCTGCAGGCAGCACTAAACCACTGTGCCACCAGGGCTGCCCCATGATTCAGTCTTAACAGATTGTATTTTTTTCTGAGAATCTATCCTGTCTTCTAGGTTGTCCAATTTGCTCATAGTTGTTTTTTATAATCCTTTTAATTTCTGTGGTGTCAATTGTAATGCCTCATTTTTCATTTCTGATATTATTTATTTGTAGTGGATCTAAAGGATTGTCAGTTTTATTAATCTTTTCAGAAAACCAATTCTTGGGGTTCCTGGGTAGCTCAGTTGGTTAAGCATCTGACTCAATCTCAGCTCAGGTCTTGAGTTCAAGTCCCTTGATGGGCTCCAATTTGGGCATGGAGCGTACCTACTTAAAAAAAAAATTCTGTTTCACTGATTTTTTTTCATATTGTTTTTCTGGCTTCTGCTTCTTTAATTACTGCTTTAACTCAAATATACCTTTAAATATAAAGTGAGCCTCTTATAGACAACGTAGTTGGGGGTTGTTTTATTATCCATTGAGAAACTCTCTATTTTGATTGGAGAGTTTAATCCATTTACATTTAACTATTAATAGTCAGGGACTTACTACTAGCATTTTGTAAAGTGTTGTCTCTTTTGTGGCCTTTTGACACATTTTTCCTCTATCAGTGTCTTCTTAGGCATTTTGTTGATGTTTTGTAGAAACATGTTTTTATTGCTTTCTCATTTTCTGTTGTACATCTTCTGTATATATTTCCTTTGTGGTTACCATGGGCCTTACATAAAATATTTTATAGTTCTAACAGTCTCTTTTAAGATGACAACAGCTTAGCTTCAGTCATATACAAAAACATACACTTTCACTGCCGACCACAACATGCACAATTTATGATACTGATGTCAGAATTCTTTTGACAAAGCTTTGTGTTTAAAGTTATTCTTTGATACCTTTCTCTTTTAACTTACATGCTGTAGTTATATGTGATTTGCACACCACAGCTGCAGTATTACATTAATCTGTATTTGTCTGTATATTTACCTTTACCAGTGAGATTTTTACTTCATATGCTTTCAAGTTACAGTTTCACTTTCTCTCATTTCAAATTCTTGTTTTGTTTTCATTACACTTCTGGTAAAGCATGTCCGATTCCCTCAATTTTTGCTTATGTGGGAAAATCTTTATCTCTCTTTCATTTTTTAAAGGACTAATTTGTTGAGTAAAGTACTAATTTGTTGGTTTGCAGGTTGTTTGTTTCCCACTGTTCTGGATGTATCATGCTATTTTCTCCTGACCTGCAAGGTTTTTGCTGAGAAGTCCTTTGAGAGTCTTAAGAGAGTCCATGTATATTTAAAGTCACTCTTTTCCTACTTCCAAAAGTTTCTTCATCTTTGACTTTTTGATTATAATGTGTCTTGGTGTAGTTGTCTGTAAGTTTATCTAGATTTGAGACTTTTGGGCTTCCTGAATCTAGATATCTATTTCTTTCCTGATTTGGGAAATTTTTGGCCATTATTTATCTCAGTATGCTTTCTGTCTCTTTCTCCCTTCTCTTTAAGGGACTCTGATAATGTAGATTTTGGTCCAGTTAATAGTGTCCAATAGGTCTCTTATGCTTTCTTCACTCTTTTTCATTCTTTTTTCTCTTTGTATTTCTTTGAAGAATTTCAAGTTTCTTGTCTTCAAGTTTGCTTATCCTTTCTTCTTGCTCCAGTCTGCTGTTGAACCTTTCTAGTGATTTTTTTAGCTCAGTTATTCTATTATTTAACTCCAAAGTTGCTCTTTAGTTCCTTTTTATATTTTTATCTGTTTGTTAATATTCTCATTTTGTGCACACATCTTTTTCTTGAGCACATTAAGCATCTTTATGATGGTTAATTTGAACTTTTTATCAGATACGTTATATACCGTTTCTTTTTTTTGTTGTTGTTGTTGTTTTTTTTTTTGTTGTTGTTTTTTCGTTATATACCGTTTCTTAGTTAGAGTTCGTTTCTGGAGGTTTATTTTGATTTTCTGTTCAGGCCATATCTGTTTGTTTGTTCATTTGTCTAATAACACTGTTTTGGGATCTGCACATCTAAAGTTACATCTCTCATCTTTACAGACCATTTTTGTATAGGGAAGACCCTTACCAATCTGCTTGGCTAAGATTCTGGGGACCTCTAAAACTTTTTTGAGGTATGCAACTTCTCTGTGCCTCTGCATGCAGTTTCTCAGGAGAACAATCTTGCATTCTTCTTTTTTAAGCACTAGTAATTTTTGCTCTCTCGTGTTTATTTGTAGCAGTGCAAATGCTCTGGTTTTATAGCACCAAGCCATTCAGCTCCCTCTTCTTCTGAGTGACAATCACGCATCCAGAGTATGCCAGCTCCCATCAATACCCCAAGTCAGGCAAGACAGATACCATTTCCCGTGGGCAGCCCTCTGATAAGAATGCCAGATATGCACTCCACACCTATATCTCCCTCTTGAGAGAGAAGCCTTAGGTTGTGCACTTTTCTCCCAAACTCTAGCAGGCCGTACTGGCTGCAGTAAGCCACCCACAACTTTCCTTTAATTTCAGCAACGTCCAGGCATCTAATCTATGCCGGTTCACTCAGAATTCCAAGCCAGACAAGCCAGAAACCATTCCTTGAGAAACCTTTAAAAAAGCCAGATCATTTTATTTTATTTGTTTAATTATTCATTTTTTCCCACTCTTCACTCTACCCTGAGGGGAGTAGTCAAGGGTCAGGGTGTTTTCTTGTAGTGCTGACCTGTGGCAGTTTCAGGGAGAGGCTGACACTGGTAAAGTAAAATTGTTCTTATCTTTCAGTGTGGTTCTTGACTTTTTGCTCTCCTATAGTAATGCAACCTCTTCATTGCATTCTGAAATTTTTACAAAGGCATTTTGATGCATATATCATGGCTAAATTGTGTCTCTGTAGGGGAACAAGAACTGAGACTTTTATTTTGCCATCTTACTGACATCACTTCTAGGAAAATATTTTTAGATATAGTTGGACTATAACATATAGTTTTGGCATCTTTTTTTTTACTTATAAGCATTCTTGAATTAAAATTTTTTTCAGAAGCATATTTTTTGGTCAATCTGGTATCTAGTGACTGTGATATGGTAAGTCATATGGTTTTAATTCTTTCCTCTCTCCTTAATAAAGTTTACAAAAGCATTCATTTTTAATTGCTTATAGTATATTTTCCATTAAGTAGATTTACCATAACTTCATCTTTTTCCCATTTTCAAACATACCCTCATTTCAGTTGATTTTCAGTTAAAATTATGGTGTATTTGTGCACGTATCTGTTTATATCTGGAAGATAGAGCCCTAGTAGTGTCACGGGTCATAGGAACAGGATAGGAACTGCTTAAAACTATTGAGACATAATTCTAAATTCCTTCCAAAGAGGCTGAACCAACATTTATTCCCAACAATTATTTATAACAATATCTGTCTCATCAGAGCCTCTTCTCGCCACATTACTTACTGTTATTTGTATATCTGAAGAGAAAGTTCCCATCCATTTTGAACTATTTGTTTTTAGTGTACAAACACATGCCCTTATACATTTTATACTCTTCTATAGCTACCTTTTCATATGTGTTTTTCTCTGGGAAAGAGCCCTTCCTTTGCTATAACATCTACAGTACTGAGTCAGGTAGCATTCCCTGTATGATGGCACCCACACTTGCACCATTGAGATAATAAAATGCTTTGGAATGGAGATATCACTAATTGGAAATATATTTCATATATTTTTATTTTAAACATTTCAAATGCTCTAATAATGCCCTATATAATAAAATTGAAAGAATGATTTGCTTTAAAAACCACCCTTCCTTAGGAGTCCACTCAGTCCAAAGGACTTTGAGTGTACTTTATTATATCAACATTTTGCATATTGCCAGAGCAGCTTTGTAAGGAAAACTTTTATAATTCTCTTTTGTTCTGTTCTTTACTGGAGCCTTTTTTTTTTTTTTTTAGATGTCTACATTGGAAAGAACCGTATCTTACACAAACCCTTTTGTTTTCTTGCTTTTGTAATAGTTTAGGTAAGGAATATTAGAGCATGGGATGCTTCACCTTGGACCAGAGTTCTCTTTGTTGATATATCACCTTTGCAGAAAAAGGTGTGGACTTAGCTGAAATCCAAAGATTACAAAGAGGTTGCAGCATCCTTCTAAAATGTACACATTACTTTGAGTTACAAAACAACAGGAGAAATGGAGACTATCATTGATATTAGATTATCCATGTTCTTACATGGTCAGATATCTTGTATTGTCTTTATTTCCCTATGGAGCCATTACAGCTTCTAATTTATAAGTCAACCACTTTGGCCTCTGCCAAAGCAGCAGGTATGTACATGCTGGCCCCACACTGGTTCTTTCAGCTAGCTTTGTCTCTGTAGGAAACAACCCTTTGAAATTAAATTTCACATTGCACGGTTGTTTCCCCAGCACAATTCCTATTCTTTTGGCTTACTTTTTCATTTTCTCTAAAATCTCTATAAAGGGCATGGCTGTCTTTGGCAAAACCATTTCATTGAATACTGAGCCACAGGATTTCCACCCACTCCATCCCAGAGCCTGGGAAGAGAGAAAAATACTCTTGCATTCAACATTTGACAGAGGCAATACAAAGAGAGATGCTGTTTCCAGCTTACCAGCTTTCCTATCTTGTTGCCCTCTCCCTCAGTTTAAGTATATTGGACTGAGTTTGACTCATTCAGATAACTGAAGAAAAAGGACAAATATTGACAAGGAAATAATTTTGTGAACTTTGAATATTTAGCATCAGTTTGTATTAGAGCTTCAAACTTAGATTGCCCACCATTCTTTTTTTCATGTGTTTTCACGCTATATAAACTTCTTAGCATTAAAGATTCCTATCCAAAGACTTCCAGTAATTGTTCTGTACTGGGTCCCTTCCATTTTTCTCAGGTGCTCAGATGCTCTATCACTGCTCCCTACCACATCATGACTTCTGATATCTTGGCTCCTAAAGGGACAACAGTGGGCAGTGGAGAGGGGTGCTGGATAGTATTGCCTAAGGCAGGAAGACACAGGGCTTCTACTTTCTTGATAAATCAATCAAGTAAATATTCTAAAGAGATTGTAATGACTGGCAACTCCCTCCTTTAAAGCCCACTTTCTTTTTATTATAAATATTTACACACTGTACACATACACAAAACCCCTCTCCTATTTAGTTAATGGCATATTTAGGTGCTCATTCCATTATCAGATGCTCATCATTTACATTTAAGCCTTTCATCAAGACTTCCCAGCTATGAAATAGCCTAACGATTTTTACCCATATGGAACAATTCAGTTAGTATTTCCTGATTAAGAGTGAAGAATAAGAAAAACCACTTCCTCTTTAAAAAAAAAAAGTCATTCAGAACTAAGAGTTCTGAAGCCTCAATCTCCATTTACGCCTCCTTTTCTACTTCCATCCCAGCCAAAGAAGCTTATCCCAAAGGTTTTTAGTGACCATTATAAGAAATTGAAGCGTTAATAAATATCTAATAACTCTAAAGTTTATAATACTGCTGGTATGTTTATAACCTTCTCTGTTGCATGACTATTCCTGTATTTTAAAAAATCCTTACAGAGCACTGCTTTTTATCTAACATCTAGGAGAATAGTCATTTCTTGATCCAAGCATCATACAGCAAAGAGATAGGAAATGGGTTGGCAAACTTATTAATAAGCCAGTTTACTTCAGTGATATTCACCAGAAATGACTGGTTTATTAGTATGATATAGTATTTAAGATATTTTGTATATTTGAGTATCACAGCTTCATAGGAGGATATTGTCCCCATTATTTAAATTAAGAATCTGAGGCTCAAAGGTTAAAAATCCTCCTCAAGATTGTGAAGATAGTAGCAGCTATACTAGTATTTTTTCCATTAAAGTATTAATTGAATAAACACTAAAACTCTATTTTGTGATTTTTTTTAATTACTAGACATTTATTTTTTTCAGATTTTATTTATTTATTCATGAGTGACACAGAGAGGCAAAGACATAGGCAGAACGAGAAGCAGGCTCCCCGTGGGGAGCCCAATGCAGGACTCGACCCTGGGACCTCAGGATCACGGCCTGAGCCAAAGGCAGATGCTCAACCACTGAGCCACCAAGGCACCCCTACTAGACATTTAAAACAAGCAGTTTTGGAGAGATATTCTTTAACTCTACATTCTCAACCAATACATAGCAATTACACAATAGCTTATTTTCTTTCCCTTTAACACCCTGCTTTGGTAAGAACTAATGGTTACCTTCTCTCTCTTATTGTGCTCCCCTGGTTCCAGCTATTGTTTTAACTAAAATATGAGACTCTCTAATTATCTTCTATAGTTAGAGTAACTATTTGAAATTTTTCTAACATTTTCAATTATTCTTCCTTATTCCCACAAACCATGAAAAATCATGAAAATATCAACATTCTCACCATTTCATGACTCCCAGACAGACACGTAAAAGTACTCCAAGCATTCTTTATCAGCTGAACTTTGGCAAAGAAACTACCATTCTGATACAGTGGACCATACTGGGAAGAAAATCCATAATGAATACATCTATTAGATTAGGACTTTGCCCGTTTTTCAAAGTGTTATACACTCGTGACATGATTGTGAGCAAGATACAGTCCCTAAAGTTTATGCTTTATCTGAAGAGATCAAAAACAAAATCAAAACAAACTATTTGAATCCAGCTTAATAGATGCTACAAAAAGTACAAATTGGAAACACTTAAATGAGCTTCAGGAAGAGAAGGGGAGATTGTGGAAGAATTCATGAAGTAGGTGATATTTAAGCCTACATTTAAAAGACAAATAAAAGTTAGTCATACAAAGAATTGAAACAGGAGAAACCAGCGTGATGCCTAGTTGTGAGAGACCACAACACATTTAAGGAACTGCAGTGTCAGTGGAGAATAAAGGATATTCAAAGCAGATAAAAGAGCCTAGAAAATTATATTTAAGAGTTGAGATTTTGGGACGCCTGGGTGGCTCAGTGGTTGAGTGTCTGCCCTTGGTTCAGGGCATGATACCAGGGTCCTGGGATCAAGTCCCACATCGGGCTCCCCACAGGGAGCCTTGTTCTCCCTCTGCCTGTGTCTCTGCCTCTCTCTGTGTATCTCTTATGAGTAAATAAATAAAATCTTTTTTAAAATGCTGAGTTTGGGGATCCCTGGGTGGTGCAGTGGTTTGGCGCCTGCCTTTGGCCCAGGGCACAATCCTGGAGACCCGGGATTGAAGCCCACATCAGGCTCCCGGTGCATGGAGCCTGCTTCTCCCTCGGCCTATGTCTCTGCCTCTCTCTCTCTCTCTCTGTATGACTATCATAAATAAAAAAAATAAAAAAAAAAAAGAATTCACTCTTAAAAATAAATAAATAAATAAATAAATAAATAAATAAATAAATAAATAAAATGCTGAGATTTTGTTGTAGAGCAATGTGGAGTTATCAGAAGGTATAAATGGGATGTTACATGATCAGATAAATATTTTAGAAAGATTAGTTGGACTATATAATAGAGAGGACTGGAGTCCGATTAAATCAGAATCATAGAGGCCAGATTAGCTTGAACTATAGTAGGAGTAACAGAAAAGGAGAAACATAGTTTGACTAGAGAGTTCAGTTTGTAGTGTTGAATTCAAAGTGTCTTTGGAATAATAAATAATACATGAATATATCCAACAGTTATGGATATTCAGTTCCAGAGCTGAGGAGGGAACCTAGAAATACAGACCTGGTGGGGCAGCCCGGGTAGCTCAGCGGTTTAGCACTTCCTTCAGTTCAGGGCGTGATCCTGGAGACCTGGGATCAACTCCCACATCGGGCTCCCTGCATGGAGCCTGCTTCTCCCTCTGCCTTTCTCTCTCTCTCATGAATAAATATAAAATCTTAAAAAAAAAAAAAAAAGAAATACAGAGCTGGAGAGGCATCAAAAAATAGTTACTGATTTCAGCCATTGAAATAAGTGATGTCACTCAGAGTAGAGTGAGGAAAAGATGGAAGATAGAGCTAGGGGAACAGATACTTCATAAGTATTCTAAGAGGAACAGACAGTGAAGGAGCCTGAGGAGCCTAAACAGTGTAACCAGAGAGACAGAGAAATGAGATGCTACAGATGTCAATTTGTAAGAAGTTAAGTAGGATAGGATAGGATAGGATAGGATAGGATAGGATAGGATAGGATAGGATAGGAATTGGAAAGTATCACTTGAATTCACCATAAGGAAATTACTGATAAATCAGTTTCAGTAGAGTAGCAGGTATGGAAACCAAAATGGACTAAGAGTTAAAGACACATAGGCAGATGGGGCACCTGGGTGGCACAGTTGGTTGAGCATCCAACTCTTGGTTTCTGCTCAGGTCTTGATCTCAGGGTGATGAGATCAAGCCTCTAATCGGGTATACTCAGCTGAGAGTCTGCTTGAGGCGCTTTCTCTTCCTCTCCCCGACCTCAAATAAATAACTCTTTTTTAAAAAAGGCATACAGGCAGAAAATATATAGACAACTGTTTTGAAGAGGCTTGTTTTATAGCTTTCCCTTTGATCTTCACTCCCCCTTCTCCAATACCCTCTCTCTGTGAATTTTACCAATAACATATCCCCAGTTTCTAATACATTTCTATTGAATTTCTTTTATTTCCTGTTACTGATTTTTCTCTAAGTAAAATACATCATTTTCTTTCTTCTTTTTCCCTAGACAATTCCTGACATTATGCAGAGCCCTTGTTTTGCTCCTCTGGGGTACACATAGTCTTCTTCATGACCACCCATTTCCCATTCTGCCCCTTGCTTAATATTATTTAGTCACATTTGTCTCTAACTTTCAAGCAAAAAGTAAGTCCACAGAGTATCACATAGTAATGTTAGGACTATTTATAAAATGTCATATTGAGAGCTCTGTAAGAAACAAACTACCCCCTAAGAAAGCTTAAGCTTACCATGTAGTTGAGAAGACCAGTCTCGTGCAATGAAGGGCTAGTGATATGATATTAACCAAGTGTATAGATGGAAAAATAGGATAAATGGAATAAAATTAGATGAATAACTGATTCCAGTTTCTAGTACTCTTTCAGGTACACCAAAATAGGGTGTTTATAATACAAGGATTTTGTCTGTCTTCCAGGTAAGTAAGAATACACTCCTGTCTTTGTTTAGGTCTCATACTTGCAGTATACCTGAACCCAGGCAGCTCATCCCTAAGAAAAGTATACCCTTGTAATTATATTATTATTATTGGAATATAAAGTATTCATTACAGATGATTCTAGTATTATCACTTTAATGTAACAGTTTATATATGCTTTAAAATTTTGAAATTATGATGAATTAATGATTAAATTCTTATTGGTCCTGATGATCCATCATTATTAATTCAGATATTAACTTCATATCCATTTGTTAACTGAGAAGGAGTCATCTGCTAGCTAAATGCTTAGACAAGCCTTTGCTATCACAGAGCTTCAAAAGTTCTCTTTTGATTTCTATCATGGGCTTTGTGCCTGACCTTGCTAGTCTGTGCCTTTTTCTTGAAAGTAGTTTTTTGTAAGCTTTATGACAGTATTTCTATTACAGGTCTGGTGGTGACAAAACTGAACTATGTGACTCTTAAAATAAATTGTCAGGTGATTGATGGATTGGTTCAGACAAATGGGCGTAGGTTGTCGGTTAGTACATGGCACTAAATTACTTGATTACTGCATTCTCCAGACCAGGCTCCCAAGAATCTTCTCTTTTATCTCAAGGGTGTAGAAGATAACTATTCAAACCTGGATGTATTTATCTTCATCAGGTCTTTCAAAGGTGAAAAGCCAGTTCATTATCTAAAAATTTATTTGCTGTTAGAGGGAGGGGCAAGACGGCGGAAGAGTAGGGTCCCAAATCACCTGTCCCCACCAAATTACCTAGATAACCTTCAAATTATCCTGAAAATCTACGAATTCGGCCTGAGATTTAAAGAGAGAACAGCTGGAATGCTACAGTAAGGAGAGTTCACGCTTCTATCAAGGTAGGAAGACGGGAAAACAGAAATAAAGAAACAAAAGGCCTCCAAGGGGGAGGGGCCCCGCGAGGAGCTGGGCTACGGCCGGGGCGAGTGTCCCCAGGACAGGAGAGACCCGTCCCGGAGGAGCAGGAGCTGCACCGACCTTCCCGGGCGGAAAGGGGCTCGCAGGGAGTTGGAGCAGGACCCAGGAGGGCGGGGATGCCCTTGGGCTCCCGGGGACACTAACAGGCACCTGCGCCCCGGGAGAGTGCGCCGAGCTCCCTAAGGGCTGCAGCGGACGGCGGGACCCGGAGCAGCTCGGAGGGGCTTGGGCAGAGGAAGAGGCTCCACGAAGGGGGCTGCGCGGCCCCGGGAGCAGCTGGGAGGGGCTCGGGCGGCGGCTCCGTGGAGGGGGCTGCGCGGCCGGGAGCGCGAATCCAACAGCGCAGGTCCCAGAGCACTGGGCGCCGGGACACAGCCCAGGATCCGGCCTCGCCCGGGACAGGCAGAGGCCGGGAGGGCCCAGGACAGCAAGGACGCTCCTGCCCCGAGCTGAGCAGATCAGCGGCCCCGCCCCGGAGCCTCCAGGCCCTGCAGACAGAGAGCTCCGTAGTTCCTGCGGGAGCTAATTCCAGGGCTGCAGAGCTGGCCCCGCCACTGGGGCTGTTCCTCCTGCGGCCTCACGGGGTAAACAACCCCCACTGAGCCCTGCACCAGGCAGGGGGCAGAGCAGCTCCTCCAAGTGCTCACACCTGAAAATCATCACAATAGGCCCCTCCCCCAGAAGACCAGCTAGACGGACAAGTTCCAGGGGAAGTCAAGGGACTTAAAGTATAGAGAATCAGAAGATACTCCCCCGTGGTTTTTTTTTTTTTTTTTTTTTTGATTTGTTTGCTTCCCTCACTCCTCTTTTTTTTTCCTTTTTTTTCTTTCTTTTTCTTTCTCTTTTTCTTCTCTTTTTTCTTTATTATCTTCCTTTTTTTTTCTTTTTTCTTTCCTTCTTTCTCTCCTCTCTTTTTCTCCTTTTCCCAATACAACTTGTTTTTGGCCACTCTGCACTGAACAACATGACTAGAAGGAAAAACCTCACCTCAAAAGAAAGAATCAGAAACAGTCCTCTCTCCCACAGAGTTACAAAATCTGGATTACAATTCAATGTCAGAAAGCCAATTCAGAAGCACTATTATACAGCTACTGGTGGCTCTAGAAAAAGCATAAAGGACTCAAGAGACTTCATGACTGCAGAATTTAGATCTAATCAGGCAGAAATTAAAAATCAATTGAATGAGTTGCAATCCAAACTAGAGGTCCTAACGACGAGGGTTAGGGAGGTGGAAGAATGAGTGAGTGACATAGAAGACAAGTTGATGGCAAAGAGGGACACTGAGGAAAAGAGAGACAAACAATTAAAAGACCATGAAGATAGATTAAGGGAAATAAACGACAGCCTGAGAAAGAAAAACCTACGTTTAAGTGGGGTTCCAGAGGGCGCCGAAAGGGAGAGAGGGCCAGAATATGTATTTGAACAAATCATAGCTGAAAACTTTCCTAATCTGGGGAGGGAAATAGGCATTCAGATCCAGGAAATAGAGAGATCCCCCCCTAAAATCAATAAAACCGTTCAACACCTTGACATCTAATAGTTAAGCTTGCAAATTCCAAAGATAAAGAGAAGATCCTTAAAGCAGCAAGAGACAAGAAATCCCTGACTTTTATGGGGAGGAGTATTAGGGTAACAGCAGACCTCTCCACAGAGACCTGGCAGGCCAGAAAGGGCTGGCAGGATATATTCGGGGTCCTAAATGAGAAGAACATGCAACCAAGAATACTTTATCCAGCAAGGCTCTCATTCAAAATGCAAGGAGAGATAAAGAGCTTCCAAGACAGGCAGGAACTGAAAGAATATGTGACCTCCAAACCAGCTCTGCAAGAAATTTTAAGGGGGACTCTTAAAATTCCCCTTTAAGAGGAAGTCCAGTGGAACAATCCACAAAAACAAGGACTGAATAGATATCATGATGACACTAAACTCATGCGTTTCAATAGTAACTCTGAACGTGAACGGGCTTAATGACCCCATCAAAAGGCGCTGGATTTCAGACTGGATAAAAAAGCAGGACCCATCTATTTGCTGTCTACAAGAGACTCATTTTAGCCAGAAGGACACCTACAGGTTGGAGAACCATTTACCATTCAAATGGTCCTCAAAAGAAAGCAGGGGTAGCCATCCTTAGATAAACTAAAATTTACCCCAAGACTGTAATGAGAGGTGAAGAGGGACACTATCTCATACTTAAAGGATCTATCCAACAAGAGGACTTAACAATCTTCAATATATATGCCCCGAATGTGGGAGCTGCCAAATATTTAAATCAATTAATAACCAAAATGAAGAAATACTTAGATAATAATACACTTATACTTGGTGACTTCAATCTAGCTCTTTCTATACCAGATAGGCTTCTAAGCACAACATCTCCAAAGAAACGAGAGCTTTAAATGATACACTGGACCAGATGGATTTCACAGATATCTACAGAACTTTACATCCAAATGCAGCTGAATACACATTCTTCTCAAGTGCACATGGAACTTTCTCCAGAATAGACCACATATTGGGTCACAAATCGGGTCTGAACCGATATCAAAAGATTGGGATCGTCCCCTGCATATTCTCAGACCATAATGCCTTGAAATTAGAACTAAATCACAAGAAGTTTGGAAGGACCTCAAACACGTGGAGGTTAAGGACCATCCTGCTAAAAGATGAAAGGGTCAACCAGGAAATTAAGGAAGAATTAAAAAGATTCATGGAAACTAATGAGAATGAAGATACAACTATTCAAAATCTTTGGGATGCAGCAAAAGCAGGCCTGAGGGGGAAACACAACGCAATACAAGCATCCATTCAAAAACTGGAAAGAACTCAAATACAAAAGCTAACCTTACACATAAAGGAGCTAGAGAAAAAACAGCAAATAGATCCTACACCCAGCAGAAGAAGAGAGTTAAGAAAGACTCGAGCAGAACTCAACGAAATCGAGACCAGAAGAACTGTGGAACAGATCAACAGAACCAGGAGTTGGTTCTTTGAAAGAATTAATAAGATAGATAAACCATTAGCCAACCTTATTAAAAAGAAGAGAGAGAAGACTCAAATTAATAAAATCATGAATGAGAAAGGAGAGATCACTACCAACACCAAGAAAATACAAACGATTTTAAAAACATATTATGACAGCTATACGCCAATAAATTAAGCAATCTAGAAGAAATGGACGCATTCCCGGAAAGCCACAAACTACCAAAACTGGAACAGGAAGAAATAGAAAACCTGAACCGGCCAATAACCAGGGAGGAAATTGAAGCAGTCATCAAAAACCTCCCAAGACACAAGAGTACAGGGCCAGATGGCTTCCCAGGGGAATTCTATCAAACATTTAAAGAAGAAATCATACCTATTCTACTAAAGCTGTTTGGAAAGATAGAAAGAGATGGAGTACTCCAAATTCGTTCTATGAGACCAGCATCACCTTAATTCCAAAACCAGACAAAGACCCCACCAAAAAGGAAAATTACAGACCAATATCCCTGATGAACATGGATGCAAAAATTCTCAACAAGATACTAGCCAATAGGATCCAACAGTACATTAAGAAAATTATTCACCATGACCAAGTAGGATTTATCCCCGGGACACAAGGCTGGTTCAACACTCGTAAAACAATCAATGTGATTCATCATATCAGCAAGAGAGAAACCAAGAACCATACGATCCTCTCATTAGATGCAGAGAAAGCATTTGACAAAATACAGCATCCATTCCTGATCAAAACTCTTCAGAGTGTAGGGATAGAGGGAACTTTCCTCGACATCTTAAAAGCCATCTACGAAAAGCCCACAGCAAATATCATTCTCAATGGGGAAGCACTGGGAGCCTTTCCCCTAAGATCAGGAACAAGACAGGGATGTCCACTCTCACCACTGCTATTCAACATATTACTGGAAGTCCTAGCCTCAACAATCAGACAACAAAAAGACATTAAAGGCATTCAAATTGGCAAAGAAGAAGTCAAACTCTCCCTCTTCGCCAATGACATGATACTCTACATAGAAAACCCAAAAGCCTCCACCCCAAGATTGCTAGAACTCATACAGCAATTTGGCAGTGTGGCAGGATACAAAATCAATGCCCAGAAATCAATGGCATTTCTATACACTAACAAGGAGACAGAAGAAAGAGAAATTAAATAGTCCATCCTATTTATAATTGCACCCAAAAGCATAAGATACCTAGGAATAAACCTAACCAAAGAGGTAAAGGATCTATACCCTAAAAACTACAGAACACTTCTGAAAGAAAATGAGGAAGACACAAAGAGATGGAAAAATATTCCATGCTCATGGATTGGCAGAATTAATATTGTGAAAATGTCAATGTTACCCAGGGCAATATACACATTTAATGCAATCCCTATCAATATACCATGAACTTTCTTCAGAGAGTTAGAACAAATTATTTTAAGATTTGTGTGGAATCAGAAAAGACCCCGAATAGCCAGGGGAATTTTAAAAAAGAAAACCGTATGCCAAATTTCAGGTTGTACTACAAAGCTGTGGTCATCAAGACAGTGTGATACTGGCACAAAAACAGACACATAGATCAATGGGACAGAATAGAGAACCCAGAAATGGACCCTGAACTTTATGGTCAACTAATATTCGATAAAGGAGGAAAGACTATCCATTGGAAGAAAGACCGTCTCTTCAGTAAATGGTGCTGGGAAAATTGGACATCCACATGGAGAAGAATGAAACTAGACCACTCTCTTTCACCATACACAAAGATAAACTCAAAACGGATGAAAGATCTAAATGTGAGACAAGATTCCATCAAACTCCTAGAGGAGAACACAGGCAACACCCTTTTTGAACTCGGCCACAGTAACTTCTTGCAAGATACATCCACGAAGGCAAAAGAAACAAAAGCAAAAATGAACTATTGGGACTTCATCAAGATAAGAAGCTTTTGCACAGCAAAGGATACAGTCAACAAAACTAAAAGACAACCTACAGAATGGGAGAAAATATTTGCAAATGACGTATCAGATAAAGGGCTAGTTTCCAAGATCTATAAAGAACTTATTCAACTCAACAACAAAGAAACAAACAATCCAATCATGAAATGGGCAAAAGACATGAAGAGAAATCTCACAGAGGAAGACATAGACATGGCCAACATGCACATGAGAAAATGCTCCGCATCACTTGCCATCAGGGAAATACAAATCAAAACCACAACGAGATACCACCTCACAGCAGTGAGAATGGGGAAAAGTAACAAGACAGGAAACCACAAATGTTGGAGAGGATGTGGAGAAAAGGGAACCCTCTCACACTGTTGGTGGGAATGTGAACTGGTGCAGCCACTCTGGAAAACTGTGTGGAGCTTCCTCAAAGAGTTAAAAATAGACCTGCCCTATGACCCAGCAATTGCACTGTTGGGGATTTACCCCAAAGATACAGATGCAATGAAACGCCGGGACACCTGCACCCTGATGTTTATAGCAGCAATGTCCACAATAGCCAAACTGTGGAAGGAGCCTCGGTGTCCATCGGAAGATGAATGGATAGAGAAGATGTGGTCTATGTGTACAATGGAATATTATTCAGCCATTAGAAACGACAAATACCCACCATTTGCTTCAACGTGGATGGAACTGGAGGGTATTATGCTGAGTGAAGTAAGTCAATCGGAGAAGGACAAACATTATATGTTCTCATTCATTTGGGGAATATAAATAATAGTGAAAGGGAATATAAGGGAAGGGAGAAGAAATGTGTGGGAAATATCAGAAAGGGAGACAGAACATGAAGACTCCTAACTCTAGGAAACGAACTAGGGGTGGTGGAAGGTGAGGAGGGCGGGGGGTCGGGGTGAATGGGTGACGGGCACTGAGGTGGGCACTTGATGGGATGAGCCTTGGGTGTTATTCTGTATGTTGGTAAATTGAACACCAATAAAAAATAAATTTATTAAAAATAAAATAAAAGTGTATTTGCTGTTATTAGATCCTAGGAGCTCTCTGTGCATATAACAAGATGTTCTTTTTGTTTCTTGGATTAATTGGAAAAGAGATTTGTTCCAATTACCTATAAGGTTTTTAAAATGTGATTAGAAAGAGAGGGGGTTTTGTTTGTTTTTTTGTTTGTTGTTTGTTTGTTGTTTTTTTTTGCAGTGTTTGTCTGAAGTATAGGTTGCATCAGGAGTGAACCTGGAAGGAAGATACTGATGATTTAAGTCTTCTAACTGTGATGATGGTGGCCAGTCTGGGGCTGATATAACAGATGCTTAGTGCCAGGATCCGACTAATCCCTAAGAGCAAAAATCTTTCCTGTATTGTCAGAGCATTTTTATTTCCTTTCATGAAATTGCTGGCTCCTGTGCCCTTTCATCCTTTGAAAAGGCTGTGAGGACTTCTCTTATTCTCTAAAACAATGGAAAATGCATGAAAGATAAAGATAATTAGGCTTTAAGCCTAGTGTTTCCATGGGAGAACGATGATCCAAGTGTTCACTAGTCATAATTTAGATGAATGATGTAGTCCAGCAGAGAAATGTGACCATTATATAAGAGATATTTTAGAAATAATCACATCAAAAAAACTATAAATTTATAAAAAGACAGTATATCTAGAAACACACCTGGTCTCTGGGGCTTAAGTCATATAGACTATACTCTGAAGATTTCTGTTTAAAACACAATTCTCATTCAGCTGAGAAACTAGCAAATAGAAACTAGTTTGTTCCTAAAAAAATTTTTTGCCCCCCACATGAAGAGATGATGTGGTACTTTGTGGTTTCTTCCAAATTATTCAACTGTGAGAAAGATCCCAAACTCAAACCCTTTTTTGTTTTTTTCTGCATTTGCTTCTCAGGTCCCTAGGCAGTGATTCTCTCCCTCTTTGTCTTCCTCCCTCTCACTTTCCCTCTTTTTTCCTTTTAATAAATATTATACCCTCATCAATCATGTGAAAGTTGTAAAGGGAAACAAGAATTAGACACTAACTGGATCTCACAGGATTCTGAACCGAATGATGGTAGGGTGGGTGATGGACAGACACATGAAAGCACAGGCTTTATTTTTTTTAATTTATTTTTTATTGGTGTTCAGTTTGCCAACATATAGCAATAATACCCAGGGCTCCTCCCATCAAGTGCCCCCCTCAGTGCCCGTCACCCAGTCACCCCCACCCCCTGCTCACCTCCCTTTCCACCACCCCTTGTTCATTTCCCAGAGTTAGGAGTCTCTCATGTTCTGTCTCCCTTTCTGATATTTCCCACTCACATTTTCTCCTTTCCCCTTTATTCCCTTTCACTGTTTTTTATATTCCCCAAATGAATGAGACCATATAATGTTTGTCCTTCTCCGATTGACTTACTTCACTCAGCATAATACCCTCCAGTTCCATCCACGTCGAAGCAAATGGTGGGTATTTGTCGTTTCTAATGGCTGAGTAATATTCCATTGTATACATAGACCACATCTTCTTTATCCATTCATCTTTCGATGGACACCGAGGCTCCTTCCACAGTTTGGCTATTGCAGACATTGCTGCTAGAAACATCGGGGTGGAGGTGTCCCAGCATTTCACTGCATCTGTATCTTTGGGGTAAATCCCCAGTATTTATTGCTGGGTTGTAGGGCAGATCTGTTTTTAACTCTTTGAGGAACCTCAAAGTTTTCCAGAGTGGCTGCACCAGTTCACATTCCCACCAACAAAAACCACAGGCTTTAACAGAATGTTAGTGATGCCTATAACTGAGAGGAAAGCAGAAAATAGCCTCCAACCAATAAAAATTCTAATTGTTGTATTAGAAATATGGAAGGGTGCTCAAGATTCTTTTTTTGTGTGTTTATAAACTTGAAAAGACTTCTTATGTCTTTTCATATATTGAGTCAAGGAATCCTATTGGCTTTATCAAAGGCTGGTTTTTAAATTTTTTTTTATTTAAATTCAGTTTGCCAACATGTAGTATAACACCCAGTGCTCATCCCATCAAGTGCCCCCCTCAGTGCCTATCACCCAGATACCGCATCCCCCTGCCCACCTCCCCTTCCACAACTCATTTCCCAGAGTTAGGAGTCTCTCATGATTTGTCTCCCTCTCTAATTTTTCACACTCATTTTCTCTCCTTTCCCTTATTATCCTTTCACTATTGCTTATATTCCCTGTATGAGTGAAACCATATGATGATTGTCCTCCAATTGATTTTCTTCACTCAGCATAATACCCTCCAGTTCCATCCACATAGAAGCAAATGGTTTCGTCCTTTCTGATGGCTGAGTAATATTCCATTGTATATATAGACCACATCTGCTTTATCCATTCATCTGTCGATGGACACCGAGGCTCCTTCCACAGTTTGGCTATTGTAGACATTGCTGCTATGAACATTGGGGTGCAGGTGTCTTGGCTTTTCACTGCATCTGTATCTTTGGGGTAAATCCCCAGTAGTGCAATTGCTGGGTCATAGGGCAGATCTATTTCTAACTCTTGAGGAACTTCCACACAGTTTTCCAGAGTTGCTGCACCAGTTCACATTCCCACCAACAGTGCAAGAGGGTTCCCCTTTCTCCACATCCTCTCCAACATTTGTTGTTTCCTGTCTTGTTCATTTCCACCATTCTCACTCGTGTGAGGTGGTATCTCAGTGGTTTGGATTTGTATTTCTCTAATGGCAAGTGATACGCAGAGCATTTTCTCATGTGCTTGTTGGCCATGTGTAGGTCTTCTTTGGTGAGATGTCTGTTCATGTCTTCTGCCCATTTCATGATTGGATTGTTTGTTTCTTGGGTGTTGAGTTTAAGTCCTTTATAGATGTGGATACTAGCCCTTTATCTGATATGTCATTTACAAGTATCTTCTCCCATTCTGTAGGTTGTCTTTTAGTTTTGTTGACTGTTTCTTTTGCTGTACAGAGCTTTTTATCCTGATTAAGTCCCAATAGTTCATTTTTGCTTTTGTTTTCCTTGCCTTCATAGATGTATCTTGCAAGAAGTTGCTGTGGCCAAGTTCAAAAAGGGTGTTACCTGTGTTCTCTTCTAGTATTTTGATGGATTCTTTTCTCACATTTAGATCTTTCAACCGTTTTGAGTTTATCTTTGTGTATGCTGTAAGAAAATGGTCCAGTTGCATTCTTCTGCATGTGGCTGTCCAGTGCACAGAAATCAGTGGAATTTCTATACACTGACAATGAGACTGAAGAAAGAGAAATTAAGGAATCAATTCCATTTACATTTGCACCCAAAAGCATAAGATACCTAGGAATAAACCTAACCAAAGAGGTGAAGGATCTATACCTTAAGAGCTACAGAACACTTATGAAAGACATTGAGGAAGACACCAAGAGATGGGAAAACATTCCATGCTCATGCATTGGAATAATAAATATTGTGAAAATGTCTATACTACCCAGGGCAATTTACATGTTCAATGCAATCCCTACCAAAATACCATTGACTTTCTTCACAGAGTTGGAGCAGATAATCTTAAGATTTTATGGAACCAGGAAAGACCCTGAATATCCAGAAGAATATTGAAAAAGAAAACCAATGTTGGTGGCATCACAGTTCTGGGTTTCAAGCTGTATTACAAAGCTGTGATCATCAAGACAGTGTGGTACCAGCACAAAAACAGACACATAGATCATTGGAACAGAGGAGAGAACCCAGAAATGGGCCCTCAACTCTATTGTCAACTAATATTCAACAAAGCAGGAAAGAATATCCACTGGAGAAAAGACACTCTCTTCAATAAATGAGGTTGCAAAAATTGGTCAAAGGCTGTTGATGTAACCATCACTTCCACCTAACTCTTTCAGTTCAGTTGTGGAATCATTAAAAATATTGATCCTAAATTCCTAATTCAGTCACCAGACTGATCCTAGAAAATTTCCTGGGCTTTGCAGAAGTTCAGGACCTTTACTGAGAAAGGATTTCAAGTCCTTCATGTTCTCCTGTGTCTGTAAGTGCTTCCTCTCTATGTAGACTAAGGAGGGCTACAGTGCAAAGTGTTCAGTACATAACAAAGTTCTCCTAGTACAAGCCAGTGCCTCCACATTATTGTAGCAGTAATATAAGCATTTTGAATCCTTTGCCTTTGACTTGTTTATTTTGTCCCTAATTCTCTGTAGTGTACTGTAAAATAGGTCATATTTTTCTGACTGTAACATTGCTTACCTAAAATGGGAAAATTAGGTTCCTTTCCATTTTTAAAATTCTACAAATAATTAATTTTCAAATATGTAATTAGTTGAGTAATGGGCTAAAACATGCCTTCATTTCATTTGTTCTTCTTACTCTTCACTTCCCACTTTTGTGAAAACATAGCACTTTATGTGTTCCCTGGGAGAAGAAAAGGAAACTGAATGGTTTTTAGAAAGCTATCTAGCCAGAAATATTTAAATTTTTAAAAAAGATAGTCATCAGATTATAAAAAAACACTGTTAATGCCTTTTTAAAAATCAAGGATTAATAGACTGCCTAGAATCCAGTTTCCCTTAGTTACTAACATTTTAATTAATATCATCATAGTTTCAAAGAAGAATTTGTTCTGTTTTCCAGTCTGTATTCTCTCAGTGGAAATCAAGACCATTACAACTTGCTTTAAGTTGCTTTAAGTAGGTATACCAATTTACATATTTAGTAAGGCATGAAGTTAATAATATTTTGAAAACTGTAAATCTGAGAATCTTTTTCATTGATGTTGAAGAATTTCAGTTGCAATTTGGTCACTTTCCAAACTGGACTTTATATTTACCTGAGAGTACAAGTTTTCAGACCGATACCAGTTATTTGTACAGATGTAGATGATTTTTTTAGTATGTTATGATTCAGTTTTATTAGATGTTTAATTAACAAGCTTATGGGACAGGGGAAGCTTTTCATTCCATACTTTAAATGGAGTTAAAGTAAACAGCATCGTAAAATCACATTGTTGGTGCTTAATAGGGTGGTGGAATGCTCTGATGAATCACACTAGATAGGAAGATTGTGACAGAACATGGAGAGAAAAGTAACATGTTTTTCGGCACTAAAAAAATGGACAGTAGTTAGATGTCATGGAGCATTTCCTTTTCTTGCAGAAAATTTCTTGATTGTATTTATTTTGCTGTTTCGTATATAGTCTGCATAGCAAAGAATCTTATGTTTGAAATGGTTTGATGATAATTTATCCCATTTCTTCCTTTCCAATTCTATCATTTAAACACTATCTTCTGCTTTAAATAGTGAAAAAGAAGTCAGAACAAACTGTGTAGGATAAAGTCATTTCTTTTTATATGGCTGTCAATCCTAGTGTTGCTAGTCTCGGGATTTGCTCATTTTCTAGGGACTTGGAGCTTCAATTTCTAGTGAGAGTTTAGAATGTCAAACATATTTTGTTTTTATTTTTTGTTTTTATTTGGCCTTTGTTTTTTTTAATTGAAATGTAGTTGACATACAATATTATATTAGTTTTGGGTGTACAACACAGTGATTCAACATTAGGAATTTATCACCATCATAAATCTGCTACCATATCACCATACAAAGTTACTACAATATTATGCGCTTTATTCCCTTTGCTCTACATTGTATCTGCCTATCTTAATTTATTTTATAACTAGAAGTATGTACCTTTTCGCCCTCTTTACTCTGTTTTTTGTATCTTTCCAACCCTTCTAATTTGGCAACCACCAGATTGTTATCTGTATCTATGAGTCTGTTTCTGTTTGTTCAATTCTTTCATTTTTTAGATTCCATATATAAGTGAAATCATATGCTATTTGTATTTCTCTGACTTAGCATCATACCCTCTGAGTCCATACATGATGTAAATGACAAGATTTCATTCTTTTATATGTCTTGAGAAATATTCCATTGTATGTATGTATACACATACACACACACACACACAACGCATACACACATACACCCTACATCTTTATCCATGCATCTGTTGATGATCACTTAGGTTGCATACACATCTTGGCTATAGTAAAAAAAGAAAGTTGCAATGAATTTGGGGCACATACATCTTTTTGAATTAGTGTTTTTGTTTTCTGTGGATAAATACCTGTAAGTACAATTGCTAGCTCATATGAAAGTTCTGTTTTTTGGGGGATGCCTGGGTGACTCAGTGGTTGAGCGTCTGCCTTTGGCTCAGAGCGTGATCCTGGAGTCTCAGGATCAAGTCCCACGTTAGGCTTCCTGCATGGACCCTGCTTTCCCTCTGCCTGTATTTCTGCCTCTCTCTCTCTCTCTCTCTCTCTCTCTCTCTCTCTCCCTCTCCCTCCCTCCCTCCCTCTCTGTGTCTCTTATGAATAGATAAATAAAATCTTTAAAAACCAAACAAAGAACCAGCTTAGTTTCATTGATCTATTTTTTTTCTTTCTATTTCATTTATTTCCACTCTGATCTTTATTATTTCCTTCTTTCTACGAACTTTGGGCCTTCTTTTTTTTTTAGTTCCTTTAAGTATGAAATTGTTCATTTGAAATTTTTTTTGTTTCTTGAGGTAGACCTATATCACTGTAAACTTCCTTGTTAGAACCTCTTTTGTTGAATCCCATTGTTTTGGACTGTTTTATTTTTCATTTGCCTCAATATATTTTTTTCCTATCTGTTTTCTTCTTTGACACGTTGGATGTCAGCTTGTATGTGTTTCTTGGGTTTTTTTCCAGTTTTTTTCCTTATAATTTCATCCCTGAGGTAACCTTGTAAGCACCAGTGGTGTCCCAAACAATCCCTACAGGCCCTGAACCTGGAGCCGTGCCTGGGGACCTAATTCCCACTTCCAGGCAGCCAACACAATGACACTGCCCTACCTGCCCTCTTCCTGCCTTCAGGCCTCCTGGACTGATGGATTGGTATCTTGTTTTTATCCATTCAATTTCACTGTGCCTTTTTATTAGAGCATTTAGTCCATTTGCATTTAAAGTAATTATTGATAGATATGTACTTATTGTCATTTTATTGATTGTTTTCTGGTTGTTTTTATAGTTCTTCTCGGTTCCTTTCTCTTGCCATCATCTGTTTGGATTTTGTGATTTTTAGGGGTGTGTATTTGCATTGCTTTCTCTTTATTTACTGTGTATCTCTTACAGGTTTACAGGTTTTTGGTTTGTGGTTACCATGAGGTTCATACATTGCTTCTTATATGTAGCAGACTATTTCAAGTTGTGAGTGGCTGAAGTTCTAGTACAGTGTAAAAGCACTATATCTTCCCATCCCCCCACCACATTTTATATTTTTGATGTCATATTTTACATCTTATTATTTGTTATGTCCCTTAACTAATTGTTTTAGGTCTAGGTGATTTTACTGCTTTTGTTTTTTAACCTTCATAGTAGCTATGTTAGTACTTGATCTACTACCTTTATTATATGTTTACCTTTAGCAGTAAGATTATTTCTTTCATATTTATTTTTCTAGTTATGACCTTTTCTTTTCCGCTAAAGAAGGCCCTTTAATGTTTCTTGTAAGACCAATTTGGTGTTGATTAATTCCTTTAGCTTTTGCTTTTCTGGGAAACTCCTTATCTCCAATTCTGAATGATAACCTTGCCAGAAGAAGTAGTCTTGGTTGGAGGTTTTTTTTCATTTCAATGCTTTGAATATATTGTGCCCTCCTTGAATATATTGTAAAGTTAGTCCTGAAAAAGTCATTGTGTGGGGATTTCCTTGTACATAACTGGTTTTTCTTATTTTACTGCTTTTAAGATTCTCTTTAACTGTTGACACTTTGCTTATTATATGTCTTGGTATGGGCCGTTTTAAGTGCATCCTGTTTGAGGCTCTCCGTGCTACCTGGACTTGGATATCTGTTTCCTTCTCCAAGTTAGGGAAGTTTTCACCTGTTATTTCTTCAAATAGAGTTTCTGTTCTTTTCTCCTTCTGAGACACATTTAAATGAATGATAGTATATTCATGGGTCCTTTAAAATATTCCTCTTTCTTTAAAATTCTTTTTTCTATTTACTGTTATATTTAGATGATTTCCACTACCTGTCTTCCAGATCACTGATCCATTCTTCTGCTTCATTTAATTTGCTGCTGCGGATACCCTCTAGTGTATTTTTCATTTTGGTTACTGTATCTGTCAATTCCAATGATTCTTTTTTGTATTTTCTATCTTTGTTGAAGTTCTCACTGTTTTTATCCATTCTTCTCCTGATTTCAGTGAGCCTCTTTATGACCATCACATTAAACTCTTTATCTGATAGATTACTTATGTCTATTTCATTTAATTCTTCTTCTTGATTTTTGTCTTGTTCTTTCATTTGAAATATATCCCTTTGTCTCTTCATTTTAAGTAACTTCTTGTGTTTGTTTCAATATGTTAGGTAGATTGGTTATATCTCCCGGTTTTGAAGGAGTGATTTGATGGAGATGTCACTGGGGCCCAGTTCTGCAAACTTTAGTCACCCAAGCCCTTTTGTTGGCAGTGTGAACACTCCTCTATTGGCTGGGTCATGACTGGCAGACTCAGTAGTTTTTTGGGTTTTTTTAAGGTTTTACTTATTTATTCATGAGAGACAGAGGCAAGAGACATGCAGAGACACAGGCAGAGGGAGAAGCAGGCCCCATGCAGAGAGCCCGATGTGGGACTCGATCCCAGGTCTCCAGGATCAGGCCTTGGGCTGAAGGCAGCACTAAACCGCTGAGCCACCGGGGCTGCCCGGCAGACTCAGTAGTTAACAGGACTGGCTCAACGTGGCTGTCTGTGAGGCTTGGCCACAACTGCTGTGGGCACCATGGTGAATGGAGTTGACTCCCAACTCATCTGGCCAAGCATCCTGGCTGTGACTGCTGTAGAAATTATAGAGTGCTGGGTTGGCCCCCAGCATAGCCTGCTGAGATGCCTGGCTGTGACAACTGTAGGAGTGCTGATGGTGGGACAGGTCTCTGATACAGCTGGCTGTGAGGGATGGCTGACTGTTGTAGATGCTCTGGTGTGCAGGGTTGGGGGTTGGGTCACTGGTGCCAACCAAGGCCACCACCATGTTTCAAGGGCAGAAAGCCACTTGAAAGGAGTGTTGTGCTGGGGTAGACAGTTTGGCAGTGTAAGTCCACAGAGTTAAATGTAAGCATTAAATGAATGATGCTAGCACAGTAGATGGGGACTGTCAGAAATGGTTCCTGCCAGCACTTCCATCCCCAGAGAACGTTCCAACAGATTCCTCTCTCTGGCACACACCCTAAAGTTAGTCGATGGATCTCCTTCTCTGTTAACCCAGGCACTTTGGGAACTGCTGCCCCTGTGCTGGGACTTGGAGCAAGTGAGTTGTGTGCACACACCTAAAGGCTCCCCAGACACAAGCCCCACTGATGTTTGAAGCCAAACATTATGGGTGCTTATCTTTCTGGTGCAGATCCCCTGGGCTGTGAACTCCTCCTTCCTCATGGAAGGCCCTCTTTGGTTCTGAAATCCCTTTCCCTGTGGGTCACTGAACCAGGGGTATGGTTCCTGACTAGACAACATCTCTGCCCCTCCTACCCAACTCCTTGTGGATTTTTTCTTGTATCCTTAATTGTGTATGATCTGTTCTGCTGTTCTTCAGTTTGTTCTCAGAGATAGTTCTATTTGTAGTTGTAGCTTTTTGGTGTGTCAGTGAGAGAGGATGAGTCAGGATCTTCCTATTCCATTATCTTGATCCTCTACTATTTTGCCTTATTTTTTCATGGTAAAGTGGTATTACTATCAACTAGAAAAAAATAAGTTTATTAAACTTAAATTCCTAGACCTCGGTTCCATCCTAACTACATAGATTTTGCCTACCATTTCTGTCCTGAGCAGTATTTTCCTTCCAATGTAGGTAAACTGGCAGTGTATCTTAGTTTTGGAAACTACCATAGAATCTCTAGAGTCCTCTTCAGCAACATTGATATAATTTCTCCCAGATTTGATAATCACTGTTTGCTTTTACTTAGGGCTATAATAAATGTTGCATTTTAAAATCTCTTGAACTTTAAGCACAGTCTAAGAGTGTAATCTTGGTTTTAAATGAAAATATCAGCAGATAGAATATATTCCATTTTTTTAAGATAAAATCACACTCATCCCTCAGAATAATTTTTTTCTGTGTGTGCATGGAACATTAACAAAAATCAAATATATTTTGAAAACCTAACAAATTTTGAAGAAATAAAGTAGATTTAACAGACTGCTAGAAAATCTCTGGTCACAAGCCAATAAAGTTAGAAATATATAGTGATAACTAAAACTTTAACTACTTTAAAGTTAAGAAACATAGTATTTGACATGACTGAGATCAAGGAAGAGATCAAAAAATAAAACTACAAACTATCTAGGGAACAATAAAAAAATACTCATCCTCAAACTATGTGTAACCTGTAATCAGAGGAAAAATTCTAGCCTCAAATTCTTTCTTAAGAAATCAGAAAAGCAAAAGAAGTAATCATTTTAAATTCAAACAAAAAAAGAAAAGAAACTAGTGAGAAGGAATTAAGGTAATTCTGTGTGTCAACACAGAAATTTCTAGGCTGATCTTTGTGCAAACTCCAGTATCCAGTGTATTAGAGATAAGGGTGTATGGAATTGGAGATAGCATATAAATTTTATGAAGATAATTTTGGCCCTGGCCTTCTATGCCCACTCCCCATGATTTACCTGCTCCAGATTCCCATATGGAACTAAGTGGTTAAAATGAGTGGATGGCCAGCTACGCAGGGTTGTGTTGTAGCATAACCATGAATTGATACCTCCTACTCTAATGACAGTTCCCCTGGAGGAGATTTGTGAATCTTTGCAATGCCACATACTAAGGAAAATCTCATTTAGAAAATACAAGACCCTAGAACATAACTAGATTACAACTTTATGTATTAATGGGAATTATAGAGCAGATAGGTGTAAATATATTGTATTTAAGATTGCCTTTTGTTTTCTGTATTTGTCATACTTCTCTGGATAACCGTCCTTGTCAATAGCAATTCTTAATCCCTGAGGCTTAAATAGACTTGTGATTTAAAGTAGTAATTTCATCATTTAATATTATAAATTTGGGTAATCTTTATATTCCTATTGCTATTTGCTATGTATTTTAGGTTTTAATTACCTTTGTCTCAACACTGTCACTGACTGATCATTGAGGATCAACAGGTGCTGTTTATTTCTGACTCAGTTTGAATTAATAGCAATAGTACATTTGAATTGCTTGATTTGTGGAGGGGATGGGGGACAGAAGTAGGAGGTATGAGAAAGTGTAATTGATTTTTTGGAGATTTGTAAAACCAGACTACAGGAGAATAGATAATGTCTTCCTTTAGGATTTTTTACTAGTTTGAAAGTAAGAGGAATGCGTGCTCATGTTTCTTTACAGAAGTACAAGTTTATTTAGCATGTCTGACAAAATATGAAAAGGGGAAAGAAAGGACCTTAAATACTAGAAAACATCTCCTAAAACAGTTTGTAATATCCACTATATTTAATTGCTTTTGAAGTCCTTTTTTATTCTAATGGATCTGCGGAAACTACTAGATGTAATAATATGATAATAATAATCAAATTTGCTTTAAATTATTATTGTACTAGTTGGGATTTTTTTGTTGTTTTTATTTTGGAAGGAAGCCATACAAAGGCCTTTATAAACTGCGTGTAATTTATGCCCAAAGATAAAATTGCATGTATACATGACAGTGTATATAATTTCCATTTCATATAATTTTATCCATTTTCCAAGTTTATTATTAATAGAACTAAGCCTTCTCCTGTATATTAAACTGATTTTCCTCTTTTTTTTTTTCAAAGAATAGCTGGAGAAATCACTTTATTTTACTGTTCATTTTCTTTTGATAATACTAGATTCGAAAGAAAGTAGCAAGAAAAATATAGTATCTTTAGAGCAAAGAACACAATGGTGTGGTTTTCACCATTAGTATAATTCTGTTGATGGGTATTTGAAGTAGCAAAGAAGTTTTTTTTACACCATGTCACTTTTTTCATGCACCTTCTTGGATTTTCTAATTTCTTTTAATTTTAAGGATTTTTTTTCTTTATCATAAAAAGAGGTGAAATGTGAACATGTTCTTGTCTTAGTTTTCTTTGTATCCATCTATCCATCTATAGGATGAATATAAACCAGAAAAGGCCCTGTCAGAAGAGGATTTGAAAAACGCCGTGAGTGTGCATCATGCGCTGGCATCCAAGGCCACAGACTACGAGAAGAAGCCAAATGTGCTTAAACTTAAAACGGCTGACTGGAGGGTCTTGCTTTTTCAAGCCCAGTATGTTTCATTGGTTTGGCTTGGTTTGGTTTGACTTCTTAGTTTGCATAGCATCACCTTAGACCAAGAACTAGAATCAGAGTCTTCAGGGGAAATGTTTTGAGGTAGATTCAAAACATTTCTTAGGCAATTACCTAAGAAAACTAGAATCATAAATAAAAACCCTGAGTTCAGGTTTTTTTGTTTGCTGCAAAGTAGCCCTATGACTTTTAGTCAGCCACTTACCAACTCCAGAACTTAATATTTTTATGAATAAAATACAAAGGTTGTAGTGTACAAGTTTTATCACACAATAAGTAAAATAAACCTGGATTCAAGTCATCATTTCCTAGCTCTTTGTCCTGGTGTGTAATTTAACCTCTCTGAACCTTAGCTTGTCACTAGTGCAGACGATACTGTTTATCTCATAAGGTTTTTGTGAGAATTAAATGAGATCAAGTATATAAAGTACTCCATACAGTGTCTGGCACATAGAAACTGTTTTAGTTAGTGTAGATTTCCATTTTGTTCCCTCTGTCTCTCTTCTTTCTCCTTCTGAGCTCTAATAGTCTGTGATAAAATTCAAAGAAAAAGAAAGAATTATATTGTAGGCAAGGAAATGGGATGGATTGCCAGTTTAATAAGGAATCCATGATAAACTTCAGATTAGAAGTGAAGCATTTCACGTGGAGAATTCTGAATTTGTGAAGTAAGAAACTTTGGATTTTCAGAACTGAGCCTCTAGAACAAGAATTTTTATAGAAGCACACATAGCATCAGTATCTGTGGCAGTGTTAATTCTTCATGGCATGCTTTTCACAGCCTGAGCCTGACTTCAGAATCACTCTCAGCACACCACCAATTGACTGCATTAGGCACCAGACTTAAAATTTGACATCAAGATAGTGAACACAAACATCTGCATGCTTGTTGATTGTAGCAATGTAAGATCAAAAAAAGAAATAGAACAGTAGCAGGTGCTCTGGTGGTTTTTGAATGTTGAATTTGCAGAGGTATGAGATAGCTGACATCGGGTGAGGAGGAAGCTGTAAGGAAATCCAAGTTACACAGGATTTTTTTAATGTGGGAGTAAGACAGCTTTAACACCACAGAGGGAATCAGAGCCAGATGTATAATTGCAGTTATTAGTCATCAGAGTCCCTCAAATTATTCTATTCCCCAACATTTTTTCTTGCTAAAATACCAAATATGATAACTAAGAAGCTCTAATTACTTCAGATAGAATTGATGCAGAAATCAGTGAATTAAATTAACAGAGCCCAAGAAATCAGATTAGAGAAGCATATGGGGTGCAAAGAGGAGTTGATTTCTAGTGTGGTCTCAGATTAGTGTGGTTTCTCAGAGTAATCAGTAAATGAAATGATTTTAAATGGGTTGAAATTTTGTCCATCTTCTGTTTATTGCTTATATACATGATGGATAATCTCTCCTGGCTCCTAACTATTTCTCCCATGCATTTATGAATTCACAAATATTTATTAAGCGCTGTCAAGGCTGGTCTCTGCAAATATATGACATTCAAGTTAAAATTATGTTAATGTCACCAGATGATTTTCACATCCTTTCAGGTATATTTTTAACATCCTTTTGAGATATACTTTACCAACCATTAATCTCATCTAGGTTAAGTGTACACTTTAATGACTTTTGGAAAACTTACAGAATTGTGCAACCATCACCACAATCAAGTTTTGGAAAACTTCCATCACCCCAGATTCTCCATGACCATTCTGTACTCACTCCCCATTTTTACCCCCAATCCCAGACACTACTAATCTCCTTTCTGTCTCTATAATATTGCCTTTTCTGGACTTTTCATACACATAGCATCATATAATGATATGTGTCTGGCTTTTTTAAATTACCATAAAGTTTTGGGGGTTCATGTATCTGCACTTCTTGCCTTTATTGCTGAGTAGTATTCCACTGTATAAATATATACCGCACTTTTAAAATTAATTCCCTAGGTGATAGACATTTGGATTGTTTCCTCTTTTGGACTCTCATGCTATGAAAATTCACATACAAATCTTTTTGTGCCTGTATGTTTTTATTTATCTTGGGAGTAGAATTGCTGGGTTATATGATAAATTTATAGTTAAGTTTTCAAGAAACTGTCAAAGCTGCTTTCCAAGTGGGTGTTCTCTTTTACATTCCTTTTAAATTCTATCAGTTTGTCACTCAGTTGGATTTTTAAATTGAATTATGTGATTGGAAAAGATGAGTTAAATTTTCAGTTAGTTTTTGACTGAGCCTAGCATCAGACAAAGTAGGGGTTTAATATTTATTTTCAAGTGACTTTGCTTTTTCCCCTTCTGTATCCTTGAGGGATAATCACAGCCTTATACTATAATGATCACAGGTTCCAAGACCTCTTATTACCGTGGTGATTGCTGTTGAAAATGTTCATCTTAGTGAAATTTTGTCAGGAATTAACTGTACCAAGAAAAATAATTTTATGTGCCATTTTAATTCAATTGTGAGGGGCAGCCTGGGTGGCTCAGCAGTTTAGCACCACCTTCAGCCCAGTGCATGATCCTGGAGACCCAGGATCGAGTCCCACATCAGGCTCCCTGCATGGAGTCTGCTTTCCCTCTGCCTGTGTCTCTGCCTCTCTCTCTCTCTCTCTCTCTCTCTCTCTCTCATGAATAAATAAAATCTTTTAAAAATAAAAAATATAAATAAATAAATAAATAAATAAATAAATAAATAAATAAATAAATAGTGAGAAATGAGCAATATGTAATGCACTTAAGATAGAGAAATGCCCTGATGTAAATTTATCTGTTTCTCATAGGAGTCCAGAGGAAATGCAGGGGTGGATAAACAAAATTAATTGTGTTGCAGCTGTATTTTCTGCACCACCATTTCCAGCAGCCATTGGATCTCAGAAAAAGTTTAGTCGTCCACTTCTGCCTGCCACTACAACAAAATTATCTCAGGTAAGTAAGTCATTTTGATAGTGCTCCGACTTTCGGCAAAACCACTTTGTAAAATAATCTTATTAACATTTGAGTGGAATAATACTCCACATTTTAGCAGCAGAGATGAGACCTTGCCCTGGGAGGTCTATTGTATAAATGGGGCAAAATGCAGTATGTTTTATACTTCATATTGGAAGCTGACACAATTGAGTCATGGTTGGTAGGACACATACTTTGAATGAGTTTCCAAAATTTATATTAGTTTATACTACTCAGTCATACAAGACTCATTTACTTTGTTTAAAGAACAATTACTTTTTTTAATTGAAGTATAGTTGAGACATAATGTTACATTAGTCTCAGGTGTGCAGCATAATGATTCAACAAGTCTGCACGTTATGCCATGCTCATCATCAGTGTAGCTATCATCTGTCCCTCTACATCTGTCCCTATACAATGCCATTGACTCTATGTCCTCTGCTACTTTTCATCCCCATGACTTCTTCATCTTGTAACTGGAAACCTATTCCTCCTATTCTCCTTCACCCATTTTTTTTAAACTTTCAATTTTATTTTATTTTTTTTAAAGATTTTATTTATTTATTCATGAGAGACACAGAGAGAGAGACAGAGACAGAGACACAGGCAGAGGGAAAGCAGGCTCCATGCAGGGAGCCTAATGTGGGACTCGATCCCAGGTCTCCAGGATCACACCCTGAGCTGAAGGTGGTGCTAAACCGCTGCGCTACCCAGGCTAACCTCCTTCACCCGTTTTGCCCATTCTCCATCCCTCCTCCCATCTGAGAACCATTAGTCTATTATTCTCTGTATTTATGAGTCTGTCTCTGCTTTTTGCTTGTTTATTCATTTGTTTCGTTCTTTAGATTCTACATTTAAGTGGAATTATATGGTATTTGTTTTTCTGTATGACCTACTGCATTTAGCATTATACTCTCTAGGTCCATCCATGTTTTTATAAACGGCGGGTTTAGGTTTTTGGTCTTGTTTGTACTAACAGCTCATATTTTTTAAATGACTGGCTAGTATTAGACATCCTGTCTTGAAAAATAAGCTTATTTATTTATTTATTTTTCATTTTCTTGAACTTCTCCCATATCCCAGGCTGTATTTTATGCTGGATATATAAGAATATTTCCAGGGATCCACTATCCATAGTACCATGGGGCAGAGATTTCCCTGCCTCTCAGGGAGCAGCTGAGTAGAACATACGGGTTTTCCTAGTTAATCAAGACAATAAACAGTAAAACAGTATTCCAAATGTAGTCACATAAGCTTCTCTCCTGGTGTTAGATTGATCTGTCTAAAGATCATATTTTATTGTATCCCTCTCCTACTTAAAACTCTGTTGTAAGGACATGGTATATAGGCCAGTTTTGCCAATTTAAAACCTGTCTGTGGTGCCCCTGTTGCCATTGACTAGTTAAGGATTTTGGAAGCTAGTTTGATGTCCTTGTGAATTTCTTATTGGTGAAATAATAGAAATAGCTTCATCTGGCTCTAGTCAACTAGGTCGTACTATTAACTAACTCCTCTACATACCTGATATCATGGATTATCAATGTATTATGTACCTATTAAACCTGAGACACTATTTTAGGCTCTGAAGACAGACAAATGAAACCCAGACACTCTTTGGATACAAAACATGCAAGTAATTATAATACAGTTTGACTAGAGTACAGGAAACATAAGTCCAGAGTGCTAAGGGAGAATAAGAAGACATTTAGCCTGGCTTGTAGGTGGAGGAGGAAGTGTGCTATCTCATATGAAACTTAAAGGATGAACAGCAGTTAGTTGTGGTGTGGGAAGAGAAAATGATACAGCAGAGGATCAGAAAGGCCCAGAGGAGAAAATACTGAGATGGGGGAATCACATACAATTTATCAAATGTGACTTGAGCACAAAATACTGAGAAAAGGCAAGATACATTCCTCTGTAGAAGTAAGTAAAGCCAAATGATGAAAGGTCTTGTATGTCATGTGCAGTTTTTTGGATGCTTCACTGGTTCCCCAGCATTCTTAAGACAACAGTTTAAGCAGGAAAGTAATGTGACCAAATTTATACTTTAAAAATTACTTATGTTAAAATAGGAAGAAAGTATCAGAGGAGGAAACTACTAGAAGTAGAAAGTCTAATTTTAAAGGCAGGGGAAATAATGAAAGGAAAAATAACAAAGTTATTTTGTAGAAGAGAGGAATAGAAGTGAAAGTATTTGCGAGATCTTGAGAGTGTGGACTGTGTGTTCCTATGGCTCCTAAAGAAATAAAGACTGTCATCTAGGCATCAGCAACTGGCGACTGTAGTGTCTGACTGGCCTTTGTGACCTCATCATCTGGTTTTCATCCTGTTCTTCTCTTGAGGGTTCTTTCCTGGGTCCTTTTCCTCTTTCTACTTCCAAATGTTGTAATGCTCAGTGCTCAGAAGCAAGCCAAAACGGACACATGAGAAACAATTTTTTAAGGAAAAACAGGGAGAATGTTGTGCCAAGGAAAAGGGAGAACGAGGAGAGAAATCAGGTAAAATTAGTACAAAAAATATCTCCTATGAAGTGGCAAGGATGTCACTGGGTCCTTTGGTGGGAGTAGTTCATGGAGTGATGGAAAGAGAAGCCACATTAGTCTTCTTTGAAGGACTGGAAGGTGGTAAAGAAGTGGAGGAAGGGAATATGTACAAGTCTTGCCATGGGTTTATGAAAAATAGACTAGTGGTAAGAGGAGACTCCTTTCTTGGTTTAATGACAGACTCTTTTGGTTTTGTTAATTTATAATTATTATTAATGTGAATTGGATACTCCCCATGTAAACATTACTATTACTCTGTAGTTCAAAGACAACCCAAAACCGTTAAGAATAGAAAGGACTGTACAAGGCAGAATGGCATTTAATTTTCAAAGATAACAAATATTCTAAGAGAACAGGTCATCTTATTGAGGACCAAGAACAATGTTAGCAGGATTCTCCATCTATATAACTAAACTATGACTTCTTAAAGCAAATGCTTTCCCCCACTTTAATTTTGGATATTTGAAATGAACAGTAAACCACATTATATAAGGAGAGAAAACAATTGAACAACTAGATAGAGGCAACAGATACCTTTGGGTTTTGTTCTATTAATTTCAATAGGGATTCTCCAGTAGTTATTTTTCAATAGACTGGTCTTTCTCACAATCATTCTTATGAAAGATCCAGGAGAAAGGTAAGTTAAAGTTTAAAAGAAGCATTAATAAGCATAGAGCAACATGCAAGTTTTAACTTGTTCTTTCCTTCCTATGGATCTACATTTCTATTTACTTTCTACTTTGAAAATGTACTTCTGTTCTATTTATACATGCGCTGTATATTAGTAAGTCATGGGTGCATGAAAATGAGTATGTTCCTCCATTTGTGTATTTTTTACCACAATACCGAGCAAGCAAGCACCTTTATCAAGGCAAAAATCTCTTATTTTAAACAAATGTCTTACACTGGAACTAAAAATAGAATACATAAAAGTTTTAATATTTGTCCTGATTTTGAACATAAATCCACAGAGATTTAAAAAAAAAAAAAAACAACTGCTATGTAATGTGATCAAAATGATGGATAGCATTTTAAAATAAGGCAATAACCAAAAAGAAATGTGTTCCTTTGTCACATAAGATGACCAAGACTTTTCAGGAATTTAATTTCCTTATAAAAAATAAGACATTTTCCTCCTCCACAAGTAAATCACCAAGTCTTTGTGGGCCTCAGTTCCATCTGGAAAATGAAGAGATTGTTCTAGAATGTTTCTAAGATTCTTTCACTAGCTGTGTATTTTTTGCCCAGGTGGTTATCTTTGTTAACTTAAAAATGAAGATAGTTTGCCTTTGAGAGTAACAGGACAATTTAGAAATAAATATGTAAAACCAAGCACGTGATAAAGAATAGTTTAGAAAGAGGAAGAGAAGAATTAGTCCGCACACAGCCTGTACAGTATTTAGTGCACCCTCCACATCAGGTAGAGACTCTGTGGGTGCATTTCTGGAGGAGTCATAGTGCACTTTAGTGATTCCTGGAATATGTGTCAAGGTGCACCCACAAGGTTTCCAGTGCCTTGGAGATTAATCCTCATGATTTAACCCTGGCATTGCCAGCTTTAGCACCACTGCCATTTTAGCCTAGCTAGTTCTTTGTTGTGGTGGTTGTACTTTGAATTGTAGGATGTTTAGCAATATTCCCAGCCTCTCTGCTAGATACCAGTATCATCCCCCTAGTTGTGACAACCAAACATGTCTCCACTTATTGCCAAATATCTGTGGGGTCAAAACCCACTCTACTGCTACCTGCTGCTGTTGAGAACCACTGAATTATCCAAGCCATCTTTCCTTTCTCCATACACCCACAGCCTGGCTGTGATTCCCCTAAATGCCAGAACCACTTGGATAATTTTAGTTTACAAAATACATGTATAACAGTGTGAGTACCCAGCTGGAAAAAAAAAAAAAAAACTTAATAGTATTAGGAAAAAACTAAACATTCAATTAAAAGATTGTTTGATGCTTTTAAAGACATACTGTTCATGATCACCCTGTCATTTGCAAGCTTTTCGTTAATTTATTCTTGTCTTCTATCGAAAACATATTAGCCTTCATTATTAAAATTGATTATTGTCAGTGCAGTGCAGTTCTTTCTGAACAACTCTGCTGTGTAGGAGTCATCTTCTTTGGTTGTTTTTGTAGCAGTGTTGCCAAAGCACATTTTTCTTCTTCTTTTGAGGGTGGGGAGACTAGTTTGAAAATTTAAGTTTCATTTCTCCTTCTGGTACAGCACTCTCAATTTAGGATTTCATGGTTGGCCCTCTGCAGGATCTATTCAGGACCTCCCTTTGTACACATCAAAGTAATCGTTTTCAGGCTTGAATATGCACAAGATGATCTGGGGACTTTGAAAGTGCACATGTCCCAGCATCCCCACCCCAGGTCAATCAAGTCCAGGTCACGGGCCCAGGAACATGTATGTTTTAATACACACCAGGTGTGCAGATCATACTTAAAGGGACTGCACTGTAATTCCTACAACCCCCACTCCCTTACACTACTTCTCTGGAGACTGTGAAACTGAACTGAACCCTGGCGCTAGTTCAACCATAGAGATTGACAAGAGGCCAGATGGGAGTTTCAGGCAAGACTTTATTGGGGCTTATGCTTGAGCACAGGGCAGTCAACACAAAGGAAAACCCCTCAAGCGGGCTCCCCTGAGGCAAGGTTAGGGGAGTTTTTAAAAGAAACTTGGGTAGGAATAGGGTACTGTGTAAGCATGGAGAGGCAGGGGTTTATTAGTACCTAAGCATTTAAAATTCATTTTTCTTCATATTTCACATGTCTGAATAGTATGTGAAATCTCCACCCCTAGGTGTGATTTTTAATATTATTATAAGGGAAGAAGTCCTTAAAAGTTCAGCACTGGGGTCCATCTTGGTGCAGACTGGTTTGGTCCGGTCTTTACCAGTCATCATAGTAAATATCTTCCTTTCAGTAAGCATCCTCACCCTGCATTCCTGCAAGATGTGCCACTCAGGAGGCACAGAGTTTTATCTTTCTTTTTTCTCCTTATGGAGAAGGCAAGGAACACTGTTCACAGTCAGGGTTAGGGGACGTGAGTCTAGTCCCTGCTCTGTCTCACCTGTACCTCATGGAGTTACCATTTCCTGATATGTAGTCCTCTTTTCTTTGAATTTCAGCCATTCTCCTATAAAGGTCTGAATCAATGATCAATGATTATTTGAATCAATAATCAGTGATTAGTTTGTTCACTAAATGTTAGCTGTTGAGGGCCAGGCTTTGTGATAAACACTGACTGGAAACAAAGGGAAACCCTCTGCTTCCCTCTCACCCCTCTTTTTATCCTGTGGTTTGACCATCAGGGCAATAGTGGCCAGGGGGCCAGATGAGTGTGGCAGGGCTCGTTCATAAACTGGCCCTATATACACAGAGGGCAAGGAGAGACTGAAGAAAGAAGTAAACTGCTTCAGATTGGTAAGTGGTAGTTTTAATAAGCAATGGAACTTACTTAAGAGGTTTGTCTCAGCTGGCCACAAGATGAGATCTTTATACCCACCTGCCAGAATCATAAAGTTGAGACAGAGACCTTAATTGAGACCATTCAGATGGTTTCAAAACTACATTACTATTTCAAGGCTATGTCCTTGGGGCAGCTTCTAGCTCAGGAAAGGCAAGTAGAATGTCCATCTCATGGAGGGGAGGAGGTCAGGAGCCTCCAATTGCCCAGATCCAGTTTGCCTGTCAGCCGGTGGTTACATCCTCTTGATGACCTCCACCGACAGGCAAGCATTAGGGCGGTAGGATTTCACAGGAGGAAGTCATTCTTGTAATTGTGTCTCTCACTGGCCAAAACCACACCCTTCCCACCCCACTCTATTTTATACTGTTGGTCACAAATCCTGTCACTTCTGCTTCTTAAATAACTTCCATATCCTACCCACATTCCTTAATTCAGACTTTTGTCATCTTTCACTTAAATCACTGGTCTCTTAGCTTTTTTGATTATTCACCTTATTAATACTAAATATATGAGCAGATATCCTCCAATATATGTATATATTTTTATAAAAATATACTGTATGTCCTATTATCAATACAACATGGAAAAATGCTGAACATCAATAGTCATTAGGGAAATACAAATGAAAACCAGGAGATGCCACCTTATACTCATTGAGGTGGCTATAATTTTTTTTTTAATTTTTCAAGGAAAATAATGTACTGATGAGGATGTGGAGAAATTACAGCTTCGATATATTGCTGGTGGGAATATAGAATGATGCAGCTACTTTGGAAAACAGTTTGGTGGTTCATGAAATGATTAAACATAAAGTTAACATGTGACCCAGCAATCCATGCTTTGGTAGCAGGAGAATGAAAACAGCTTTTTACACAATGTTTTTTGCACAAAGTTCATAGCAGCCAGGGGTGGAAATGGCCATCTGCTGATGAATAGACAAATAAAGTGTGATATATCCATACAATGGAATATCATTCAGTTGTAAAACACAATGAAGTACTGATACATCCTACAAAATAGCTTGAAAACATTCTGCTAAGTGAAAGAAGCTAGTCACAAAAAGAAGCATATTGTGTGATTCCATTCCAAAAGGATCTCTCTTAGGAAAATAAAATGTCATAAAATTAAACTGTAGTGATGGTTGTACGACCCTGTGACTATACTAAAAAATAGTGAATTATATACTTTAAATGGGTTAATGGTATGCTATGTGAATTATATTCCAAAGCTGATTTTTAAAATTCTCCTCAGTGGATCGTCTTGCCTGGGTTGCACACAACCTACTTTGAAAAACTCTAACAGACTATTTGTATAACCACTTGAGATCTCTCTTCCTCCAGTCTTGCTTTGCTCCAATCCATCCTTCACAGTTGTGGCTAAAATATGACTCATGTGCTATCACTTAAACTTAATTGGCTCACTTTTGCCAAAAAGATGCAGTCCACACTCCTTGGCATCGCCTTAAATGGTTGACTACACTTTTCCAAAATAGACAGATTTTTCATTTCTTAGACATTTGTATTTAACATATATTAAGTATTCAATAAACAATTAAATCATGTTGAAGTTATGCAGAAGCTCACTAATGTTTAAAGTCTTTAAATCTCTTAAACATAAAATGATAAAATCTTTCTGACAATAGTTCAAACTGACTTAAAACTAATATTCTTTATTCTAAATTCCATATAGCTTGGGTGGTTTGATGAGGCTGCAGTATTTAGCAATTCAACTTATACATTTCCCAGAAGATTCTTAGAAATGTCATTACCTTCTAAATCATCTACTTTAAAACAGCACAAAGGAACCAGTCTGAGCCCTACCCTCTTTAAGTCTTCTCCCCCTTTATTAAATTATTTATTCAGCTATTGTTTACTGAAGAACCTATATATCAGGTACTGTATTAGGTATGGGCATTATAAAAATAGCTAAGATGATTGTCTTGGCTCTCAGCTAATGAGAACTTAAGGAATGTGTTAATGTTATTCAGGTATTATATAAAACTATTCCATTACTATCTTTTCTGCCCAGTACTGCACACTACAGGATTTCTGCCTTTAAGCCTGTAATCAGTAAAGGAGATAAAATTCACACATAAGTCAAAGTATATTTTGTTATAAGCATGCAGTACAGACATTTAAGTGTTATAGTAATGCAGAAGTGGAAGAGATTGTGAGATCTGGAATAACACTGGTTTTGAGTGAATATCAAATTTTGGCAAGGATATAGAACAATGGGAATTTTTAGGCCTACTATGGAAATGTAAACTGGTAGAAACAGTTTATAAAACAAGTTAATGTCATCTTACAGATGTGCATATTCTAAAACCCCCCAATTCTGTATCTTGATTACATTGTAGGACAGTTTTTGCCCTTAGCCACTGGCAGCATGTTCAATGTAGCATCATTTATAATAGCCTCAAGAGACCTGAAAACAACCTAAACATACTGCAGTGGGATTATAGTATGTCCTACAGTGGAATGGTATACTTAAAAGAAATTAGAGTATATATGTGAATAAATCTTAAAAACATGTTGAGTGAAAAACAAATTGCAAAAGGAAACCTATAAAGTAGAACATATTCTCTGTTTTTATGGATCCTTATATTTGTACAGGAGAAGCATAGAAAAAGAATTAGATAGTGGTGCCTGGGTGGCTCAGTTGGTCAAGCAGGAGACTCTTGATTTCGGCTTAGATCTCAGAATTATGAGATCAAGCCCAGAGTCAGGCTCCATGCTCAGCAGGGAGTTTGCTTGAAATTCTCTCCCTCTGCCCCCACCCCTGCTTTTTCTCTCTAAAATAAATAAATAAATCCTAAAGATGAGTAAATTTTTATTTTTTTCTTTAGATACATGAGCATTTTTTATACATCATTCAATATGACTTTTTGTATATCGGAAACATTTTATTAAAGAAAAGAATACCAAATATTTAATTTATTGACATGGTCTGATTACCAAATTCTTTGTCAAACCTTCTATTAAATAATGTACATGTTTCAGTAAATACACAAAAGAAAATTATTTTGAAAGGAAGAAGATAGGGGCACCTGGGTAGCTCAGTTGGTTAAGCCTCTAACTCAGTTTTGGCTCAGGGCATGCCCCCCAGATCCTGGGATTGAGCCTTGCATCAAGCTCTGCGTTCAGTGGTAAGTCTGCTTCTCTGCTTTTCTCTCCTTCTCCCGCACCCCCTCCCCCCACTGGTGAGTGCACATGCACGCTCTCTCTCTCTCTCAAACAAATATTTAAAAAAAAAAAAAAGTAGGAGGGGCACCTGGGTGACTCAGTTAAGTGTCTGCCTTTGACTCAGGTCATGATCCTGGGGTCCTGGGATACAGCCCCGTGTTGGGCTCCCTGCTCTGTGGGGAGTCTGTTCCTCCCTCTCCCTCTGCTGCTCTGTGTGTACTCTCTCTGTTAAATAAATAAATAAAATCTTAAAAAAAAAAAGGAAAAATCTATTGATACATTCTTCTTAGTTCCAAAATACCACAGACTGGGTAGCTTAAATGACAGAAATGTTTTTCTCACAGCTCTGGAGACTGGAAGTCTCAGATCAAGGCAGCAGCAGCATCAGAGTCTGGTGAGGGCTCTCCCTTTGGATCACAAATGGGCCCTTCTGCATCCTTACATGGTCTTTCTTAGAGTCTGTGCACAGAGGGAGTGTGTATTCTCTGTCTCCTAAGTGGTCTCTAATTCTGTCCTATCAGGGCCCTGCCTGCAAAACCTCATTTACCCTCAATTACTACTATAAAAGCCCTATGTATAGAGATAACTACACTAGGCTTCAACAGAAATTTTGAAGGGACTCAGATATTCAGTCCATAATATAGTCTGCAGCCTTATTTTTTTTAAAGATTTTATTTATTTATTCATGAGAGAAACACAGAGAGAGAGAGAGAGAGAGAGGCAGAGACACAGACAGAGAGAGAAGCAGGCCCCATGCAGGGAGCCCGACACAGAACTCAATCCCGGGACTCCAAGATCACGCCCTGGGCCAAAGGAGGTGCTAAACCTCTGAGCCACCCAGGCTGCCCAGTCTACAGCCTTCTTGGAGAAAGAAACAAAAAGATAAATGAGAAGTTGTAAATAAAAGTTACTGAAGTATTGCTTTCATCTACTTTCAGTATTATTAGTGTACAAGTGACAGGTTTGAATAAAATCTCAAAGTTTTTTTTTTCTCCCTCTACTTTTCTGGTATCTTGTTGGGTTTTTATTTTAGTTAGTTGATAATAATTTGGGGGGAGGGTTATTTGTTTGTTTTAGAGAGAGAAAAAGCAGGAGTGGCAGAGGGAGACGAAGAGAGAGAATCTCAAAGACTCCATGCTGAGCACAGGGCTGACCTGTGGTTCAGTCTCATGACCCTGAGATCATGAACAGAGCCCAAATGAACAGTCAGATGCTTAACCGACTGAACCACTCAGGCACCCCTAGTTAATATTTAAAAATGAATTTTGTCATCTTTCATCTACTCTACTTGCTCCTGCCCTCTCTCTCATTTAGTTTTCCACTTATGTACTTAGCTTCTTAAAAACTGTTCATGTTCTCTTTATTTTGATGGCTTTAGACTTGGATTTTTTTCCTTGTTTGGCCTTTAAGATGTGCATTATAACAAATCCCTAACAAATACATTTGACTCATAATTTCTGAATATCTTTTTTTAATTTAGAATGATGCTATATAATCTTAATTTATGGTCATAATTATTCACTTCTTGGTAGTCTTTAGTTCTTCCCTCTCTATATAAAAAATTATTTTTGAGAGCAAGAGAGAGAGCATGATCTGGGGAGGGGTAGAAGGAGAACAAGGCTCCCCCTTAAACAGGGAGCCCAACTCAGGATTCAATCCCAAGACCCCAGGGTCATAGCCTGAGCCTAAAGCAGATGCTTAACCCATGCACCCTAGATAAAATTTTTATATCTTAAAATTATGAGCCAAGACCCTGTCCTGGTGGGCCTAAAGGGGTGACATTAATGACTTACCCTCTCCCCCCTGTTTTGGGGTGTCAAGATGTCAGGGCTTAGTTACCGAGGGATAAAGGGTTGTCATAACCTGCTCAACCTCTAGATAGTGATGATATCGTGGCCTTGTGTGACAACATCAGAAACTGCCTGGTTTCACCCTGAGGACCACCAAAATGATGCCATTTGTGCAATATTACTGTACAGTCAAGTGGTAGAAGAACTTTTGAGATATAAGAAAATCCACCAAACACAAAGAGATGGAAAAGCATTCTATGCTCATGGATTGGAAGAATTAATATTGTGAAAACGTCCATGTTAGCCAGGGCAATTTACACATTTAACGCAATCCCTATCAAAATACCATGGAGTTTCTTTAGAGAGTTGGAACAAATCATCTTAAGATTTGTGTGGAATCAGAAAAGACCTTGAATAGTCAGGGGAATATTAAAAAAGAAAACCATAGCTGGGAGCATCACAATGCCAGATTTCAGGTTGTACTACAAAGCTGTGGTCATCAAGACAGTGTGGTACTGGCACAAAAACAGACACATAGATCAATGGAACAGAATAGAGAATCCAGAAATGGGCCCTCAACTCTATGGTCAACTAATATTCGACAAAGTAGGAAAGACTATCCACTGGAAAAAGGACAGTCTCTTCAATAAATGGTGCTGGGAAAATTGGACAGCCACGTGCGGAAGAATGAAACTAGACCATTCTCTTAAACCATACACAAAGATACACTCAAAATGGATGAAAGATCTAAATGTGAGAAAAGAATCCATCAAAATCCTAGAGGAGAACACAGGCAACACCCTTTTTTTGAACTTGGCCACAGCAACTTCTTGCAAGATACATCTATGAAGGCAAGGGAAACAAAAGCAAAATTGAACTATTGGGACTTACTCAAGATAAAAAGCTTTTGCAAAGCCAAAGAAACAACCAACAAAACTAAAAGACAACCTACAGAATGGGAGAAGATATTGCAAACGACCTATCAGATAAAGGGCTAGTATCCAAGATCTATAAAGAACTTATGAAACTCAACATCCAAGAAACATACAATCCAATCATGAAATGGGCTAAAGACATGAACAGAAATTTCACCAAAGAAGACCTGGCCAACAAGCACATGAGAAAATGTTCTGCGTCACTTGCCATCAGGGAAATACAAAACCAAACCACAATGAGATACCACCTCACACCAGTAAGAATGGTGAAAATTAACAAGACAGGAAACAACAAATGTTGGAGAGGATGTGGAGAAAGGGGAACCCTCTTGCACTGTTGGTGGGAATGTGAACTGTTACGCCCACTCTGGAATACTGTGTGGAGGTTCCTCAAAGAGTTAGAAATAGATCTGCCCTACGACCCAGCAATTGCACTGCTGGGGAGTGCAAAGATACAGATACAGTGAAATGGCGGGACACCTGCACCCCGATGTTTATAGCAGCAATGTCCACAATAGCCAAACTGTGAAAGGAGCCTCGATGTCCATTGAAAGATGAATGGGTAAAGGAGATGTGGACTATGTATACAATGGAATATTATTCAGCCTTTAGAAACGACAAATACCCACCATTTGCTTCGAGGTGGATGGACCTGGAGGGTATTATGCTGAGTGAAATAAGTCAATCGGAGAAGGACAAACATTATACGGTCTCATTCATTTGGGGAATATAAAACATAATTAAAGGGAGACCTCAACCATAGAGTTGAGGGCCCATTTCTGGATTCTCTATTCTGTTCCATTAATCTATGTGTCTGTTTTTGTGCCAGTACCACACTGTCTTGATGACCACAGCTTTGTAGTACAACCTGAAATCTGGCATTGTGATGCTCCCAGCTATGGTTTTCTTTTTTAATATTCCCCTGACTATTCGAGGTCTTTTCTGATTCCACACAAATCTTAAGATGATTTGTTCCAACTCTCTGAAGAAACTCCACGGTATTTTGATAGGGATTGCGTTAAATGTGTAAACTGCCCTGGCTAACATGGACGTTTTCACAATATTAATTCTTCCAATCCATGAGCATGGACTGTTTTTCCATCTCTTTGTGTCTTCCTCATTTTCTTTCAGAAGTGTTCTGTAGTTTTTAGGATTAGATCCTTTACCTCTTTGGTTAGGTTTATTCCTAGGTATCTTATGCTTTTGGGTGCAATTGTAAATGGGATTGACTCCTTAATTTCTCTTTCTTCAGTCTCATTGTTAGTGTATAGAAATGCCACTGACTTCTGGGCATTGATTTTGTATCCTGCCACACTGCCAAATTGCTGTATGAGTTCTAGAAATCTTGGGGTGGAGTTTTGGGTTTTCTATGTACAGTGTCATGTCATCTGTGAAGAGGGAGAGTTTGACTTCTTCTTTGCCAATTTGAATGCCTTTTATTTCTTTTGTTGTCTGTATGCTGAGACTAAGACTTCCAGTACTATGTTGAATAGCAGTGGTGAGAGTGGACATCCCATTCCTGTTCCTGATCTTAGGGGAAAGGCTCCCAGTGTTTTCCTATTGAGAATGATATTTGCCGTGGGCTTTTCATAGATGGCTTTAAGATACTGAGGAATGTTCCCTCTATCCCTACACTCTGAAGAGTTTTGGTCAGGAATGGAAGCTGTATTTTGTCAAATGCTTTCTCTGCATCTATTGAGAGAATACTGTGGTTCTTGTTTTTTCTCTTGTTGATATGATGTATCATGTTGATTGTTTTACAAGTGTTGAACCAGCCTTGTATCCCGGGTAAAATCCCACTTGGTCATGGTGAATAATCTTTTTAATGTATTGTTTTATCCTATTGGCTAGTATCTTGTTGAGAATTTTTTCATCTGTGTTCATCAGGGTTATTGGTCTGTAATTCCCCTTTTTGGGGCAGCCCAGTTGGCTCAGCGGTTTAGTGCCGCTTTCAGCCCAGGACCTGATCCTGGAAACCCAGGATCGAGTCTCATGTTGGGCTCCCTCCATGGAGTCTGCTTCTCCCTTTGCCTGTGTCTCTGTCTCTCTCTCTCTCTTTCTCTCTTTCTCTCTCTCTGTCTCTCCTGAATAGATAAATAAAATCTTTGAAAAATAATAATAACTGTCCTTCTTGATGGGGTCTTTGTCTGGTTTTGGAATTAAGGTGATGCTGGCCTCATAGAACAAGTTTGGAAGTATTCCATTCCTTTCTATCTTTCAGAAAAGCTTTAGCAGAATAAGTATTATTTCTTCTTGAAGCTTTTGATAGAATTCTCATGGGAAGCCATCTGGCGCTGGACATTTGTGTCTTGGGAGGTTTTTGATGACTGCTTCAATTTCCTTGCTGGTTCCTGTTCAGGTTTTGTATTTCTTCCTGTTCCAGTTTTGGTAGTTTGTGGTTTTCTTGAAATGCATCCAATTCTTCTAGATTGCCTAATTTATTGGGGTATATCTGCTCATAATATGTTTTTTTTTTCATAATATGTTTTTAAAATCATTTGTATTTCCTGGTGTTGGTGGTGATCTCTCCTTTTTCATTTGTGCTATTATTAATTTGAGTCTTTTTTTCTTTGTATAATACTGGCTAATGGTTTATCTGTCTTTTTAAAAATATTTTATTTATTTATTTGACAGAAATACATAGCACAAGTGGGGACAGAGTCAGAGGGAGAAGCAGACTCCCCACTGAGTAGAGAGCCCAATGTGGGGCTCGATCCCAGGACCCTGGGAATAGGACCTGAGTGGTTTATCTATCTTATTAATTTTTTCAAAGAACCAACTCCTGATTTTGTTGAGCTGTTCTACAGCTCTTCTCGTCTCTATTTTATTGAGTTCTGCTCGAATCTTTATTAACTCTTTTCTTCTACTTGGTGTAGGTTTTATTTGCTGTTCTTTCTCCAGTTCCTTTAGCTGTGAGGGTAACTTCTATTTGAGTTTTTTTCCAGGTTAGCTTGTATCTGAGTTTTTTGAGGAATGCTTGTTTTGCGATGTATTTCCCTCCTGCTTTTGCTGTATCCCAAAGATTTTGAATGGTTGTATCTTCATCTTCCTTAGTTTCCATGAGTCTTTTTAACTCCTCTCTAATTTCCTGGTTGACCCATTCATCTTTTAGCAGGATGCTCTTTAACCTCCACGTATTTGAGTTTCTTCCAATTGTCTTCTTGTGATTGAGTTCAAGTTTCAAAGCATAATGGTCTAAAAATATGCAGGGATAATCCCAATCTTTTGGTATGATTGAGACCAGATTTGTGACCCAGTATGTGGTCTATTCTGGAGAAAGTTCCATGTGCACTTAGAAGAATGTGTATTCAGGTGTGTTTGCATTAAAGTTTTGGAAGTATCTGAAATCCATCCGGTCCAGTGTATCATTTAAAGCTCTTATTTCTTTGGAGATGTTGTGCTTAGAATATCTATCATTTATAGAAAGTGCCATTTTGAAGTCTCCCAGTATTACTGTACTATTATCCAAGTATGTCTTAACTTTGGTTATTAATTGATTGATATACTTGGCAGCTCCCACATTTGGGGCATAAATATTCATGATTTTTAGGTCCTCTTGTTGGATAGATCCTTTAAGTATGATATAGTATCCCTCTTCATCTCTTACTACAGCCTTTGGGATAAACTTTAATTTATCTGATATGAGGATGACCTTCTCTTGAGGACCATTTGAATGGTAAATGGTTCTCCACCCTTTCATTTTTAGGCTTTAGGTGTCCTTAAGTCTAAAATGAGTCTCTTGTAGACAGCAAATAGATGGACCTTGCTTTTTTATTCAGTCTGAAGCCCTGCATCTTTTGATGTGATCATTAAGCCCAGTCATATTCAGAGTTGCTATTGAAAGATATGCATTTAGTGTCATCAGAATACCCATTCAGTCCCTGTTTTTGTGGATTATTTCTTTGGACTTCCTCTTTCTTTTACAGAGTTCCCCTTAATATTTCTTGCAGAGCTGGTTTTGTGGTCACACATGCTTTCAGTTTCTGCCTATCTTGGAAGCTCTATCTTGGAAGCTCATTTTGCTCAGTGCAGAGTGTCTGTATGAGTGGGCTGCATCAAGAATATCAACCGTGCTGCGGCCCCTGTGGCTCAGCAGTTTAGCGCTGCCTTCGGCCCAGGGCATGATCCTGGAGACCCAGGATTGAGTCCTATGTCACGCTCCCTGCATGGAGCCTGTTTCTCCCTCTGCCTGAATCTCTGCCTCTCTCTCTCTTTCTCTCTCTCTCTCTCTCTCATGAATAAATAAATAAATAAAATCTTTAAAAACAAACAAACAAAAAGAATATCAACCATGACCCAAGAAATTTCCCCTAGGTGATTCTTCCAAGGTCAGAGGCCAAACACTGAAAACAAAGATCAGAGCGAAATAAAACAAAAGGACCTCTAAAGTGAAAAACAAATTTTAAAACAAAATAGTAAAAAATAAAAGGCCAGGAATCCCAAAGAAGAAGAAAAAGAACAGAAAAGAAAGAAAGAAAAGGCTGGACTGGGAGATGGTGGTGGTGAGGAAGTGTAGTGGAGGGAGAATGTAGTCTATCTGAGGGGTTCTAGAGGGTGATCCTCTTGTTTCTGAGTATATTAAGTTCTGTATGTTAGAAGATGCTCAGTCCCAAGTTTATATAAACCAGAAATACTTGTAGAGGGCTCCAACATTGACCCCCAAAACATAAATGTGATAAAAGAGGTGGGCAGAGAGTAGCCCAGTGGTGCAGTGGTTTGGCGCCACTTGCAGCCAGGAGTGTGTTCCTGGAGACCCGGGATTGAGTCCTGCATCAGGCCCCCTGCATGGAGCCTGCTTCTCCCTCTGCCTGTGTCTCTGCCTCTTTCTCTGTCTGTGTGTCTATGAATAAGTAAATAAATAAATCTTAAAAAAAAAAAAAGAGGGGGGCAGAATGGGAATGAGGAATCTCACAGAATGAACCAGCACAGTTGGTTCTGGGTGCATACTGGTATGGTTTAGAAGGTATTAACTTCTGCCATTGTAGAACAAAATGAGGCAGAGAAAATAAAAAACACAAAACAAAGAAAACATATCATGTATATCTCCAAAATTAAGTTGAATATGTTGAAGGGAATTTAGAAGTGGAAAATATACCTAGGACCTGTATTTGTAGAAATATCAAAGTCAAAAATGAAGAATCTTAAAAATGAAGAGGTGGTAAAATATTGTAGTTAAGGTGGGAAAAGAGGAAAAAATGGAAATTTATAGTCTGATATAAAAACTAGTTGTACTGGAAAAAGGAAGAAAAGAAAAAAAATAGGAGGGGTACCCTCTCGTTCTATATACTGTGAATCTCTCGACTTCCATTGGAGCTTTCCAGCACTACTCGGTCAAGAGCTTGCTCTTCCCCTGTTCTTCCAGTTGCTTTTCCAGGGGTGGGTCTGCTGTGCTGATTCTCAGGTGTGTGCACCTGGGGGAGATTCCCCACCCCCTGCCAGGTGCCGGGGCTCAGTGGGAGCCGTTACCCCATGAGGCCTCTGTTCCCTGGCAGCCTCACCCCTCCCAGGCACAGGGTGACACCAGAGGAACAACAGCACTGGCGGCGGCCAGCTCTCCAGCTATGGAGTCAGCTCCCAGGGTAACCACTTGTAGCTCCCAGTCCACACTGGCCTGGATGCTTCCGGGGCAGGGGTGCTGATCTGCACAGCTCGGGGGCACCCAGCGGTCAGAGAGTCGTCGCTGTCCTGTGCCCTCCCTGCCTCCACCTGTCTCCAGGGGAGCGCAGGATTGTGGGCTGTGTCCCCCCACGCCCTGGGATCCACAGTCTGTCCTACTGGAATCGCACTCTTGGAGCCTCAGCTCCTGAAGGCAGCAAGGCACAGCCCCCTCGGTCCGGAGTCCCTGCCTGACCAACCGGCTTCTCCCTGAGGCCCCACCGGGCACACTCCAGCCCTTTACCGAGGTCTGCCCACAGTCTGTGGCCACTCTTCCCTGGCGCACTTCCTCATTGACTCTGGGAGATTGGAGGCTCCACTGCCCCTCCTGCGGTTCTGCCCAGTTTCCCTGATGAGCACCTTTCCGTATAGGAAGAATCTGGTGCAGATTTTTTTTTTAAGATTTTATTTATTTATTCTTGAAAGATAGAGAGGCAGAGACACAGGCAGAGGGAGAAGCAGGCTGCATGCAGGAAGCCTGATGTGGGACTGGATCTGGGGACTCCAGCAGGCGCCAAACCACTGAGCCACCCAGGGATCCCCCCCGGTGCAGATTTTTAACATTCCTGCTTCTCTGGGGCTGGGCTTTCCTGTCCTGGAGGCTTTCACCACCAGCCTTAGTCCAACTCTTCACCTAGATAATAATTTTGATTTATAAAATGCCATATGGAAAAAATTCAGCTGGAAATTGTGGTGATGATATGTTGTGCATGTTAATTTTTTACCTTTAATTCTGCTTGTGTTCATCCACAGTGACATGAATTTTGGGAACAGAAGGGAAAAACTCATCTTTTTTTTTTAATGTCATGCCTTTTATAAGAAGTACAAATTGGTATGTCCTAAAATAAGAAGTTAATAAAAGAGGGAAATCCCTTTTGTCTGCTATTTTAAAAATTATGATATTATTATACAATATATATTTATCACCTACTTTAATCAGTTCCTTTCATTCACTTTCATCCATTATGTCTTACTGTGCATGTAAAATTTATATTCAACAAGAATTTGGGTAATATATTTGTGAAAGTGGAATATTAAAAAAGTGGTTATGCAATTACAGGAATGCAAGAAAATGCCAATCTTTTTCATTTTTAAAATGTTGTCAGAGGGTTTGATCAGCATCTTTCATTATTGTAAGGTGATAAAAATGGTGCTGGTAGGATGGGAGTTCTCTGACATAGGATCAATCATGTTGCGTTGGTGCTTGGTGCCTATCTATAGTAACACTGTCTAGGCAAGAATTGCTCTATAGGTACATTTAATTGAATCATTACTTTGGGTCAATATGATTTTGAAAGAAGTCAGAACCTATACTACTTTGGAGGGAAAAAGCATAAGCTGCTGCATTTTTTAGAATATCATCTGATAGTCTACAGAGAATGATTTATTGGTGGCATTGCTTTTCTCAAAATGGAAAAAAAAAAAAACTAAGCAGAGATGCTCTTCATTCATTGTGACAGACGGAGGAATCAGCAGCATTGCTGAGTGAACAGGGAATGAAAAAGTCATGCAGGACTCTAAGGATAGGTGCTTCACTGGGGCCTTGCCTTTTGAAGTATTCCTTAGGAAGCCTGGTCTCACTCCATGACAGCTACCCTTGATAAGGGGCTCTGAAAGTGTTTGGATTTCAGCAAGGGGCCTGGTTGTCATTCTGCAGAGGTACATATGAATACTAGTCTGAGAAAGTTGATAAGATGGGGCAGCAGCGGCACACTGGACTGTTTTGATTAATTAAAATCATTCATCATCAGAGATTTTGAAAAGTACTCTATGATTTTTTTGATTGACTTATTTTCCGGATGCTAAATAGCTTAATAATTTCCTGCAGGAGGAACAGCTGAAATCTCATGAAAGCAAGCTGAAGCAGATTACCACTGAGCTGGCTGAGCACCGCTCCTATCCCCCAGACAAGAAAGTTAAAGCCAAGGAGATAGATGAATACAGACTGAAGGATCACTATCTGGAGTTCGAGGTATGTTGAACCGAAATGTAGTAAGTGCCTATGCCTAAGTTATTTTATGATTTTTCCACCAGGCAGGTTTTCTTCAGCCACCGTAACTGTAGGACATGTATCTTGGCCGTGGCTCTAACTTGGAGCTCCAGGCATGGTCTAGTTCATGCTGCCACTCATGTCCAAGATTCTATTGAAGCATCAAACAAACATTAAAAAATAATAATAACTGCCAGTTTATGTGCTTAAAAGCAAATAGCCTGCTCATTTGGGATAAGGTGTGCCTGCTGTGAGAAAAAAACAACATTAGATGGACAATGCCAGAATGGGCAGCTGGTTTCTATGTGTCTGTGTCTTTTCTAACAGAGTTTTAGTCTAAATAAATAAATAAAAATACAGTGGAGGAAATGAGCTACAGGGTGATATGAAACATCAGCTTCTTCCTACATGCCTGCTTTTAGGCAACACTGATGCATTGTTCCTCTCCTCACCTGTATCCTTCAGAAGGAGATTAATAGATCAATTGTGTCATATCCATGAAGTATATAGCAAGTATAGTTATTAAAAAGAATGAGGAAGGGGCAGCCCGGGTGGCTCAGCGGTTTAGCGCCGCCTTCGGCCCAGGGCCTGATCCTGGAGACCTGGGATCGAGTCCCACGTCAGACTCCTTGCGTGGAGCCTGCTTCTCCCTCTGCCTGTGTCTCTGCCTCTCTCTCTCTCTCTCTCTCTCTCTCTCTGTGTGTGTGTGTGTGTGTGTGTGTGTGTGATGAATAAATAAATAAAATCTTAAAAGCAAAGAATGAGGAGGATCTGTAATCTCTGGGTAGGTGAAAAATTTTACAGCAAGGTGAAAGCAGTATATATAGTCAATGTTAGCTTTGGCTACATTTTCTCTCCAGTTAGACAGTATCAGGGTTAGGAAGGATCTTCTGACTCCCTCCCCCCCTTCAGCTGCCACTTTCAGACATTTAAAGTGTCTTTTGTTTTGCTTTACATGGATAGCATATAGTCCAAAATGAATAAATCAGTTATTTTAAAATTTCTCACATGATTGTGTTTTCTGTTAGGTGTGCTAAATCCATCTTTAGCTACTGTTTTTCTTCTAGTTACAGTCTGTTTTACTTCCCATCATTCATCTCCTTTATTCCCATCTTACCATCCTGTTTCCTCACATAGGAAGGAAGAAAGCCTTATCTTGAAACTCAGAATCATCTGAGCACCCTCCTCCTGGCACCTGCAGGCCCCCACGTCTAGCCAGGAGTCAAATCTCAGTGTTCTGTCTCTATAGTGTCTTGCTTCTGTCCCTTCCTTATCACAGGCATTGCTTTTATACTTCCTTTGCTCATGCCCTGGGATTTTCATCTCTCACCTGAATGTGGTGGTTACCTCCTGCTCTTTAGTTCTCTTCTGACAGTTTTCTAAGGCTTAACCCAGACAATGGCGTTCCTCTCTTCAGCAGTTGCCATGACTTCCCCTACAATTCTCCCCACAACTTATGAATAAAGTCTCGATCCTTAATTTAAGAGGATTTGGATTCTTTCTATGTTTCCACCACACTAGTTTTTCCACAACAGCCTTTGTGTATGTTAGTCACATTTCTGCCCACTCTCTCCAAGCACACCTTTGTTCCTCTACTTTCTTCTGCTCCAAATGCTCTTCCCTGCACCTTCATTTCTAAGAGTCCTGTTCATCTTTCAAGATGCAGCTCAAATTCCTCCTCATGTAGTTTTGGAATGTTGTTGGCTTCTGGAGTGTATGGATAAGAAAGAATTCTCAAGATGTCATTGGTGCAAAAAAATAAGTTGATTTATTATTGAAGCACCCGGACTGGACTCCTGGGCAGAAGGAGCTGCACTGGGAATATGAGCAGTGATTGGTTATGTATTTTTTAAGTTTGTCTTTACAAAGGAAGTTTCCAAAAGGATTCTTGTATGTTAAAGAAGCTTTATAGGATCCTGGAGGCCTAACTGTTGTCACACTAAGGTTGTTTTTTCCTCTAGCAAAGCATTAAAATTAAGACAGTTGGGAGTTCCTGGAGGAATGTCATTCTCTGCCTGTCTCAAGTATTTGTCAATGGGCTGCAAGTTGTAAGGAACTTTAATTTTATCTACATTTCTTTTGCCTTTGTTCTCCACATCAACCTTGCCAGCAAAAGACCTGAAAAATATTTTTTAAAAAATAAACAAAACAACTACAGCTCATCTTTCTTTCCCCAGGCTTGTTCATTCTTGAGAAATGGGAATATCTCAAAAAGCAATCATAATTCTTCACACTCCTAGAGTAGCTTTCACCTATAGGCCCTTTTATTTTCACACATGCTAATTAAATTTCCCAACACCTCAGTCCCCTGTTTCTGGTCCCTAACAACTTACTTTCAGTCCTTGCCTTTGCAGATTATAAGTCTGCTCCCAGGAGACGGGGGGTGGCTGCACGACCATGGGAGGGTTGTCACTGCTAAAAGCACTCCTTATTTTCAAACGTGCTCCGGTGCCCCCTTTTCAAAAATGCAACCTAACAAGAGCAGCATTTTCATTTCCTGATGAAACTTAGACCAAGCTTTGTGGGGATAAATGTTGCTTTCATCATACCATCACCTCAGGGAACCTGAAGATTGTACCCACAGCCTCTGGCTCATTAAAATCATATTCTGATGCTGATGTGTTAGGCATGTTAGATTGTCTCTCAAACTGCATTAATTTGTGTCCACCAGGAATGTAGAAGAGTAGATGCTATCCAAACAGGCTTTTGTAAAAGTAATCCTTTTTAAAAATGAATTATTATTTTTCATGAACTTAAAATTGAAATAGTATATCTTGTGGGGTCCACTTTGCTATTCTTTCAGCCACCAGTATTTGCCTTGTGTGTGTGCTTATGGAGATCTTTTATATAGCAGTAAGTACCCTGCTTTATGAACAGCATTCCCTGAGCAGACAACTTCATTCCCCAGATGGATCTAATCTCATTCCCTGAATAGGGGACGTGAGAGTGGTTGATCATCTTGTATATTTTATCACATTCTGGAACATGCACTGAGTGCTCAATACATATTTATTGAATAAATGAGTGGAATTTTATTATTATATATAAAAAATAACATCAAAGAAAGTAGTTCTCTGAGATAGCTTAGTGTAGGTCCCCTGAGAACAAATCTGATAGGCAGATGAGAACAGAAAGCACTAGCATTCTCCATAGTTCAGTGTGAACCTCAAATGGGCAGTGACAAGAAGGGGAGTTTTAATCCCATCTGCATGCAGTCACCAAGAAGAATCAGAGACAGAAATGAGCTCTTTCACCTATTCCTATAGAAAGGGCCTCCCTGTGGTTTCAGACCACAGACAGTTCTTATAATTTTTTACATCTTGGTAAAGACAAATGTTTTTTGTTGTTGTTGTTTTTTAAGATTTTATTTATTTATTCATGAGAGAGACAGAGAGAGGCAGAGACACAGGCAGATGGAGAAGCAGGCTTCATGCAGGGAGCCCGATGCGGGACTCAATCCTGGGACTCCAGAACCATGCTCTGAGCCAAAGGCAGATGCTTAACCACTGAGCCACACAGGCATCCCAAGACAAGTGTTTTTATTTTGTTAAAATATTAAACTTTTAGTAATTACACTGGGAGTTGTTCCTAAATGTATGCATTTCAGTTGTTTATATCCCAAGGTGTTCTCAGTACCAACAGTTCTTCATGGTGGGCCAAATTCACAGCTCTTCCTGTGCCTCAGAAATATTCTCTTATCAACAATAGCCATTGTTGTTGATAAGAGAATTATGGAAAGACTTCAAATATCCATTGACTAATAGATGGATGAAGAAGATATATACAGAAGATATATACACACTGTTACTCAGCCATCAAAAATAATGAAATCTTGCCATTTGCAACAATGTGGATGGATCTAGAGAGTATTATGCCAAGTGAAATTAGAGAAAGACAAATACCATGTTTCGCTCACATGTAATTTAAGAAACAAAACATGAACATAGGGAGAAAAAAAAGAGAGGCAAACTAGAAAATAGACTTTTAACTATAGAGAACAAACTGAGGTTTGCTGAAGGGGAGATGGGAGGGAGATGAGCTAAATGGGTGATGGGTATTAAGGAGGTGCCCTTATTGTGATGAGCACCAGGTGTCATATGTAAGTTATGAATCACCAAGTTCTACTCATGAAACCAATATTTCACTATATGTTAACTAACTAGAATTTAAATTAAAACTTCAATAAAGAAAAGAAGAAAGCACTACCTTTTACTGCCTCTTAATTTTTCAAGAAGTATTTGTCTTAGATCTGACAATAAATATATAAAATGCCCCCAAAAGAAGAAAGAAATAGTCTCCAAACTCTGACAGTATGTTACTAGAAATTGTACTAAATAAATAGGTTCAGAGTTTGTTTCATTTTTGTTTTAAGGTCTATACAAAATCTACAGAAAAGAAAGAAAAGAAAGCAAGGAAACGTCCATTTATCTTACTAGCCTTAGCGTGTAATAAATAGATTCTCTTTTACTTAAAGCAGCAACTTTCCTTTAGAATGGGCTATCATTGACTAAATCCGTGCCTATCTCTCTGTTAACTGTTAGTTAGCAGGGAAGGGCAGTTGTTTTGTTTTTGATTAGATTGGTACCCCCAAGCTGTGGCTATTAATTCTTTGGAAGAGTTCACCTGGAACCTAAACTCACTTTTGAAAGAGCTATTATACATCAAAAAAAAAAAAATGAAAGAGCTATTAGACATCACAAGTCTCTGTTCAGAAACTCACCAATTTCAAAAAATAAATATCAGTAATAGCCTCACTTCTTTAAAAGTAATTTCTACTTTATTCAGTTCCTATTTCACTTAAAATTGTCTAAATGCTTCTGGTGCATTTGGAAATTTTTCAAGATATGAGAGAGATGGATACTTTGAATCAAATATAAAAATTTACAAAACTTGAGCCAGTCAAAGCACAGTAGGCTGAGCTGTGCCAGGAAACCTCTGAGACCTTTAAGAAACAGCCCTGTTAAGGAGATTCCTTTGATAGCATGGTAGCCCCATAAATTTGTCTTAGTTTCTTCAGCCTTAAAGACAATAGCAATTAGAAAGTGAAGTTACTATTTACAACAAGATCTTTTTCATGTAAGAATTAGGTTTTCAGAGGAGTTAAGATGGCAGAGGAGTAGGAGACCCTACTTTCATCTGATCCCTAGAATTCGGCTAGATAGTTATCAAGTCATTCTGAACACCTGTGAAATCAACCAGAGATCTGAAAAAAAAAAAAAAAAAAAAGAATTGCTGCAATTCTACAAATAGAAAAGTGACCACTTTTTGCAAGGTAGGAGGTGTGGAGATATGAATCCAAGGCAATACATTTATTAGAAGATAAACCACAGGGGGAGGGAGTCTCTGTAAACATGTTACCAGAAAGTATTATAAGCAGCATAGAACAAAATCAGAACTTTTAGAAGTCTGCCTGAAAGGTCCTCAGGAGGTGAAGAGGGGTGGAATCCCAGATGGGACAGCATGGTCTCAGGATCCCCAGGGTCTCAAAAAGAATGCAGGTGCCTGAGTGTGGCAGAGTTCCCAAGCATCGACAGGGAATCCAGCTGAAAACATCGAGTCCAGGTGCTGACTTTTTACTCAGTGTTACAGTAAACCATGAATGACTGCATGGTCAGGTGACCACTCTCCAAGCAAATGCCCAGCAAGAAGCAGAACTATGGTGAGAGCCCCCTCCATCCCCTGAGAGGAGTGACATGGGGGCACGCCAAAGGAGTCCATAAAGTTTGGAGGCTGGAAATGGAATCCTATATCCCAGATAAAAACGCTTGGTCACAGGCTGGGTGAACAAAGAGGTTGGAAACCAGGGAGACAAGAGTGATTGACTACTTTTCTGTGAGTTATACTGAAAGGTAGAGGGCACAAATGTTCAGCTCCAGAGCTAGAGTTGGGACACCGCCATTTTCATCCCCCACATCAGTGCAGAAAGCCTTCAGGCAGCAAATCAGGCACAAAGAGCAATCCAGAGCCTCTCACACTGAGCACAACCCCTTGACATGAGCACAACCCCTTGACAAGGGCAAATGCAATTCCACATGGGGAAAGACACCCGAGAATCAGCACAACAGGCGCTTCCCCTAGAAAACCAGTAGGAACATCCTGCTAATACCAGTTTACCCATTATAGAGAACTGCAAAACTTAAGCTCTTGAGGAAGGCAATATTTAGCATTCCTGGTTTTTTCTTCTTATTCTTTAGTCTTTTGTTTTTATAATTTCTTCCTTTTCAGCTATTTCCTTATTATATCAAATCTTTTTTTAGATCTTTTTTAATTTTCATTTTTACATTTATGTTTTTTTTCCCATTTTTGGCTTCCTTTCATTCAATTTTATTTTCGTATGTGTTTTTTTTCTTTCCTATTTTGGGATCTAGTTTGTGCTAGCAACAGACCAAAATATACCCAAGATCTAGTTTATCATCCTGCTCAACTTCTTCTTTGATTTTATTCTGTGTGTGTGTGTGTGTGTGTGTGTGTGTGTGTGTGTGTGTTTCTGTTCCTTACTGATTTGTTTACTGTATATGTTTCTGGTGGTGGTGTTGCTATTTTTGTATTTTCTCTGTTTCATCTGTTCTTTTCTGGACATAATGACAAGACAGAAGACCTGGCCCAAAAGAAAGAACAAGAGCCACTACTCATTGCTAGGGATTTTATCAAGACAAATATAAGTAAAATGTCAGAATGAGAATTCAAAACAATGATTATAAAGATACCAGCTGGGCTTGAGAAAACCATAGAAGACACTAGAGAATTCCTCACTGTAGAAACAAAAGAACTAAAATCTAATCAGGTTAAAATCAAGACTTCTCTGAGATGCAATAAAAAATGGAGGCTCTAACTGCTGGGATAAATAAGACAGAATAGAGAGTCAGTAGTATAGCAAACAAAATGATGGAGAATAAGGTAGCTGTGAAAAAGCTAACTATTGGATCATGAAGTGATTTGAGGATTTGAGAGATCAGCAATACCATAAAATGAAACAATATTAGAATAATTGAGGTCCCAGAAAAAAAAAGTAAAGAGAGAGAGGAGCAGAAGGTTTATTTGAACAAATTATGGCTGAGAACATCTCTGATCTGGGGAGGGAAACAGACATTAAAGTTGAGAAAGCACAGAAAACTCCCTGAGAGACAAAAAAAAATAGGTCAACACCTCAATATATTATAGTGAAGCTTGCAAATTTCAGAGAGAAAGCCCTGAAAGCAGCTGCAGACAAGAGGTCCCTAACCTACAAAGGTAGAAACATAAGGCTGGCAGCAGACCTGTCCAGATAGACCTGGCCGGCCAGAAAGGACTGCATGATATATTCAAGGTGCTAAATGAGAAAAATATGCATCCAAGAATACTTCATCCAGCAAGGCCATCATTCAGAATAGGAGGAGTGATAAAGAGCTTCTAGGACAGAAAGAAAATAAAAGAATTGTTGATCACTAAACTAGCCCTCCAAGAAATATTAATAAACTGACTTATCTGAGTGAAAAGAAAGCCCAAAAGTAACAAAGATCAGAAAGGAACAGAGACAATTTACAGAAACAGCAACTTTAACCATAATAAAATGGCACTAAATCCTTATCTTTCAACAATCACTCTGAATGTAAATGGACTAAATACTCCTAACTAAAGTCAAGGGTATCAGATTGGATGAAAAAGCAAGACCCATCGATATACTGTCTATAAGAGACACATTTTAGACACAAAGATACTTCTAGATTGAAAGTGAGGGAATGGGGAACTATTTATTATGCTAATGGACATCAAAAGAAAGCTGGGGTAGCCATCGCTATTTCAGACAAATTAGAGTTTAAGCCAAAGACTGTAATAAGAGATGAAGAAGGACACTAATCATAATAAAAGGGTCTATCTAACAAGAAGATATAACAATTGTAAATACTAACTTGGGAGCGGCCAATTATATCAACCAATTAAACCAAATTAAATAAATACATTTATAAATAATACAATAATGGTAGAGGACTTTACCACCCCACTCCCAGCAAGGAACAGATCATCTAAGCCAAAGATCAACAAGGAAACAAAAGCTTTGAATGACACACAGGAGAAATGGACTCCATAGATATATTCAGAGCATTTCATTCTAAAACAGCAGAATACACATTCTTCTCAAGTGCACATGCAACATTCACCAGAGTAGATCACATACTGTAGATCACATACTACAGAGTAGGGTCACAAATAAGGTCTCAGTCAATATCAAAAGATTGAGTTTATTTCCTGCATATTTTCAGACCACAGCACTTCCAAACTTGAGCTCAATCACAAGAGAAAATTTGGAAAGGACACAAATACATGGAGGTTAAAAAGCATCCAACTAAAGAATGAATAGGTTAACCAGGAAATTAAAGAAGAATTTTTAAAGTCATGGAAACCAATGAAAATGGAAAGACAACACTTCAAAACCTTTGGGATGCAGCAAAGGTGGTCCTAAAAGGGAAGTATATAGCAGGACAGGCTTTTTACAAGAAAAACAAGAAAAGTCTCAATACATAAGCTAGCCTTAGACCTAAAGAAGCTGGAGAAAGAACAGCAAATAAAGCCTAAATTCAGCAGAAGAGAAATGATAAGCATTAGGGCAGAAATCAATGAAATAGAAACCAAAAGAATAGTAGAACACATCATTGAAACTAGCAGCTGGTTTTCTGAGACAAGATCAGTAAACCCCTAGCCAGACTTATAAAAAAGAGAGAGAGAGAGAGAGAGAGAGAGAGAGAGAGAAATGATCCAAATAAATAAAATCATAAATGTAAGAGGAAAGATCACAATAACACCAAAGAAAAACAATTATAAGAACATATTATGAACAACTATATGCCAACAAATTAGGCAACCTGGAACAAATAGATGCATTCCTAGAAACAGAGAACTACCAAAACTGAAACAAGAAGAAATAGAAAACCCAAACAGGCCTATAACCAGCAAGGAAATTGAAGCAGCCATCAAAAATCTCCCAACAAATAAGACTCTGGGACCAGATAGCTTCCCAGTGGAATTCTACCAAATATTTAAAGAACAATTAAGTCCTACTCTTATGAAGCTGTTTAAAAAAATAGAAATGGAAGGAAAACTTCCAAACTTGTTCTATGAGGCCAGCATTACAATAGTCCCAAAACCAGACAAAGACTCCACCAAAACCAGGGATACAGACCAGTATCCCTGATGAACATGGATGCAAAAATTCTCACCAAGATACCAATACAAACCCAACAGTGCATTAAAAGGATTATTCACCATGACTAAGTGGGATTTATTCCTGGGCTACAAGAGTAGTTCAACATCTGCAAGTCAATGAAAGACCACATTTATTTAAAAAAAAAAGAAAGAAAAGAAAAGAACCTCTCAATTGATGCAGAAAAGCTTTTGACAAAATACAGCATCTTTTTTTGATTAAAACTCTCCACAGTGTAGGGATACAGGGAACATACCTCCATATCATAAAAGCCATCTACAAAAAGTCCACAGTGACTATCATCCTCCATGAAGAAAAACTGATAGCCTTTCCCCTAAGACCAGGAACAGAACAGTACTAGAAGTCCTAGCCTCACCAATGAGACAACAAAAAGAAATAAAAGGCATTCAAATTGGCAAAGAAGAAGTCAAACATTCCCTCTTCACAGATGACATGATATACTGTATTTGGAAAACCCAAAAGATTCCTCTCAAAAATTGCTAAAACTGATACAGGAATTCAGTAGAGTTGTAGGGTATAAAATCAATTCATAGAAATCAGTGGCATTTCTATACACTAACAATGAGGCAGAAGAAAGAGTAAGGCATCAATCCCATTTACAATTGCACTAAAAACCATAAGATACCTACGAACACACCTAACCAAAATGTAAAAAATCTGTACCCTGAAAACTATAGAACACTTATGAAAGAAATTAAGGAAGATAGAAAGAACATTCCATGTTCATAGGTAGAGGAACAAATATTGTCGAGAGCAATCTACTCATCCAGTGCAGTCCCTATCAAAATACCATTGACATTTTTTCACAGAGCTGGAACAAATAATCCTAAAATTTGTATGGAACGAGAAAAGACCTCAAATAGCCAGAGGAATGTTGAAAACCAAAGCTTGGTGGCATCACAATGCCTGATTTCAAGCTGTATTACAAAGCTGTGATCATCAAGACAGTGTGGTACTGGCACAAAGACAGACACATAGATCAATGGAACAGAATAGAGAACCCAGAAATGGACCCTGAACTCTGTGGTCAACTAACCTTTGACAAAGCAGGAAAGAATATCCACTGGAAACAAGACAGTCTCTTCAACAAATGGTGCTGGGAGAATTGGACAGCCATGTGCAGAATGACACTAGACCAGTTTCTTTCACCACACACAAAAATAAACTCAAAATGGACGAAAGATCTAAATGTGAGACAGGAATCCATCAAAATGCTAAAGGAGAACACAAGCAGCAACTCTTTGAACTTGGCCACAGCAACTTCTACCTAGACACATCTTCAAATGTATAGGAAACAAAAGCAAAAGTGAACTATTGTGGCTTCATCAAGATAAAAGCTTTTTTGCACAGCACAGAGATAGTCGACAAAACCAAAAGACACTCTACTGAATGGGAGATGGTATTTCCCAGTGTCTTATCAAATAAAGGGTTAGTAAACAAAACCTATAAAGAACTTCTCAAATTCAGCACCCAAAAAACAAATAATCCTGTCAAGAAATTGGCAGAAGATATGAACAGTCATATCTCCAAAGAGGAGACAGACACATGAAAAAATGCCCAACATCGCATGGCATAAGGGAAATACAAATCAAAAACATAATGAGATACCACCTCACACCAGTGAGAATGGCTAAAATGAACAATACAGGAAACAACAAATGTTGGAGAGGATGTGGAGAAAGGAAACCCTCCTTCACTGTTGGTAGGAATGCAAGCTGATACAGCCACTCTGGAAAACAGTATGGAGGTTCCTCAAAAAGTTAAAAATAGAGCTACCCTACGACCCAGCAATTGCACTATAGATATTTACCCAAAGGATACAAACATAGTGATTAAACCTGCACCTCAGTGTTTATAGCAGCAATGTCCACAATAGCCAAACTATGGAAAGAGCCCACATGTCCATCGACAGATGAATGGATAAAGAAGATGTGGTCTATATATACAATGGAATATTACTGAGGGACACCTGAGTGGCTCAGTGGTTGAGCATCTGCCTTGGGCTCAGGTCTTGATCTTGGGGTCCTGGGATTGAGTCCCACATCAGGCTCCCTGGAGGGAGCCTGCTTCTCCATCTTTTTTTTTTTTTTTTTAATTTTTTTTTTTTAATTTTTATTTATTTATGATAGTCACAGAGAGAGAGAGAGAGAGGCAGAGACACAGGCAGAGGGAGAAGCAGGCTCCATGCACCGGGAGCCTGACGTGGGATTCGATCCCGGGTCTCCAGGATCGCGCCCTGGGCCAAAGGCAGGCGCTAAACCACTGCGCCACCCAGGGATCCCCCTGCTTCTCCATCTGCCTATGTTTCCACCTCTCTCTCTGTGTCTCTCATGAATAAATAAATAAAGTATTTTTTAAAAACCAATGGAATATTACTGAGCCATCAAAAATGAAATCTTACCATTTGCCATGACATGCATGTAATGAGGGTATTATGCTAAGTGAAATAAGTCAATTGGAGAAAGACAATTACATATGATTTCACTCATATGTGGATATTAAAAACAAAACAGCATCATAGGGAGAAGGAGGGAAAACTAAAATATGACAAAAATCAGAAGGGAGACAAGCGTAAGCAACTCTTAACTCTAGGAGGCAAACTGAGAGTTGCTGGGCGGGGAGGTGGGTGGGGGAATGGGGTAACTGGGTGATGGGCATTAAGGAGGGTACTTGGAAAAAAAAAAGGAGGGTACTTGATGGGATGAGCACTGGGTATTATATACAATTGATAAATCACTAAACTCTACCTTGATGCTAATAAAAGTATTAGTTCATTGAGATTTCTAAAAAAACAATTAAGATGTTTTTATTGGCATCAATAATTAATCGTTAGACCTAAGTAGTGAAAGGGAAATGGTGTAGCTGCCCAAACTGATTAAAAATATAAGTGGGCTGTAAGAGATATAATGAAAAGGGATTAGAGTTGGGTTAATAGAGATTGGTTTCTAAGGTTCATTGTAGAGCCAGCTGGAAACCTGGTGGCCAACGCGATGTCAGTGAATTTTATGTGGCCATCAGACCTAATGTCAGCATTTTTGTTTGATTACCATAGTGCTATATTTTTTTCATTGTAATTTATATGCACTGAGAGAAGATAAGCAGTATCTTCTCCATGACTCCCTATTATATCACATCTGGTAGGTTTCCACATTGACTTGTTGGCCTGGCCCCCGGAGGCATTTGGGTTTGCCATCCCTAGAAAAAAGGCTGCAGCCAGTTGTATATATTTTGTCTCAGTTAGATGAGACATTTGAATATGTGCTTTGGAGTCAACTAGTCCCTTCATATTTAGAAAGTGGATACTTGCAGGTATGTGTTTTCAGGTCCTAATCTTAGGAAAAAATGTCTACTTCCCGGATGGCTCAGGCTAGATGCAGAATAATGTCCCCTTGGCTTCATGTGGTAGGTTTAAGTGAGTTCTCACTCCTGAATTGCGACCTAGTGTAGCATATGCTTATGGTTTAAGACCATTAGGACTCACACCAACCACATGGCTAGAAAATTCAGTTTTAGAAACAACAAATGTCCACTATAACAAGACATAATAGTTTGGGGACAGAGTATTTTAAATCTAGAAAATCTAGGACATTCTTGAAACATGATGCATTTTTTTCTGAATTTCTAATTTTTCTTGACATGTAAAATGGCATGATTCTTTCTGAAATTTACATACTTGGGAATAAGAGCATATTTGACACATCCTCATTAGAGAAACTCATATTTAGAAGTGCACATAATATAAATATCTAGTTGCAAACCCTCAGTTTTATTGTTGGGTTGTTTGTGGCATGGTGGGTGGGTAGGTAGCTTGAGATACTTTTTAAAATAAATTCCTTGTGATCTTAGCCTTGTTTCCTCAGATTGTTCATCTTTAATTTGTCAACATTAGATAAGTAATTCTCACATTGTAGACCACTTTTCCTCTCACAGGAGCAGTGCAAGGGCATACCTCAATACAATGTCAACTGTCACAAGGCAAATCCACCTCTGAAGCAAATGATCATGCTATTAATTTATAATGGCTTTGATCATAAAGGTACAGTGATAGCAGTTATTACCCTTTTCTCTCTTGTGAAAGCAAGGGAGAAATTCCATTCACTTAGAGAAGTCTCAGTATTAGCAACTGAATCTAGACTGGAATCTAATGATAGTACAGAAAACATCACAGAAGTATTGATAATGTCTGGATCTGAGAAGCTGTATTGCAACTTAATAGAATTGTTAAGGAAACTTAAGAATTTTTTTTAGTGGGATACTATTGTATGTCAAATGCTAGAGAACTTAGATTGGTGATTAATAATAGAGACATCATTCTTGCCATGCCATTTGGAATTGCATTTTTATGACAATGAAGGCTAAGAAGCTCAGAAGTTTACTCTGGAAGTGAAGATATATGCTTTTAAAAGGAGAAGCTAAGCAACAGGATCCTTTGAATCATATTTTAAGTAGATGATCAAAAAGAGCTAAGACCATACCTGAGAAGACAGAATAAACAGCCAGCCATATGACTTAAAATGACTCATTGTCCCTATATCCCTCCTTATTCCTGAAATATTTGCTCTCATGAGGGTCACTGCTTTGGGTTAAGGTATTAGCTGCAGGATAAGGGCAAATGCAGGGATAAAATAGTAAAATTGGGAAAAGGACTGGGCTGGGAGTTAGGAGGCTGTTTTAATCTTATCCTTGATGTGTTTGTTACACATTTATTGTCTCTGGGCCTCAGTTTCCTAGCTATTAAAAATGAAATGGGATTGGGTGAACTAACCCAAAGATCCCAAAGGGCTAAATGTCCCTTACAACTCTGTATTTTTGAAGAGAGTGATGTATTACCACCACTTAGTTTATTAGTTTGTCTCATGAAGACCCCCCTAAGAGTGTTAAACATAGAATAAGAATATTCCAATTTGGTGGGAGTACTTAGCTAGTTCAATCCATAGAGCATACAGCTCTTGATCTTGGGGTTGTGAGTTTAAGCCCCATGTTCGGTGTAGAGGTTACTTTAAAAAAAATTAAATCTTTAAAAAAAAAAGATATTTTGATTTAGGGATGTCAGGAGATCTAGACCAGTACTATCCAATAGAGATATAATGCAAATCACTTATGTAATCTTAAATTCTCTAGTAGCTACATTTAAAAATTAAATTACACGTAGAACTTATTGTAATAAGACTTATAAATTTAACACAATATATCCAAAATACATTATCATTTTAACATGTAATCAATATAAAATATTAAGATATTTTACATTCTTTTTTTCTTACTAAATCTTGAGAATTAGTAATTATTTTCCACTTACACCATATGTCAATGCAGACTGGCCACATTTCACATGAACTTTAGCTACCTGAGGGTAGCGGCTGCTGTATTGACTAATACATGTATAAAACCATTAAATCTGCTTAAAAGTCAGTCAGGGACTTGGAGGTCTGATAACAGGCCTGGGTAGATTTAATGGCTAATTTAAGAAGTGGTAAGTGAGCTGATAGGCAGTTATCAGACATCTGTAAAGCTTTACAATGGTTTGCAAGTGGTTTTCATTCTGATTTAGCACTGTAGCAGTAGTTTAATATTTTGATTATTACTTCTGGTTAGAAATACAATAAACAGGAGGCTCACCTGGTGTGAATGATGTTGCCTGTAGCCTTGTGTCCTTTTTCATATCAGTAACTTTTGAGATAGGAAAAAACGAAATACATTTCCCTTACAAAGAAAGTTCTTATGCAAACAATGTGAATCACCTCCTTTCTGGTTCCTGTAGACTTTTTGTTAAATGACCCTCCCTGTCTCATCTGTTTGTTAACTGCTGGTGCTGAATCCTTCCCTTGGATTAACCTGCCAAATCAGAACAATGAAAAGGTGGTGTGTATATTGGTTTTGCTTTTTTATTTTCACCCAGAATACTTTATCTCTAACTACATTAGACTTTTTTCCTATTTATTCTAGAAGTATCTATATGTTTTTGATATAAGACTTTTAAAAACTTCAGTATCTAATCTGAGATGAAGAGGCTTTGGGGTGGGGTGCTGTAACAGGCTATTGAGATTCTTTAGATGTATCTGGTTTAAAATTACTCAAAAGACTTATAATGAAAATGTAAACTTTTAAAAAAATTTTCTGGAAATATTAGGGAATAAAACCATATGCAAAGCAAAAGATGTTTTCTGTAAGACCTTTCAGCCAACATTCTTTGGAAGACTAGAAATTGGTTCTGTTCGTGTCATAGACTTCTTTTAGGAGTACTCAATAATTTGTCTACTTGTGTTCCTCCTTGAGGTGTAGCTCACACACACCAAGGAATGTGCAAGGTGTTTTCACAGCAGGTTTCTTCCCTGACCGGGTCTGGCTTTTGGCAAAATTGTGAAATAAGTAAAGCATGGCTGGTTTTCCATTTCCCTTCAGTGCCCTATGTGGAACTTGAGACCTGGAGAGAGCAAGGGACTTAGCCATGGTTGGGTTGCTTGGTGTTCTTACTCCACTGTTGGGAAGTTGCTTTACCAAGACAGGCTCAAAAAATTGGACAGATAGTAGCTTATGGTACTTCTCTTAAAGGGACATTTGAACTGAGAATACAGAAAGTGTAAAAATGCTTTTAGCTCAAAAGCAATTAATAAATCTCAGGAATGAAATATCATGGAAGATTAGTGGGGAAGGTAGTTTAAAGCCAAGGTTTTTCAAAGCCTCCTCAAATCCGACCTTTTAAAAATTTCTTGGAAAGACTGACTTTGGGTCCTTATGACTGGCATTGGGCTTTGTGGAACTGTGAATTTGTGACAAGCTATAGTGAGGACTTTGGGAATGTGCTGCTAAGGGATATGACTTTAGGGAATTACAATATAATCAGAAGTATTACCAAGATATAAACCAAGAGACTAAGAGTTTTTATAAAAATGTTGTCATAAAAACTAAAATTTTGTTTTAGATGTTTTAGATGTGAGTTCCATAAGGAAAAATTTAGTAAGAGACAAACTTTTATTCCATAAGAGTTAAATTTAGTCATTTGTCCAGATAAATAGCATTTCTCTAGCTCACATTACTTAACTTGGGTATGTAAAACTTGACTTTGTATCCCTGTGTTTCAAAGGACAATATATTTTCCATTTTTTTAACAGCAAACTTTAATACCATTAATCCAGAATGAACTTTCTTTTTTTTTTTTTGAACTTTCTTTTATATTTAACTTTATACTTGGCTGCTTCAAAACCCTCACACAAGGCCAAACTGTGTGGGTCCATTGAGAATAGGTGTAGCTAGAGCTCCCAGAGCCAGAAGCCTTGTGGATGGCAGTTCTCTGTACAAATGCCCCAGGGTGGGTTTGGAACTAAACAATTCCTTTCTTGAACTTTCCACCAAGAAAACAAAATGTGTACTATTTTCTAAGTGAGCTTTGTGGACTTTAAGAATTTTGACTTTAATTTTTTAAAAGAGATAGAAATCTGTACACTAATAAAGACTGGGTGCTTAGAAAGGGTTTTGAAAGCAAGAGAAAGTAAATGATTGAGAGAGGTAACAGTGTTTTAAAAATTATTTCTTAGCAGGAATCAGGACTATTCTTTAACAATCCAAGCCTTGGAGTGCCTGAGTGGCTCAGTGGTTGAGCATCTACCTTTGGCTCAGGCTGTGATCCTGGGGTATGGGGATCGAGCCCCACATCAGGCTTCCCATGGGAAGCCTGCTTCCTCTCTGCCTGTGTCTCTGCCTCTCTCTGTGTGTCTCTCGTGAATAAATGAATTAAAAATATTTTTAAAAATCCAAGCCTTTTCCTTTTCCACAAAGATGGAGATGTTGTCCTACAAAGGTAAAAAGCACTGCAGGTGACCTGCGTGCTTTGTGTTGGCAGCCAGGCAGGCCCTGAGGAGAGCAGTAGCTGGACCAGGAGGTGGAATGGATCCACTGATAACCATTCATCTCCCCTTGCTCTCTAATGGGCCAGTGGAAGAGCTTTCTAGGTGCAGTGGAGGAGGGCTGAGTTCCCACCTGGCAAAGACAGAATGCCATAGGAATATCTGGGCTGGGAGGGCCAAGGGCAAAAGAATGGAGACAGAAAAGCTCTCTACAAATCCAGTCCTTCGGGATCCCTGGGTGGCGCAGCGGTTTGGCGCCTGCCTTTGGCCTAGGGCGCGATCCTGGAACCCAGGATCGAATCCCACATCGGGCTCCCAGTGCATGGAGCCTGCTTCTCCCTCTGCCTGTGTCTCTGCCTCTCTCTCTCTCTCTCTCTCTGTGACTATCATAAATAAATAAAAATTTAAAAAAAAAAAAAAAAAACAAATCCAGTCCTTCCTGTATATAGTAGAACTTTTTGATCCCTTCTGCTTACATTATTATACAGAAGCAAGCTTTTTGTTTTAAAGTTTTTCAAATAGAAGCCACAAAGTTCTTGGGGGAGGAGGGGGATCCCTGGGTGGCTCAGCAGTTTAGCACCTGCCTTTGGCCCAGGGCATGATCCTGGAGACCCGAGATTGAGTACCACATCGGGCTCCCTGCATGGAGCCTGCTTCTCCCTCTGCCTGTGTCTCTGCCTCTCTCTCTTTCTGTGTCTCTCATGAATAAATAAATAAAATCTTTTAAAAAGAGAGAGCCAGCCAAGAGGTGAAATAAAAAAAGTGGAATTCACATTTCCTCAGATTTTCCCAGAAAGCCACAAATGCAGACTATACAGATTGAAAGGTGTATATTTGCTATTTTTAGGCAGTGCATTACCACTGCATGCTGAGGCCTAATATGAGAGTCACATAAAGGAAAAATTTCTTTTTAAAAATGTAAGTTTTAGCATAGCTTTCAGATAAGAACTTCCAGAAAGCTGCTTTGAATGTAATTGCTTTCTTAAGTTAGCAGGTAATGGTGGATGAGCCAGCTTGTTAAGAATAAAGTCTCTGCAAATCAATTCTGCCATCATTCCATACAACGCAAAATGGAGATGAACAGTCTTTATTTGAATAAGCAGTTACTTGAAGAGTTCCTTCCTCTATTGTTTGCATGTTTTTATTTTTTAGTTTGTTTCCCAGTGTAGAAATCTAAGAGCAAAAGTGTTTTGTCGTGTATATGACATTATTGGTTTCCTTCCTTCATTTTGGAATGACCTTTTACCCTACCTGCATGAGAAAGGCAAATGTCAGGAGGAAATGTATTCAGGATTTGATTGCTAAAGCAATGAGGTCTGAATACAAATGGCAGTACCAAATTAAAATTGCCAGCACAGTGTTATTTTCATTCTGGTTATTACTATTGTATTCATGTATCAGAAATCAAAAGGATATAGTCTACCTTTAAATGAAATAAATGGTATGCAGGGTTCAAGAGAAAATAAGCTGTTCAATCAGATGCATGTACATTCTTTTCAAATTATATCAATAGTTTGGTTGTTTGTTTCTTTTTCTGTTTTTGTTTTTCTTTCTTTTTTCAACCTAAGCAACAGCTTGCTTGCCTCTTAGACATAGTGTTTTCCATTCCTCCCCAGTAGGCATTGCTGCTAGTGAAAGGGATATTCTACATATTGAGAAGCATTGTTATAGGTAATTAAAGACCAACTTTTTAATAAACAAATATAGCAAAACAAAAATGTAGTCAAGAGGTTACAGACAGAAGAAAATTTTATTTTAGTAGAGAAAGAAGGCATTAATCATTTGAATTGTCTTTAGCTCTTGGTGGTCACAGAAGGCTTCATGAAAATAGCAAATCTTAAGAAGGAGATTAAAGAAGAGAGCTTCCTGAATGGATAAAATCACCAAAAAAAAAAAATTTAGAAGTTCTTCTGTAAGAGAGTAGCTATTATACTTGGATTTGGTAAAATCCCATCTCAAATTGTTTTGATAGTATACTAAGGTTTTGCAGTTACACTGCTAGAAATCTATTCACACTGTTGAATTCCTGAGAAAGAAAGCTAAACATACAACCACCAGATTTTCTAGAATTGATCTGAGAATGAATCAGCAGAGACTAAGACAAAATTTTTAATAACTTTGGCCAAAATGAATAAAGCCTAGTTTACAGCTTTAAAAAATAAAAAAATAAAAAAAATTTTAAATAAAAAATAAATAAATAAAATAAAAAATATAACTTTGGCCAAAGGCAGCAAATTGTCCCTGAGGTACATCTTATTCTCAAATTTTCTTTGCCTTTCTTTTTTTTTTTTTTTGCCTTTCTTTTTTTTTTTTAAGATTTTTATTTATTTATTCATGAGACACAGAGAGAGAGAGGGAGAGAGAAAGAAAGGCAGAGACATAGGAAGAGAGAGAAGCCGGAAGCCTGATGTGGGACTCAATCCCAGACCCATCCTAGGACCCCAGGATCATGCCCTGAGCCAAAGGCAGATGCTTAATCACTGAACCACCCAGGCATCCCTTTCTATGCCTTCCTTAATGAAAGAAATATCTCTGAAAGAACTACATAACAAAGAGTAAATAACAATTTATGAAAATAGACAAATTCCACACTTACAGTGGCAGTGTCAACAGCAGGCCACCTGACCCCAAGACTAGTCTTTTCATTGCCACCAGTCTTTTCATTGCTTTTCACTCATTTTTTTATATTCTATCTCATTTTTTACTTGCCCTAGAGGGACCATGTTAATTCTTACATAGTGATTACTTTGTGGCATGAAATTATATTAACTAAAACATTCAATTTTTTGCTGTTTCTTCTTCCTTTTTTTACCATCTGGCTATGAACATTATTGTCACAGCAAAGGTATAAAATTTTAATATAAAAAATATAATATAAATAATATAAAAATATTTAAAAACTATTATTATTTGTTTACTATCAACAGATGATTATTAATATTGACAAGGCTATTACTCTCAGACCCAGGGAGTCTAGTTTCTTCAGTCAGTATTGAGGTATTTACCCAAGAGTAAATGTGATATAAGTTACATGTAGATGATCAAGCAAGGGAATTCAGATATAAATAACCATTGAAAAATAATCCTTGGATCTTTATAATGGCTGCTTTTGTTAGAAGGTAAATGTAGAAGCTGCTCTTCATGTCAAAACAGTGTCTAGTAACTATCAGAAAAAGAGCCACCATAGTCTGTTTACAGTGGTCCCACTTCTCAATTTATTTTTAAGCTCAAAGTGGGTCTTCATTTACTGTTATATGAGATGCTCAGAAATATGTCTGTTTTAGTTACCATAAAAATATGATATAAACTACTTATCTTTCTCAGCATAGAGGGAGAAAGAGAAAACTGAGAAAATTTAATTCTTAAATTTTATTTATTTCTTTTCAGAGAGAGTGTGCGTGTGGTCAAACTGGTGGGGAAGGGCAGGGGGAGAGAAAGAAAATCTCAGGCAGACTTCATGTTCAGCTCGAGCCTAACACAACTCAGTCCCACAACCATGAGAACATGACCTGAGCCAAAATCAAGTTGGACACTTAACTGAGTGAGCCACTCAGGCACCCCAACAGACCCTCTGTTTTAAGCATAGCAGCCTGCCTGTCATTGCACCATGCAGGGTTTGCCCTGCATGTCATCATGATGACCATACTCAAGTAGATGTGGACATGGGAAGAATATAAACAAGTCTTTGATGAGTAGAGGGTCATGAGTCTCATTACTGATCCACAGGTTCAGCCCTTCGTGTTTTTCTGGAAAACATAGGAATGGTAAAACGCTGAAGAGTTATGTGTGTCCCCAGGAGTTACTGACTTAGGAATTCATCAGGCATCTATTCATCCTTTATATACATGTTATTTTAATTTTTCTAGTATTTTCCATATTGAGAGTTGAAAATATGTGAAGGTGTATTGAGAAATTTTATTTTTTCATATTTGTTCCCACTTTCATTCAAACATTCAACATTTATTCAATGTATTCTATGTGTTCTCTGTATTCTCTGTGCAAAAGCCAAGTCCTTAAGCTCATGTAATTATATTCTAGGATTGGCAGGAGAAAGAGAAACAGGATTTTTCTAAGTAAAATTTAAGCCTGATAGAAGTACTAAGGAGAAAAATAAATCAGTGAACAGTATTAAGAGTAGGCATTGCTATTTCTAGGCCATTTTAAGGATTTGAGGTTGGGAAAGATTTCTAAGGATGAGAAACCATTGGAGAATTTTGAGCAAAGATGACATGCTCAAGTGAACTTATTTTAACATCCATTCATTATTAGAACTTCCAACAAAATGGATGTGTAGGAAACATAGCTCAACTTAATAAATGCCATTTATGACAAACACACAACAGACATGGTATTCAATGGTGAGAAGCTGAAAGCTTTTCCTCTAAGATCAGGAGCAAAACAAGGATTCTCAGTCTTGCCATATTCATTATACACAGTATTAGTAGTTCTAGCTACAGCAAGCAGACAAGGAAAAGAAACAAAAGGCATCTAAGTTGGTTAGAAAAGGAATGAAACTGTCACTATTTGCAGATGACATGATACTGTCATATATAGAAAACCCTAAAGACTCCACCAAAACAGTACTGGATCCAATAAATGAATTTAGTAAAGTTGCAGGATACAAAACTAATGTACAAAAGATCCATTGTGTTTCTATACACTAATAACAAACTAGCAGAAAGAGAAAAAATCTTTTAAAAACTCACCTGGGTGGCTCAGCAGTTGAATGAGCCTCCAGCTCAGGGCGTGATTCTGGAGTTCCGGGATCGAGTCCCACATCAGGCTCCCTGCATGGAGCCCTGCTTCTCTTTCTGCCTATGTCTCTGCCTCTCTCTGGTCTCTCATGAATAAATAAATAAAATCTTAAAAAAAAAACAAAAACAAAAACAACTCCCATTTGTAATTGCATCAAAAAGACTAAAATAAAATACCTAAGAATAAATTTAACCAAGGAAAAGAAAGGTCTGTACTCTGAAAGCTATAAGACACACATGAAAAAATTAAATGGCACAAAAGAATATGGAATATTTATGGATTGAAAGAATTAATTGTTAAAGAATTATTACAAAGTCTGTATTGCCCAATGCAATCAATCTACAGATACAATGAATTCCCTCTAAGAATACCAATAACATTTTTCACAGAACTAGAATAAATAATACTAAAATTTATATGGTACCCGCAAAGACCCCAAATGGCCAAAGCAATCTTGAGAAAGAATAAAGCTTGGAGGTATCATAATCCCAGATTTTAAGATATACTAACAAAGCTAGAGTAATCAAAACATGTGGTACTGGCACATACATCAGTGTATAGACACATAGACAAAATAGACACATAGATCAATGAACAGAATAGGGAGCCCATAAATAAACCCAAAATAACATGATTGATTAATCTTCAACAAAGGAGGCAAGAATATACATTGGAGAAAAGACCGTCCTTTTCCCTCAGCAAGGGAAATAACAGCAAAAATAACTGCACCAGAATAAAAAGTTTTTGCACAGCAAAGGAAATTATCAATAAAATGAAAAGAAAACCTATTGAATGGGAGAAGATATTTGCAAATGTTATATCCAATAAGGGGTTAGTGTCCAAAATAGATAAAGAACACATACAACTTAACGCCAAAAATAAAACAAACAAAAAATCAGTTCAGTTAAATATTGGTCAAAGGACTTGAATACACATTTTTCCAAAGAAGATATACGCATGGCCAACAGATAATGAAAAAACAAATTTTTTTTCAACGTCATTACTCATCAGGGAAATGCAAATAGATACCACAGGTATTACCTTCACATCAGTTAGAATAGCTAATATCAAAGACAAGAAATAACAGGTATTGGTGGAGATGTAGATAGAAGGGAACCCTTCCGGGATGAAAACTGGTATAGCCATTATGGAAAACAGTATGTTTCCTAAGAAAACAAAAGGACTAATTTGAAAGATATATGCACCTATATGTTTATCGGAGCATTATTTATAATAGCCAAGGTGCGGAAGCAACCTAAGTGCCCACTGATAAAGAAGATTTAGTGTGTGTGTATATATACACTATTCTGTGTGTGTGTGTGTGTATACACACACACACACACAAAATAGCCAAGGTGTGGAGGCAACCTAAGTGCCCACTGATAAAGAAGATTTAGTGTGTGTGTATATATACACACACATAGTGGAATATCATTCAGTCATAAAAAAGATTGAGATCTTGCTATTTGTAACAACATAGATGGACCTAGAGGGTATTATGTTAAGTAAAAGAAGTCAAAGACATCATCATTTTTATGTCAAATTTAAGAAGCAAAACGAACAAACAAAACAAAACAAAAAAGAATCATAAATAACAGTGAAACCAGTGGTTGCCTGATGGGTAAGGGAGTACAGGGATGGGTCAAATAAGTGAAGGAGACTAAGAGGCACAAACCGTAGTTATAAAATAATAAGTTACTGAGATGTAAAGTACAACAGAGGGAATATACTCAGTAAGATTATATAACTTTGTATGGTGACAGATGTTAACAATACTTATATCATGGTGAGTATTTCATAACAAATATAAATATCAAATTACTGTGTTGTACACCTGAAACTAATATTGTATGTCAGCTATACATTAATTAAAAATAAACATTTTTAAGTTAAGTTAAAGCTAGTGTGCAAGGCAAGCAGTGAATCAACAGGGAGTATATTTGTAAATTGATTTTAAACTATCTGAGGTACCAGTTTAGAGACTGAAAACTTGATGATCGTGTTCAAATGATCAATGTTGGTCAAACAAGCTTGTATAGTATTGCGCACTTTTTTCTGCTTCCCTAGCAACCTCTACCATCATGCTAGCAGACCTGTGATTTTCTTTGAGGGGATCAGTATACCTAGCCCCAGGAATGGAATCATGATTTAAACTAGACATGATAACCTTTACTCATATTGCTAGCCAACTTGGCCCACAAAGTTTCTGCTGAAAAATCAGGTGAGAGTCATGTGGGTGTTCCCTTATATGTAACTAGTTGCTTTTCTCTTGTTATTGTTAAGATCCCTTTTTATCTTTAGTTTTTGGCATTTTAATTATTGTGTGTCTTGATGCGGACCTCTTTTGGTTCATGTTTAGAGCTCTTTCTTCTTCCTGGACTTGGATGTCTGTTTCCTTCCCGAGAGTAGAGAATTATTCAGCTATTTCTTCAAATAAGTTTTCTACCCCTTTATCTCTTTTCTTTCTGGGGCTCCTATAATGGGAAGATTAGTACTTTTGATGTTATCCCAGAGATCCTTTAACCTATCCTCATTTTACTTTAAACTTTTTTCTTTTTGCTGTCCAGTTTGGATTATTTCCGTTACCTTATCTTCCAGATCTCTGATACATTCTGTATCTTCTAACCTGCTGTTTATTCCCTGTGGGGTATTTTTCATTTCTGTTATGTACCCTTCAGCCTGATTTGTTTCTTTTTAATATTTTCTGTCTCTTAGTTGAGGATCTCACTGAGTTCATCCACTCTTCTCCCAAGTCTGATGATCATCTTTATCAGGTAGATTGCTTTTCTTCATATTGTTTAGTTCTTTTTCTAAGGTTTTGCCTTGTTCTTTCATTTGGAGCATATTCCTCTGTCTCTTTATTTTGTCTAACTCTCTGTGTTTGTTTCTATGTATTAGGTAGGTTAGCTATGTTTCCTGGTCTTAAAAGTAGTGGCCTTATATAGAAGGTATCTTGTGGGGTGTTATTCTATATGTTGGCAAATTGAACACCAATAAAAAATAAATTTAAAAAATGAAGGTATCTTGTGGGAATCAGCAACTCTCCCTGATGACCAGAACCAGGCACTCTAGGGGTGTCCCCTGTGTGGGCTGCCTGTGCTTTCCTGTTGTGATTAGGCAGGCCACACCACTTCAGGAGTGCTCATAGATAGAGCTAGCCCCTTGCCAGGCTGGCTGTAATGTAGTCATCACTACTGCAGATGTACTGGTGTGTAGGACTGGCTAAGAGGTCCAGCTGCAGCTGCTACAGGCATGCTGGTGGGTGGGGATAGCCTCTCTTATGGCTGGCTTTGCAGCCTGGTGTGGCTTACAGGTGTACTGGAGGTGGGACTAGCATCCATTGTGGCTGGCTGCAAGACTCAAGTAACTATTGCAGCAGTTCTGGTGAGCAGGCCTGATCCCCCTCCATGGGCCAGTAGTTGCTTTGGAAGGGCACAGGTCCTGGTTGATGCTGCCTGCCAGGTGTTGCAGGGATGGTAGGGAGCTATTTTGGAGGAGCACCTGCCAGGACAGAAAGATTGGGGAGGGTGAGGCAAAAGGCTAGCAAGATAGATGGAGAATGTCAGAACTGACATCGGCCAACCAAGCCTGCTAGGCTAAAGGAGGGCAATAAAAATGGCACTTGCCCACACTTCCATTCCCAGCAAAAGTTCTGCTAGATCCCTGCACCTCCAGCACATGCCCTAAAATTATTCAATCAGTGTCCTTTGTGGATAGCTCAAGTATTTTCATACTGCTGCTTTTGTGCTTAGAGTGAGTGATATTGCACACAGGCCCTTTAAGAGTGGAGTCTCCATTTCTGGCTCTCCCAGAGTTAAGATTCACTTGATTTTCAAAGTCAAATGTCATAGGCATTCATCTTCCCACCTCCAGGGGGAGGGTGTAATGTAGGGGCTAAATCCCACAATTCTCAAGGGGGACCTCCACACCTGTAATAAATAGTTCTGCCCCTTGTGGGTCCCTATGTCAGGGATTTAGTTCCTGACCATATCTCTGCCCTTCCTGCCCTTCTCAATTTGGTTTTTTCTCCCTATCTTGTGAAGAGTCATAATAGTTTTCAGCTCTTTCTCAGAGTGAGTTGCACTACACGTATTTGTACCCTTCATGTTTTTGAGAGGGGGTGAGTGCAGGATCTTCCTACTCCTCCATCTTCCTCTCTCCCCAGCTTTAACTTCAAACTTAAAGTTGGTCTTAGAAAAAGAGATAAGAATCACATCTTCTCTGAAAGAAAGGAAGAAAGGAAATAAACTCTCCCACATCATTTTCCTTAGCCGCAAGCCTTTAGATAGATAGAGATTTACATATTCAGATGAATCTGTAATCTCAGAAGAATATGAGGAAACTCTACCCGCTGAATAATTCTAAGATTAAAGACGCCCTAAAATATTTTCAGTATGCATTTGGTTTGATTTTAGAGAAGGCTGAAAGGCAAGTCTGCATCAGTGGGTTTGGTAGTCTCTGTCTCTGTAAACCTTTTTAACACACACACACAGAGTAAAGCTATTTGGAAGTTTATAAAGACCCATCAGTTTCTTTTTCTTTATTTCTCTTAACAACAACTGAACACTTCATTTTCTAGTCCCCTTTCATCCTTTGCTTTGCCTTTTCTTTTCATCTGATGACTCATGCTCCTACTCTTCTGTGCTATTCCTTTTGTTTGTTGACTGACACACTGATGTAATTTATTTGAGACAATAGCTTTATAGCTAAAGCTGTAGAATTAATGTTTGAAATGGTTTTCCCTTTATGTGTTTTTTAGTTGAATTTTCCCAGTGGTATCAGTTTCTTCAAAGACTACTAGAAAATTGGCCCTATTACCTTCTCTCCTTTTGTCCCCTTTAAGTCATCTCAAAAATTCATCTTTCATACTCGTTTTATTGTATAAATGCCCCAGCTTCATAAATAGTATGCCTTCTGCTGGTTTTCCAAATCTCTTTTTAAACTGCCTTTAGATCATTTTACTAAAGGATGTTCATATTGGGAGTAGTTCTTCCTGCACTTTTATCTTGCCACCAAAGCAGTGTAGAGATAGATTAAAATAATAAACTTTCATAATAAATAAGACTTTAGAACTAGTATGCCCTTTGGATATTGTTTAGTTCAGTCCCCTGATTTGACTGATGGGTAATACTGATAACATTTTTTATTAGCAAATGCCCTTATTAAGCCCTTTTACAACTTTCTGAGATAAGCTTAGTATTTTATTCTTTTACTTTGTTACTTTATTAAAATTGGAATGTATATCAGTTAATAATGCTTTCAGCTGCATTTGACAATGCCTGATGAACAGTGGCTTAAACGCTAAAAATATTTATTATTCATACTTTACAAGATATTCAGAGATAATAGAGAATCTTAGATTTGGATCCAACTGATTTTATCTTCAAGAACCTGAGTTCTTTCTGTCTTTCCAGTTTTCCTCAAGCTAGCATCTGGTCCTTTAGTCTTCGTGCCTGCTGCCCTATGTCATGGGGTGCAGTTTAAGCAATCATATCTAAGTTGAGGAAGAAATAAGAATGAAAGGGGGCCTTGCACCTGTAGTTTCTCCTCTAAAGCCTGGCCCCCTTATCAGAAAGTAAAATCACCTTCCCAGAAGCTCCCCAATACATTTCTCCTTACATTTTATTGGCAAGACTATCACATGACCCATCTTAGCTGCAAGAGGGGCTGGGAAAGCATTCATGTTTTACAGTGAGAGGAATCTTTATAGTGGGAGGAATATAGGAGTAGCATAGGGGATTGAGAATCCGTTTTGATTGACTAAATTACCAACAACTGTCAGAGTGGTCATCCTAAAATATACATGTATATATTTTCATATCCAGGGAGGAACTATATCTTAGACAATGGGTTCTGGAGTCAGATTTCCTAAGTTTAAACCCTAGCGTCTTTGCAAACTTTGACTTTGGACTTCTAGAGAGTATGCCTCTGTCTGCTTTACTGTAAAACAGGGATAATAATGTACCAATTACATACATGATTATTGTACTAGTGACTTGAAGTTAGCATATGATGAGTACTGCCTATATATGCCATTATCATCATCAAGCAAAGCTTGGCATCTCCACATAGATACCAAACTCAGAGCAAGCTTAATTACTAGCAACTTTTTCCCACTTTTGAACAAAACTACCTAAAAAAGTAACTTCCAGTAGCGTCAACTTCATAATTATTAACTTTAAACTAAGATATACAAAATCTCAATCTGACTAGGAAAACCCTTAAGAGACTTATAGTCATAACGGAATTTGCTTGCCTCTGTTGTGATAACTTATAACCGACATGTCATTTTGTTTAGAAATAAAACTCTTTAGGTTTTCTATAAATGCTTCGTGTGTCAAAGCAGTATGGTGAAAGGCTTCTTTTGACTAGAATCTATCAAATCAAGAACCTGGGACCCATCTGTAATTTGCAAGATCTCTTTCTCTTTTTATATATATATATATCATATATAGTATACTATATAGTTCTGTAGTGACCTAGATAAAAACAAAAGCACCAATTACAGTTAGAGAAAAAAAATCTCTGCAGTGTTTTTTTTTTCCAGGTATTTTTAGGTAAACATACATGGAGATAGGAGAATCAAATGGCTGCTTAAACATAATATTCAAGAAATAGTTGATGATGAAAAAAATTTTGTAGTATGAGAAAACTATCAAAATATTATATGAAGTTTTATAAGAAACCATAATACTCTGAGAAATTGATAATTCTAACAGAAAGTGATGTTGGGAAACCCAGAGCAGCTTCTAGAAAGTGTTGTGGTCTTGTAGGGGACTGGAAAGTAAATTCACCATAGATTCTTTGTAGAAGTATGGAGAGTAGGAAAGAAGTAAACAACCATATCCAAACTAGGTTCAGATGAGGGCCTAGGTCATGTGAGGGAAGCTCGAGTGACGGCGCAATAGGGGCCATCTGATTGCCCACAACCAGAGGTGATAGCTCCTCCAGCATGTACCATTCTTGAGCCTTAATGTTGAGGAAGCATGATTCCTCCATGCATTATGAACAATGTACTGACTACCATTCTTCTCTGATTTTCCCTCCAGAAAACCCGTTATGAAATTTATGTCAGCATTCTAAAAGAAGGAGGCAAGGAGCTCCTGAGTAACAATGAAAGTGAGGCTGTAGGATTGAAGAAGTCACATTCAAGTCCTTCGCTGAACCCAGATTCATCTCCAGTTACAGCCAAGGTCAAGCGTAACGTGTCAGAGAGGAAAGATCACCGACCTGAAACACCAAGCATTAAGCAAAAAGTTACTTAGAATCCATCTGTGACCAGGAAGTACTGGTCATGGAGCAAAATAGAGTTTTTCAAGATCTTTCTGGTAAACCCGTGAATATCTTTTTAAACAGTCTGTGACTAAATGGTGCATTAGTAACCTTTTCTATTGCATAGCTTTGTTAGTTTCTGTACTGATTGTCTCTTTGCTCTTGATTTCTTGGCTTTGATGATTTTTTTTGCTACTTGATGACTAATGCACCTTTTTCATGAGGGGAAGGGGATCATGATTTCAGAATGATTATGTGTCACTTTTCCTTTGGTTTTTTTCTTGTTTGCACTCTGCTCAGTTGTTTTATGTATTCTCAAATCAGCTATTACACTTTTTTTTAAGGTTAAAAAATTAAATTCCTTGTGGAACATTTAACTGGACAAACTTGGTAGTTTAGCAAATTCTAGCCAGAGTTAATATAAGCCTTTATATGTGAAATCTTGCTCAGTCACTGAGGTGAAATTGAGCACTCACAGAAATTCAGTTAAGAATTAAAATTCTGGGAATCAAGATGTCCCACTGTGATGCAGATGTGCATACATCTTCACACTTACTGTTGAGTTCTGACTCTGCTGGAAGCAGGGATAGGAGGTGTGAAGATCAGAGGACTGGAGAACTTAAGAAGTGCATTAGCTTCCTTGAAGTATTGATTTCATTTCAGCCAAAGAAGGAAAGAGAAAGTGAAATCTTTCGCCATTGAAGGTTGTGGAAAGACGACACCAAGTTCATTTTGTTTCCTAAAGGGTAGTGGCAATAATTGACTCTTGGGGAGCTGTAGCAGTAGGCTTGCGATTGGTGTGCAGGAAATCGTTACCTCATTCCCAGGGTCTAGACTAGGAATCCAGAATCATCTCTATCGTCAATACTCTGCCATTCAGGAATTAGGTTATTTTAGGCATGGTGTTATCTCCTGATTGTAAAATATTGGAGTCTTCCTAACAAAATAATGTTGAAAACAGAACTCCTTTTGTTCTTTTTTAAATCAAAACAAAGTAAGACAGGAAAAAGTAGCTGCAGTTGTTCAGCAATGCAATGAATATTGATTCTTTAAAATAAATCTGAAAGTAATAAATTGAATGAATTGTGATTGGAAAACTGGAATCTACTGGCTACATAAGCAAGGTTACTTAGTTTATTCTTATCTCAGTCTTTTTGATAGCCAATTCAGTCTGCTACTACTGAACTTTCTCCTGAGAACAAGTACTTTATTTTAAATCATTATTTTCTATCTACTCAAATTTTATTAACCTTACAGTCATGAGTTTTTTCCAGTGATGGTCCCTTTGCAATTTAGGATAATAAACATCACATTCTCCTGTAGAGGTAGAAAAAGTGAAAATTGAGCCTTCTATTAGTTAGAACTTTCTGATTTTGAAACCTTGATACTTTGTGATAGTTAAAGCTATAATCTTCATGACTTCAGAGATAATAGAATCACTTTGAATACTCTTCTCTCCCATACATATTTGCTCTAGTTGTGCTCAGTTTATTAGTTAAAGGTACTATGACCAAAGAATCAGGGACTCTGCATGAATAGCATGGTTCTGGTAAATTAGAGAAAACCTGCTATTAAACCATGGTGGTTTCTAGTGCTGTATTGTTCTGATGTACCAGCATTTAATCACAAGATTATTTATTAACATTTACTTCCTTTACCTATATAAATGCCCATATTTGCTAGTGCCCAGAAAAGAGAAACCCCATGCTAAGGTTGTAGCTGCTTGCTTTGTGATAAGTATTTTGCCACACCTTGAAAAGTTCACTCTAACCCTCTATCTTGTTTACATGAAGGCAATGACTAATTTATGTTTCAAACCCAAAAAACAAGGTAGTTCCCAATATAGCCCTGTGTACCTGATTCATTTTTGTAGCTTCTGACCAAATCCGAGATTTCCATGAGGGAATCATCTCTCTTCCTCAAATCTGAATAATTAACCTATTTGTTTTCTGCCTAGATACTTAACTCATACCAAGCAGAAAAATACCTAGACTATATAATCTCTGAGCTTCAATAACTAAAGAAAAATAAACATCCCTGATTGGCTTGAATGTGTTTGTCCATAGTGTGACTGTGTCTGTGTATATAGAATGTCTCTGTGTATTTTACTTACAGTATATAATAGACATGAAATGGTACCTTGCTACAGTGTTTCTGACATTTAGAGTAGTTCTGAAATGCTCAGTTAGCATCAGCAGCACTATAGCATTATTCCTATTATATGACTTACTACTGTTAGCCTACAGGAACTTCTGTAGGATATGCTAATAGATAAATGGATGAGAAGGACACTTTGAAGCTGCCATATACTATGCTTGCATAGTTCCTCTTTAAAAACAACTGCAAAAGGTTTTTCTGTGAGCCAGGATCCCAGATTGCCCTGGCATGATGTTGCCCATCTGCAGGGGATGGGTTGAGAATACTTCTGCCCTATTTGCTGTCAGTGCACCTAGCAGGCCAAGAGTTTATTCAATAGGAGGAAGTGGTCCCTGATTTGACTAGATTCTAAGAGTTTTGCCAATAGCCAACCACATTTTCCTTTGTGATAATTTTTTTTACAATGATATCTAGTCAGAAGAAATTGAAGACATTTCCTTTCACAGCTATTCCAAGCCTGCTACCTAGTTCACAGTACAGGGACCTCTTCTTCTCCTTTCCTTCTTCCCATTCCCACTCCTCATCCATATCTCAGCACCAGGAGCCTTGGGATTTCTCTCCGTGTGGTAAATTATTATTCTCCTTCATATAAATACACTTAATATTTTTTGTACAGAAAATCTTGATAGTCATCAAAACACCTTGGTGATAGTCTTGTTGCATAATTGACCGTGGCTAATGTATAAAATCTTTGAGAGTTTTCGGGCTTTGTTCCCCCACCTTGCATGTTGACTTTTACAGGTGTCAGAAATCTCTTGATAGCAATCAAACTTAATCACTAGCATACAGAGTCCTTTTTTTTTTTTTTTGCCAGGCTTATAGCCCTTATTTAAAGTGCACTTTTTAGAAACACTTTGGTACTTTTAGCAACACCTACTTCAACCAAGCAATACTTCCATGTTTTTAATTAATCTCAAGTAAAACCAATATGTGGGAGAGTCCACTGGTAAAACTGTAGTTCCAATTGATCCTAGGTAAAGATGGTAGAAAGCAATTGTGTGAGACCTTCTAGACTTCTCTGTTATACTAATTCAGAAGATAGGACAATGTCCTAGTCAGGAGTGATAAGAGAGAATTAATTCTGAAAGAGAAAAATTGGCTGGCTTTCCAAGGCCAAGCTACAGGTGGTTTCTTGAGTTTGTATTTTACCCTGTGGCCAAACCACAGAACTTCTGAGGCTAGATAATAATTTATACAACCTGAAGTGAAGGAGAGTTTTCTGCTGTTCCTGTCCTATTACTCCTTCTGATGTAAAAAGCTTGAAAATCTGTTCTTAGGTAAGGAAGGGCCTGATTTGGTATGAGCTAAACCTCTTCTCTGTCTTTATCCCTAATCATAGACAATGGGAAGAATATTGAACTTTTCAGAAGTTTCTCTATTTCTTACTAGCCAGACTTTCTTGAGTACAGTTAGTTGTCATTGGATTTTGAATTCACAGGGAGTTTCTCAGCCTTATAGATCCAAATTTCTGTACTTTAGCACTTATGGACCTAGTCAAGTTTTCAGCACATTGGTAGCTACCTTACCTAATTTCAGCGGTGAACAATCTCTTCACTTTTCAAATGACAATTTTTTCCAATTGTAACATTAACACTGTTAAACAAAGAACCAAAGTGGCATCCAAGGACTTGTTAAAGTAGAGTTTAGTTAATGAATAATAGTGTGACTTTGGATTTAAATAGCATCTGCTTTTCTCAGCATCTAATTTGCTCTGACAAAAAGAGATCAGTCAGCTTTGTGACTGCAGCTGTATGATGAGCCCTCTGCAGCTACCTTGCGCCAAAGCTTTCTGGCTGTCTCTTCTCCCAGGCCAGTTCAGGCCATTCGTCTGCCTTCTCCTTGGGTCAACAGATATCTCCATTAGCCTTTGACATCCTGTACTGTCAAGTCACCTACAAGACTTTAAAGGTCAGTAGTTCACCATAAAATAATCCCAACAAATGATAGGGAAGTGCTTGGTCATTGCTTCTCCTCTCAGAATCCTTTTCAATGTCTCACTGATAAAAGGGGGACTAAAGTCCAAAGCCATTGCCATTCTCCTTTTGTACCTATAGTATCCAAATCCCGAGTGGGCATCATTCTGCTTAGGATAATAACGCCCATTGCATGCAAAGAGAATATTTTCATAGACAGAATGTCAGTAAATACTTGAATCTGCATGATAGTTTGTTGACTTGAATGCAACAGCAAGAAAATATTGCAAGTTAAGTAATTGTATATACAGTTTCCTTAAATCTCCTTGGCTTGTTCTTTGTAATTTATGTGTGTATCTGTAGTAGTGCAGGATTTTGGAGAATATTCATATCGATAGTGTGTCAGACATCAAAAAAATGCTTTCTGTCACCTGCCAATGTTGTATTGTGGTTATTTATAGTTGTACGTATGTATATGTATCATTGTGTAGACTGTATATCAGTATATGGTATATGTATATCAAATTTATTTTTATCTTTAATAACCAGTGTGATATGAAAAGCAAGTAAAAACCTCATAGGATTGATTATATAATGCAGTTATTGAGAATATATATAGTGGTACTGTTTTATTAAACTTAAATTAAAATATTTTGATTAGATTTTTAATAAGATTTTATGTTAGAAAATTCCATCTTTGATCTTTGAATCACCAGGGCAAAATGACTCTGAACTAACTTTGTGAAACTATTTCAGTGTACTGTGTACAACACTAAGGGGGTAGCTCATTGTAATTTTAGATACATGGAAAGAGGGGAAAAAACAGACATCCTATGCAGTCTTAACAACTTCAGTATTCTGGGCGCTTAACCATAAACTCAAACTGGCAGTTTTGGGCTTATTACAAATTGTGATGCTTTAAAGCACATGTTCTTTATTGTTGTAATTAGTCCAGAAAAATAGAGCTTTCAGAAGAATTAAATAAGTGCCCACCATATCATTTTTGTGCCTGTGTCTATTTTACAGTAGATCAAGCCACTCTTCTAGCACCGCCTCTTTACCCTCTTTAATTTTAAGAAATATTACAATGTTAAAGTATATCAGGGTTTCCCAAGATCAGGTACTATATTCTAGGTTTGCAGTTGTACAAATTAGCATCTAGTGTCACAAGTAAAAGAATTTTAGGGCAGGCTGTGGACCAGGTTAAAACTTAATTTAATATTTTTATATTTAGGTCTCTTCCTGCCTCTCCCCAAAGAAGAGCCACTGGCCTTAGTTGTTTGAGCTTACTGCTTATCTTACAGTGTGTAAATATATAATTAGAGATTAAATGTATATTAACCAGCATGTTTGGTGTATTTAAAGCAGCAACTGAGTATGTCTGAGTGAGTGGTTGAGTGCAGTATATTTTTAAAAATACTGTCTCCTATTCTTTGTATCTGATTCAGAGAATTGGAGTTGTAGAGTGGAAGACCAATCTTTGGCTCCAGTCTACAGTAGTGTGTTGGTAGTTACATTGGAGGGTTTTTTTTTTATTAAACTACAGTTTCAAACTATTTTTGCAAATATATCATATTTCCTAATTTGTTTTTGACATGCAGTAAACTGGCTCTGTGACTAACCAGAAGGATCTTTGTTCTGCAAGAGTGTGTTTCTTTCTAAAAATTATAGTGATTTGCAAAAAAATCCATTTGATTCAGAAAGTATACATAAAAGGAGTAGCAAAAATAAAGTTTCATTTTGGGCCTTAATCATTTGAAATGTTTGGACTTTTCATATAAAGCCATGTATGTTATAAAGCCAAGTAACCATTTGGCATGGATAATAATATCCACTGTATAGAGAGTATATATGCACACTGATTTTTAATGCCATCAGGATACTTTTTTAAGCTATACGAATGAGACTAATTAGACCAAATTGAAATCAGAGGGCTTGAGGGGGAAGTATGTGAGCTGGTTGCCTTCCATTTAAGGTAGACATACATGTGGTCAGTCCTCTGCTCCTGAGAGATTCAGAACCAGTTAACTGTCCCCTTAGGGACATGTGTAAGGGGAAAGTCTTACACATGTAGGCCTCCCACATGTGTACATACACTTGCACACATGTATACATAGTGGATGTTTTAAGTTATACAAACTTTAAAACACAAAAGGCCAGGGTGTAAAAATGTTGAACGAAGTGGGTGGAAACTGCATCACAGGAATATTTTCTAAGGGCTAGGGAGGAGTTTGAGCTCTAGAGTCTGACTTTGAGAAGCATCGGATTTTTAACAAATATATGAATACATATATATCACATCCACCAAATTGAAAGCTTTCTTATCATTCATAAGCAGCCAGTCTCCAACATCTTGCAGTACCATGGGGACATTCCAGAAGGCTGATGTTCACTGTTTTCCAGGGTGGCACTGCTGCTTGCCCTGGAGATCATTCCTTTGAGAAAGGAACACAAATAGAGAAGCAAAAAAGCGCTTACCATAGGAGCATTAATATGAATTGTCCACATTCGCTTTTCAGCCATACTGTTGAGAAAGCTCAGATTGAAGTTATGCTGAACAGTTAAGCACTTTTCTATCAACAATGACAGTAAAGATGGAGATGAAAAGAAACTTAGCTAAAATATATTTCCCTTTGCAGGGTTAAGAACTAAACTCTCACTAATAATGTCATAAACACCTTCACTTCAATTCCTGAAAATCTTGGTTAATGGAGAGAAATTTGGAGTTTCACTTACCATTTCCCTGTGAGCTTGCATAGATAAGACTTTAGACACTCCCAAGAGAGTCCTATTCAGAAAGCTCGGTTAAGGACAGTACTGTAGGTCTGAGGCTCCTTGCTCTGACCCCTGAATACTGGGGCACTACAGAGGATGACAATGTATTCTCTCTGCAAAGAGGAGCTTCTCTTCTGGCCTTCCACTCCACTTGGGCTTCTACTGAGCAGCAGGCACATCCTGGATTTCAATGTTGTTTCCCTGGCTTTAGGAATCCAGCTGTTGTAATGAGTAGACCCTGCTGAGGTAAGATATCAACTCTGAGAGTGACTGAGTCACTGGAGGTGGCATATGACAAAGGTATTTTAAAAATTTTCTGACTGACACCAAGACCACATATTTTGCCTTTGCACCCAGATTTCTGGAAATGGATAATGTTTCAGTTCTGTGGGAAGGGTCAGGGAACACTAAGTTTATTGCTTAGCATTTCTGCTCAGTGCTTATTGCTTAGCATTTCTGCTCAGTTTAGATGAGAGCTGTTGGGTAAAGGCCTAAATGCCTCCCTCCATTCTCTTCTACCTCAGGTTTTAGGAGCCCATTTCTAGAACAGAAATTTATACGAGTGGAGAACCAATACTGTCAGCCTTGATTACTGTAGGACAGGCAGGAGGGTAGTAATATGTATCCTGTAATATAGAACAAGCTTTTAACTTGTCCAACCTAGTAACTGGATTATGTTTTCTGTGACTCAAACTAATTGGCAGTGTGGAACTTTCATTTACCTTCAAAGTTTTCTCCACCAATCATTGCAGTTTCATTGCAGTACTGGTGCCATATCTCCCTGCAAATTGTGAAAGTAATTAGTGACAAAATAGCAGCCTAATCCTTTTCAGTGGCCAGACTGTCAGCATTAGCAGACTTAGGTAAGCTAGTGGGACTGAATTATGTACTGGAAACCTGTTCCTCATTATCACCCACCAGACTGAAGACATGCCATCTCCTAGAGAATTATGGCATTTATGGTGGTCATCTTTTTAATGGAACAGTAACTTATGCGGATATTGTTAAAGCATTCAGAGACTATTTTGAAAATTAAGTTTACATTTTACAATTGCTTTATTTTTTATTAAAATAGTTGTATATAAATATTACTCCATTTCACTGATGTTAAAGTAAACCTAACCATGTAGACAAGTGTGTCACCTGATATGTATAGAAGCTATGATATATATATAGTACTTTTCTCTATTGTGTAAATGTTTATGAATATAATTGTTCTGTGTTTTTATAAGTTGGGGATAATTTGTTGTTTTACAACAACAAAATCAATTGAACTTAAGTGGCTTTTATGTAATAGAAATTATGCAAAATAGTGAAAGATTTAAAATATGTATATGATATATGTAAATGTACAAACTTTAGAAAGAAATAAATTAACAAATTTCAATCATTTAGGGGAATATTTTTATTTGCTTATTTAAGCAACTGTATAATACCTTTAAAAATCAAAACACAACACACCCCATCCTGCATTAAAAAGCCCCACAGTGGCCAGGATAATTGATTAAGATGTTAAGAAAGTCAAATCGTTAGCTCTCACCTCCATTAACATCGGTCAAAACCCGTGTTTGCACAAAGATGTTGATGAGACTTAGGGGGCCTACTGTCTTCATTAGCAGACTTTGAGCAGAGAAAGAAGTTTTGAAGCAATTTCAAAAATTCATTTTGCATTCCCATACTCCTAACATTTTTTATCAAAGTAAGGACTGGAGAGTTCATTATTGTGCTAAAATGCAAATGTTGGTCACTGCTTTATGGTGCCTAGTATATACATCTGTGTTCTCATAACCAAACTTAATACTAAAACTAAGATCTGTTGATTTGAAAAATGAAAAAATAAAACTCCACCCTAATCACCTAACTTCTGAATATTTGAGAAGATGTTTTATGTTTGGGGATTTGGGCTTTTTGAAGCAAGATAGCTGATAAATGAATGAAAGTGCTGTCTGGCAGAGATGAAAACTGTTGTTATGTGTAAATTTCAAAGAAATAAATAGCTTGGGGTGGGGAAAATGGAGGAGATAGGCTCTTTGGCACCCATTGGCTTCCACTAAGATTCCCTGTGTGACTCTCAAACATGAATCCTCTTAAGTTAAAAATAGACCTGCCCTACGACCCAGAAATTGCACTGTTGGGGATTTACCCCAAAGATTCAGATGCAATGGAAGGCTGGGACACTTGCACCCCGATGTTTATAGCAGCAATGTCCACAATAGCCAAAGTGTGGAAGGAGCCTCGGTGTCCATTGAAAGATGAATGGATAAAGAAGATGTGGTTTATGTATACAATGGAATATTACTCAGCCATTAGAAATGACAAATACCCACCATTTGCTTCAACGTGGATGGAACTGGAAGGTATGCTGAGTGAAGTAAGTCAATCGGAGAAGGACAAACATTGTATGTTCTCATTCATTTGGGGAATATAAATAATAGTGAAAGGGAATATAAGGGAAGGGAGAAGAAATGTGTGGGAAATATCAGAAAGGGAGACAGAACATAAAGACTCCTAACTCTGGGAAACAAACTAGGGGTGATGGAAGGGGGTGGAGGAGGGCGGGGGTGGGGCTGAATGGGTGACGGACACTGAGGGGGGCACTTGACGGGATGAGCACTGGGTGTTATTTTGTATGTTGGTAAATTGAACACCAATAAAAAATAAATTTATTGTTAAAAAAAATTAATCCTCTTAAATATTGAATCCTACTGTACACCTGAAACTAATATAATGTTATAATGTCAATTATATCTCAATTTAGAAAAGAAACAAACATGAATCCTAATTGCCCAGTTGTCTGTTCAGGATTAGGAGTTTTATATGTCTTAGCATATTCTATTTATTGCAGAATTTAATATTAAAAGATGAAACACTCATAAGAAGAAACTAAAACCCAGGGAAAATTAAGATAGGAAAGAACTATCAACTCTAAGTAATGTCTCACCTCTACATTAATTCTATTCCACAGTACTGTGAGATTTAACCGTGGGACTGCTGAGTCATGCAATTTTTACTGAAAAATTATAAGCCATGGTAAGTATTAGAGATAGGCATATATTTTTTCTAATATCAGAAAAGAAATTCTGGATACTGTAGACTAGTGAGCTTGGTATTAATTCTAGGCATAGTTAAGAGAGCATAAGGATGCAACAATTACTACAAGCCAGCATGGATTCTCAAGAACAAATCATTTCAGACTATATATTTCCTATTTTGTAAGATTAAGTAGATTAGAAAATGTAGTAGACAAAATGAGCCATAACAAAGAATTTAATGTGGTCATAAATATATCTGGGCAAAATAGTGAAATAATCGATATAATACAATTGGTGGGTGTGTAATCATTTGAATGGTGCTAAGATACCTCTCAACCTAGAAGAGCATGTCTAGTGTCCTTATGCAAAGCCTGCTTTTTGGCTCCAGCTGTCCAACATTTCAATTAATAACTTGACTAAAACTACAAAAAAATGTGTTTATTAAAAGTGTGTATGTCAAAAGGCTGGGAGAGAATGATTTTACTAAAGGATAGAATCAAAATACAAAAAAAAAAAATCTCACGAGGCAGGGAAATGGGACAAATTAACAATGTGAAGTGTTAAAGTGTAAGTGTGTAAGATTTTACATATCAGTTATTAAAAAAAAAAAACAACCATACAAGGTCAAGCTAAGACCTTCTGTTGCATAGTATAGCAAACACATAGGAAAGAAATTCTCCAGCTTTAATCCACAGCAAGCTCAAAACGAACAGTGATGTAGCCACCAAAGACACTGGTGCATACTTTGTGTGATATAAGTATGATTTCTAAAACAAGAAGGTGAGTCACTACACTAATGCTCTACACTAATGAGACTACACCAGGATAAAGTGTCTTGAGACTTGAGATGTAAACAAACCAGAGAGTATGCAAAATTATCAGTCAGGATGGCAAAAATCATGAACAATGTAATGAGAAATGTAGCATATACGAACAGAGAACGGTTAATCCATGACAGAACTAAGGAATACTGATTTAAAAGTTAATGAATCTTATGTGGAAGGGAAATGAGAATTGTGCTATAGCAATCTAAGGGGTTTAACTAGGATTGATTATTGGAATCTACAAGAACTTAATAGAAGGAAGAGCTTTCCACACAAGGCTGGCCACAACAGACAAATCACTTGCCAATAGAGTAGTTCAGATTTGGTCTGGCACCCATGTGGAAGGTTGTAATATTGAGAAATAAGAGAAAACTCAGGTGGGCAGTTGGATTGTAGTAACAATGACAGATAATATTATTATTTAAAATATCTATCGAGCACCTGGCACTATGCCAGCTACTTAGCATAGATCCTCTCATTCAATCTTTATGAAATTCTGTGATATAGCACTATTATTTCCCCCATTTTACAGATGAGAACAAGCCTGCATCAGGTTCCATCTCTTCAGATATTTAGCATTTTAATACCTCAACAGCTTCTATCTTGATATACAGAAATCAGAGTCAGTATCTTTCTTGTCAGCCTCCGTTTTGAGAAGCAATGACTCCATCACGGGAGTAGGAATCTCTGTGTATCTTTGGGAGGAGCTGGCAGTAAAAATAGTCTTTATAGCTCCATATGCCTGGATGCCACCCACAAAATTCTGAATGAATTGATCTGGAATATGGAAATTTTAGAAGTTCCCTGGGTGATTCTATCATGCACCCAGGCTTGAGAACTACTTCCTTGGAGCTTGGCAACTTAGTAACATCCCCTTGGACATTTTGGGAAAAGTAGAATCTTAGGCCTCACCCCAGACCTGGTGAGTTAGGATTCTGCATTTAAATGATGTCCCCAGGTGTACATTAAAACTTGAGAAACCCCGCTTTAGAGCAGTTCCCAAACTGTGGTCCTGAAGCAGCACTAGCAGCATCTCCTGAGAATTTGTTTAAAATACAAATTCTCCATCCTACCTTGGATCTACTGAGTCAGAAACTCTGGGGATGAAGCCCAGCCATATGTGCTTTATCAAGCCCTTCAGATGGAGCTGATGCCAACAAAGTTTGAGAATCATTGCTTTGTTAACTCACATGGCTACAGAAGCCTTCTGTACTCACAAAGGGCAACTGGTTGTTTCCTGCCATTATTGTGCATGATGCAGTGCTACCCATTCTGCCTTGTATCTGTTAGCTCTCCTCATAAAGAAGGGAGACCAGGCTTTGACCACTGTATTATGAAACGTGACCTGGATGTTGCTACTGAGCTGGCCAGAAGGCTTGCTTATACGTAGAAGTGAATGGGGAGCCCAGCACTCTCTTCTCTGTGTTAGGGGGCTTCCTACTGGCCCATTGCATAAACCCTGCCTGAAGTATGTGCCTTGGGCTTGCCCTTCTGAAACAGCTCTTTCTGTCAATTCATTTGCCTACCCTTGCTTTAAGGACAATCTGCTGCTCCTTTTCTAGGTAACGTTTCCTGACTACAGATAGTTCTGTCCTAAGTTATAACAGAATTTGGGGGGAAAAAAACAATTTTGGCCACACTACTAAAATTTGTGAGAGGCCTTTATGGCCTGGAAGAGTATATCCATGAAATTCTTAACTGGCAATCTCTCTAGAGTACAGTTGCAGATAAAATATAAGATGCTCAACTACATTTCAATTGCAGATTAACAACAATGGCTTTTTAGCATATGCCCCATGCGATATTTGAGACATACTTATACTATGGAAAGTATTTGTCGTTTATCTGAAAATCAAATGTTACTGAGTATTCTATATTTTATCTGGGAGTCCTCCCAGGGGGTCCCTTTAGGTAGCATTTCCTTTGCTGGCCAAAAAGAGGATTTTGTCAATATCTTCAGGTTAATAAGATCCACAGAAGCTCATTTGTGCTGACAGACTCAGAGGATGGAAGGGTAAAGTCACATGTCAATCTATTAAATGAGAATAAAAATAAAATCATAAAGTGACTTGGAATGTTGCTGTTGTGGTAACAAACATTTTCCCCCTTAGGCATATCTACAAAGTATAATTTAGCTCCTCAAGGGCAGAAAAAAACTACCTTACTCAACTTTGTGTGAAGTAATGTGCTATGTACGTGGCATCCCAAGAAGCTGCTCAATGAATACATTTTGGATGGAATCAAAATGAAAGGCATTATGTCTTCTAGGTCACCTTTCCTTTGAAGTCATTTGTGACACTTTTCCCTCCTAAGGAGTGACTTTACAAACATAATTCACAGGGTCTTGGATGGACACCACACTATGTAGCGTTAAATATACATGGCCTCACATGCTTATTTCTGTTCAGTAGAATAAATGGTTAATAACAGATATACTGGAATCCAAAAGAGCTGCCTTTAACTCCACACCATGCACCTTACTGGTTGTGTGACCCTAGTCAAATTACCTAATCTCTGTTCCTGTTTCCACATTTTTAAAATGTGAATAATAACACTCACTCATCAGGTTGTTATGGAGCTCAAATAAGACATTACATATAAACACTTAACACAGTATTTGGCCCTTAACAAACCCTTGTAATAATAGTAATATAAAATAATAATAATAGATAATATTAACTAACATTACCTTATTGATGGCATTAATTCCATTAATAGTAGTTGTCAGCTTGTTCCTCTGGCTTCTGGCCCAGGAAGAATTGTGTTTTTAGCATATATCTCAGCTCATCCACACTGTGTTGATTTTGTAATTTAACTCTTAGAAGAATTTTGGAGCGGGCTACTTTACTAAGCCACAGTCTGCACATAAAGGTTAACAAGTATTTAGTACTCCCATCAGCTACTTTTGATGATACTACTACTTTGATGATATCTACTACTAGTTATGATCTTGGTCCTCTAGAAAAGTATTGTTCAATATGATAGCCACCAATCACATGTGCAAATTTAAAATTTTGTTTTAGTTACCTGACCTACATATCACTAATATATAACATATATATACTGGGACACCTGGGGGGCTCAGTGGTTGAGCATCTGCCTTTGGTTCAGAACATGATCCTGGAGTCCTGGGATCAAGTCCCATATTGAGTTCCCTGCGTGGAGCCTGCTTCTACTTCTACCTCTGCCTATGTCTCTGCCTCTGTGTGTGTGTGTTTCATGAATAAATAAAATATTTTTTTAAGTAACATATATATATAGCATATGTTATATGTGTTATATACACATCTCAATCATCTACTGGACAATACTACTCTAGATGCATGTTTAAGCTGAGATTTTTCATGCACTTTACATAGCACATAAGATAACCATGAAAACATCTTTATGGATCAAGACTTAGGTACCAAAAATTGATTCATTCATTTAAGAAATATTTGTTCTGCCACGGAACCATGCTCAATAATAGCAGCAAACCATATATCCAAACATTACTTTAGCCCTTACATAAAAAGATAAGTATAGTATCGCTAAATAGCCTCAGAAAAAAATTCCAATAAAAATAATATAAAGTATAACAGAGATCTAATTGAAATAAGTTAAGAACTAATGAAATTTACTGAAAAAAATTGTGTAATTCAACCCAATGAGCAAGTCTGCTCTGAGTTTTTGTTTTTACTTCTTCCTTTGAAATATGGATCGCTATTCCTCTTCGTTTCCCTACAACTATTAAAAGAGGGGTGATAGAATGATCTCCCTGAATGTACTCCTCCAGTTTGTCTACTAGGAGATATGGAAGTTGGGCTATTCCATGCTAGGGTTGAGAACAACTTGCAGCCAGGTTGTGGACAACTTTGAGAGGCAGTGTCTCCACCCTGAAGAGGCTGGTTTTTGGGCAGTGTGATCTGTGGTTTGCCTCTCTGTACTTGATGTTTAGGTAATCTATGATTCCTAACCATAATAAGAGACATGCTCATGGACAGGGGTAGATGAACGCTCAGATCTGGGGATTTCAGTTCTACCTGAAAGCATCTACAGCCCATCTTTTCTTAGTATATTCTCCTCAAAGCCTAGCTAAATTCTAAATCTAAACAGTTGTAAATGCCCACTTGGATTTCCAATGTACCTAAAAGGCACTTGAATCAGGGAGGCTCAGTAAGTTTTTTGGAAAAAAATAATTGTGCTATTAACAATGATGACAATTGGAAAGCATGGGGGGGACTCCCTCCCCCAGAAGAACAGCATAGATCCACACCACAGGAGTCCCTAAAATTTGAAGTTTTGAAAGTCACGAGCATGAGATAAAAAAGTTCAGATACAGGCAGGGTTAATGCAGGGTTCTGACCAAAACTGGGGACAAAAATGTGATGGGTTGCTCTTCTGTGAGTCTCACTGAAGAGTGGGAGGTGAAAACTTTCAGATTGGGCTAGAGAGTTGGGTGTGGCCATATTCATCTTGCTAATCATGGCTGAAAGCCTTCAGGGAGCAAAATAGCACCACTTAGCGGACTCCAGAGCTGCTTACCAAACCTTGTCTCCCCATGCACTGGAGGCATATTTTCACTAGGGCAAATCCACCTGAGAATCAGAGCAACAGGCCCTCTTCCAGAAGACCAGCAGAAAACAAATCACACAAAGTTTACTGCTCATGGAGAGTTGTAGAGCTGTAAATCTTCAGCTGTAGGGGAAAATATTATCTACCTACCTTTGTATTTTATTCTTCATTTTTGAATTATTATTTTCCATTCATTTTAATTTTTTTCCTTTTTCATATTTTATGTATACTTTATATTTATATTTTCATTTTTAACTTACTTTCATTGTATTTTACTTTATCTATTTTTTTGTTTAATGGGATCTAGATTCTTTTAAAAGCAGACTATCTGGGCTTGAAAAAAAGCATGTAAGTAAGACACTACAGAACCCCTTACTGCAGAGATAAAAGAACTAAAATCTAGTCACGCTGAAGTTAAAAATGCTATCACTGAGATCCAGTCCTGAGTGGAGGCCCTAAAAATAAGGATGGGTGAAGCAGAGAAGTGAATCAGTGATATAGAAGATAAAATTTTGGAAAATAATGAAACTGAAAAGAAGAGGGTAGGAAAAGTAATAGACCATGAAGGTAGATATAGGGATCTCAGGAACTTATTAAAGCATAATAATATATCTTAGGTATCCCAAAAGATGGAAAGAAAAAAGGGTAGAAGTTTTGTTGAGAAAATTTGAGTTGAAAAATTCCCTAAATATGGAAAGACCTAGACATCCAAATCCAAGAAGCACAGAAAACTCCCATTAAACTCAAGAACCAACCATCACCAAAGCATATCGCAGTCAAATTCACAAAATACAAAGACAAGGAAAAAAATCCTAAAAGGAACAACAGGGAAAAAGGTTCTTAACCTATAAGAGAAAATCAGGTTCACAGCAGATCTGTCCACTGAAACCTGGCAGGTCAGAAAAAAGTGGAAAGAAATACTGAATGTGCTGAAAGGGAAAAATATGCAGCCAAGAACTTTTTATCCAACAAGTCTGTCATTCAGAATAGAAGAGATAGAGTTTCCCAGGCAAACAAAAACTAAAGGAATTTGTGATCACTAAACCAGCCATGCCAGAAATTTTAAAGGGGACTCTTTGAGTGGATTTAAAAAAAAAATCTCCAAAAACAACAGACTAGAAAGGACCAGAGAATATCATCAGAAACACCAATTCTGCAGGTAACACAACAGCACTTAACTGATATTTTTCAATAATAACTCTAAATGTAAATGGACCAAATGCTCCAATCAAAAGTATTATCTTAATTCCAAAACCAAAGACCCCATTAAAAAGGAGAATTACAGGCAAATATCCCTGATGAACATGGATGCGAAGATTCTCAACAAGATACTAGCTAATCAAATCCAACAGTACATTAAAAGAATTATTCACCACAATCAAATGGGACTTATTCCTTGGTGCAGGGAAGCTTCAATATTTGAAAGTCCATCAATGTGATACACCACATTAATAAGGATAGAAACACATGATCCTCTCAATAGATGCAAAAAAAAAAAAAAAAGCATTTGACAAAGTACAGCATCCTTTCTTGATAAAAACTCTCAACAAAGTAGCAATAGAGGGAACATACCTTGACATCACAAAGGTTGTATACAAAAGACCCACAGCTAATATCTCTCTCAATGGGGAAAAAAATGATAGCCTTTCCCTTACAGTCAGGAATAAGACAGGGGATCCCTGGGTGGCGCAGCGGTTTAGCGCCTGCCTTTGGCCCAGGGCGCGATCCTGGAGACCCGGGATCGAGTCCCACATGGGGCTTCCTACATGGAGCCTGCTTCTCCCTCTGCCTGTGTCTCTGCCTCTCTCTCTCTGTGACTATCATAAATAAATAAAAATTAAAAAAAAAAAAAAAGGAATAAGACAAAGATGTCCATTCTCACCATTACTGTTTAACATAGTACTAGAAGTCTTAGCCTCAGGAATCAGACAACAGAAACAAATACAAAGCATCCAAATTGGCAAGAAAAAAGTCAAACTTTCATTATTTGTAGGCAACAGATAGTATATGTTGAAAACCTCAGAACCAAAAAATTGCTAGAACTGATACATAAATTTTAGCAAAGTTACAGGATATAAAATCAATGTCCAGGGGGCACCTGGGTGGCTCAGTTGCTTAAACATCTGCTTTTGGTTCAGATCATGGTTTGGGGGTCCTAGGATGGAGTCTGGCATCAGGGTCCCTGCTCCATGGGGAATCTGCTTTTCCCTCTGCCTCTGCCACTCTCTCTCTCTCTCTCTCTGTCTCTCATGAATAAGTAAATAAAAGTTTTAAAAAGTCAATGTGCAGAAATCTGTTGTATTTCTTTGCACCTATAACAAAGCAGCAGAAAAAGAAATCAAGGAACTGATTCCATTTACAAAGGCACCAAAAACAATAAGATACCTAGGAATAAACCTAATAAAGAGGTAAAAGATGTTTACTTGGAAAACTATAGAACACTTATGAAGGAAATTGAATAGGACACAAAGAAATGGAAAAGCATTCCATGTTCATGGGTTGGAAGAACAAACACTGTTAAAATGTCTATACTACCCAAAGCAATCTATACATTTAATAAAATTCCTATCAAAAAACCACCAGCAATTTTCACAAACAACCCTGAAATTTATATGGAACCACAAAAGACTCTGAATAGCCAAAGCAATTTTGAAAAAGAAAAACAAAATTGGAGACCTCATGATTCTGGATTTCAAGCTATATTACAAAGCTGTGATCATCAAGGCAGTATGGTAATGACCCAAAAACAGACACCTAGACGGGCACTGAGGGAGGCACTTCACGAGATGAGCACTGGGTGTTATAGTATATGTTGGCATATCGAACTCCAATAAAGGGGAAAGGAGAAAAAATAAGTGGGAAATATCAGAAAGGGAGACAGAACATGGAAGACTCCTAACTCTGGGAAACGAACTAGGGGTGGTGGAAGGGGAGGAGGGCGGGGGTGGGGGTGACTGGGTGGCAGGCACTGAGGTGGGCACTTGAAGGGATGAGCACTGGGTGTTATTCTGTATGTTGGCAAATTGAACACCAATAAAAATAAATTTATTATTTAAAAAAATATATTAAAAACAACAACAACAAAACAAAACAAAAAGAAAAACAGACACCTAGATCAATGCAACAGAATAGAGAACCTAGAAATGGACCCTCAACTCTGTGATCAACTAATTTTTGACAAAGTAGGAAAGAATATCCAGTGGAAAAAAGTTTCTTCAACAAAGGTATTGGGAAAATTGGACAGCATGCGCAGAAGAATGAAACTGGACCACTTTCTTACACCATACAAAAAAATACATTCGAAATGGATGAAAGACCTAAATGTGAGACAGAAAGCCCTTAAAAATCCTAGAGAAAAACACAGGCAGAAACCTCTTTGACCTTAACTGTAGCTGTTTCTTATTAGGTCGCTGAAAACAAGGAAAACAAAAGCAAAAATGAACTATTGAGAGTTCAAACAATCAATAAAGCTAAAAATCAGCCCATAGAATGGGATTTTTGCAAATGACAAATCCAATAAAAGGTTAGTAGTATTCAAAATCTATAAGGAACTTACCAAACTCAACAACCAAAAAAAACAAATAATCCAGTTAAGAAATGGGCAGGAGATATGAATAGACATTTTTCAAAGAAGACATCTAGATGGCTAACAGACCATCTAGATGAAACAGATGCTCAACTACATTCATTATCAGGGAAATACAAATCAAAACCATGATGAGAAACCACTACATACCTGTCAGAATGGCTAAAATTAATAACATAAGAAACAGCAGGTTTGGGTGAGGATGCAGAGAAAGAGGAACTCTCTTGCACTGTTGGGGTGCAGCTACTTGAGAGAACAGTATGTAAGTTCCTCGAAAAGTTAAAAATAGAACTGCCCTATGATTCAGCAATTGCATGACTGGGTATTAACCCAAATGATACAAAAATGCAGATTAAAATACATACATGCACCCTGATGTTTATAGCAGCATCAACAATAGCCAAACTGTGGAGAGAGCCCAAATATCCATCAAGCCCAAATGTCCATTATATATAGTATATTATTTATTTATTTGTTTATTTATTTATTTATTTATTTATATTTATTTATGATAGTCACACAGAGAGAGAGAGGCAGAGACATAGACAGAGGGAGAAGCAGGCTCCATGCAGGGACCCTGATGTGGGACTCACTCCCGGGTCTCCAGGATCACGCCCTGGGCCAAAGGCAGGCGCTAAACCGCTGCACCACCCAGGGATCCCTATATAGTATATTATATATTCTATTCTATTTTATTTATTTATTTATTTATTTATTTATTTATTTATTTATTTTTAAAGATTTATTTTTTATGATAGACAGGAGAGAGACAGACAGACAGACAGAGGGAGAAGCAGGCCCCATGCCAGGAACCCGACACGGGACTCGATCCCGGGACTCCAGGACAGCACCCTGGGCCAAAGGCAGGTGGGAAACCGCTGAGCCACCCAGGGATCCCCTATATTTATATTTTATTTTATATAGCAACCTATTTTTTATATTATATATATAATAGAATATTACTCAGCCATAAAAAAGAATGAAATCTTGCCATTTTCAATCATGTAGATGGAGCTAGAGTATATTATACTAAGTGAAATAAGTCAGAGAAAGAAGAATACCATATGATCTCCCTCATATGTGGACAGAAAGAAAGAAATTTAAGAAAGAAAACGGATGAACATATGTGAAGAGGGGAAGGAGAGATGGAAGCAAGCCCTAAGAGACTATTTTCTTTAGATTTTATTAATTTATTCATGAGAGACACAGAGAGAGAGGCAGAAACACAGGCAGAGGGAGAAGCAGGCTCCCTGTGGGGAGTCTGACGCAGGGTTTGATCCCAGGACCCTGGGATCATGACCTGAGCAGACGATCAAGCACTGAGCCACCCAGGTGCCCTGCCCTAAAAGACTCTTAATGATAGAGAATAAACTGTGGGTTAATGGAGGAACATGGATGGGAGATGGGCTAGACAGGTGCTGGGTATTAAAGAGGGTATTTGTGATGAGTACCGAGTATTGTATGTAAGTGATGAATCACTGAGTTCTACTCCAGAAACCAATATTGCACTGTATGTTAAGTAAAATTTAATTTTTAAAAATATGATGAAAATTGTTATTTACTGAAAAAAGTCTGTGCAAAGCATTTAAATATATTACTTCAGTAAACCCCTACAAATAAATTGCCCCAGGTTACTTATAAGTGATAGCACCAGGATCCATGCTTATAGCCACAAAGCTAACTACTTGTATTAGTTAGGGTCTAATCAGAAGAGAAAATGCACAGTAATTTGATCAAGGACAATTGAATACCAAAAAAAAAAAAAAAAAAAAGAGTATAAGAAAGGACTGAAATGGCTCCGCCAGAATTCTAAGGCTTTCTGCAGAGATTTGAAAAATGGCACAAATGAAAGTATCAGCATCTTAGGTCAACATCCTTGGCTGTGGAGTATGTAGATTCACTTTTACCTGAGAACCCTCTACAAGAACCATTTAAAAATGCTTGGAACTATTTCTTGAATAATTACACAAAGTTCCAGATTGCAACATGGGGATCCTTGATAGTTCACAAAGTTCCTTATTTCTTGTTCTGTTTACCTGGATTTTTGTTTCAATTAATACCTTTCATGAAAAAGTACAAAATTCAAAAGGATAAACCAGAAACATGCGAAAACCAATGGAAATATTTTAAAGTACTTCTCTTTAATCACTTTTGTATCCAGCTTCCTTTGATCTGTGGAACTTATTATTTTACAGAGTATTTTAATATACCTTATGATTGGGAAAGAATCAAGGTAGTATATGCTTTTGGCAAGATGCTTTGTCTGTGAGGTGATTGAGGATACCTGGCACTATTTCCTGCATAGGCTCTTGCATCACAAAAGAATATGTAAATATATTCATAAAGTTCATCATTAGTTTCAGGCTCCATTTGGAATGGAAGCTGAATATGCGCATCCTTTGGAAACTCTGATTCTTGGAACTGGATTTTTCATTGGAATCATGCTTTTATGTGATCATGTCATTCTCCTTTGGGCATGGGTGACCATTAGTTTGATCCCATTTACAACTGCACCCAAAAGCATAAGATACCTAGGAATAAACCTAACCAAAGAGGTAAAGGATCTATACCCTCAAAACTATAGAACACTTCTGAAAGAAATTGAGGAAGACACAAAGAGATGGAAAAATATTCCATGCTCATGGATTGGCAGAATTAATATTGTGAAAATGTCAATGTTACCCAGGGCAATATACACGTTTAATGCAATCCCTATCAAAATACCATGGACTTTCTTCAGAGAGTTAGAACAAATTATTTTAAGATTTGTGTGGAATCAGAAAAGACCCCGAATAGCCAGGGGAATTTTAAAAAAGAAAACCATATCTGGGGGCATCACAATGCCAGATTTCAGGTTGTACTACAAAGCTGTGGTCATCAAGACAGTGTGGTACTGGCACAAAAACAGACACATAGATCAGTGGAACAGAATAGAGAATCCAGAAATGGACCCTGAACTTTATGGGCAACTAATATTCGATAAAGGAGGAAAGACTATCCATTGGAAGAAAGACAGTCTCTTCAATAAATGGTGCTGGGAAAATTGGACATCCACATGCAGAAGAATGAAACTAGACCACTCTCTTTCACCATACACAAAGATAAACTCAAAATGGATGAAAGATCTAAATGTGAGACAAGATTCCATCAAAATCCTAGAGAAGAACACAGGCAACACCCTTTTTGATAGAAACTATTGATGTCCATTGTGGCTATGACATTCCCCTGAACCTTTTAAATCTGATCCCTTTCTATGCTGGTTCTCGGCATCATGATTTCCACCACATGAACTTTATCGGAAACTATGCTTCCACATTTACATGGTGGGATAGAATTTTCGGAACAGATTCTCAAATTTACTGCCTATAATGAAAAGATGAAGAAGACTGAGAAAAAGATGCAATAAATATCTCATCTCCACCATCCTGAAAGCACACACCTTCCTGAATTGAAGCGAATAGCTAACCTTGCTTCTGCGGAGCAGAAATAAACATGTGTCTTGGCTGCTAAGTGATATCTTAGTATCTCTGCCTCTCTCTCGCTCTCTCTGAATGAATAAATAAATAAATCTTTAAAAAAAAAACAAACAACTTTACATCCAAACGCAACTGAATGTGAAACATTGTGAATTGACTTGCTGTATTTTCATTTTGAACAATTGAAATAAATGTGATTTTTTTTTGGTCTGATTATCTGGTTTCCGATTTTGAACATCAGTAGTGATTTTTTTTTATATCTTATTCTTATAAGGAAAAGTACAGAAGTCATTAGATCACTAAGTTTTGTAATAAAAGGAATAATTCTGCTTTTTTTTTAAAAAAAGGACTGAAATAATGAGTAAAGGGTAAGAAAAACACTAAAGAAAATAGGAATACTAAATAAAAGGTGCAGCAACTACCAGTAAGGCTGAGAAAACATTAACTGAGAAACAAAGAACATTAACAACCTTTAATTACCTTCCTAGCGGGAACTTTTTCTACTTTTATGTAAAAAGTTCTGTATGTGTAGAAATAAGTAAATCTATAACGAAGTATGATTTTCGTGAGGAGGTTGTAAAGGCCGTGTTGCTAACCTTACAGAAAGGTTCTAAGTAATGGAAGAAGTATCAGTCTGTCTTTCCCCTGTAACACCAGAGGCCTGAAGCTAAGATTGGTCTTTAAAATCTTGTAAATATATAGTGGCCATTTCAGTATCTCTTAGCAGGGTGTTGGCCTCATATTGAACTTTAAACATTTTCTAGAATTTGCCTAAACATCCAAGTATCATGGGTCGAACCTTATGGATCAACAGTGAGAGTGAGGCGGCCAAATCCAGAATAGCCTGCCCCAAAAACTTCCACTCTGGTCCTGAGCTGACTGGTTTGGGGTGATTCTCCTTCTCTGAGAAGCCCTTTCGACAGCAATGTGCTACTGGTGTCTGTAAATTAAGGAGTTTCCAAATTGTCATAAATGGGATATTTTAGTCTAAAGGTTTTTGGGTTACTTGAATTTTTTTTTTAATTGAGCTTTATTTGTGCTATTTACCCTTTCATTTTTGTATATCAAGTTTTCATTATACTTAAAACTGGGGTGTGATCCTGGAGACCCGGGATTGAGTCCCACATCGGGCTTCCTGCATGGGGCCTGCTTCTCCCTCTGCTTGTGTCTCTGCCTCTCTCTCGCTCTCTCTGAATGAATAAATAAATAAATCTTTAAAAAAAAAACAAACAACTTTACATCCAAATGCAACTGAATGTGAAACATTGTAAATTGACTTGCTGTATTTTCATTTTGAACAATTGAAATAAATGTGATTTTTTTTTTGGTCTGATTATCTGGTTTCCGATTTTGAACATCAGTAGTGATTTTTTTTATATCTTATTCTTATAAGGAAAAGTACAGAAGTCATTAGATCACTAAGTTTTGTAATAAAAGGAATAATTCTGCTTTTTTTTCTTTTAAAAAAAGGACTGAAATAATGAGTAAAGGGTAAGAAAAACACTAAAGAAAATAGGAATACTAAATAAAAGGTGCAGCAACTACCAGTAAGGCTGAGAAAAAAGCACTCAAAGAAGAGTCCACATCTCCCCCAGGGCTGAAATCCAGATCTTGGAAAGGCATGGCTATACTCACTAAATGGTAGATAAATTGCCATGCCACTATGCCAGTAGAAGCTGTTGGGCATTTGCCCTCTAGAAATTGCTAGAAATCTATCCTCAAGAATGCCAGGGAAAGTATCTCATGGAAAGGTTTTCTACTGGAGTCACTCTGTGAAAAAACTGCCCAAGGAGATGCAGGAAGAAGCTGCTGGCCATTGCAGTTTGCTGACCACTGTATACTTCAGGAACCTGGCACTGGAGAAGCTACTCAACCTGCAGGATCTGGATGCTGGGGACACTGCATCACTGAAATTGCTGAGTGCTGGGCAAGACAAGTTCACTGCATGAGCCATGCTTACTATAGGAACTAATTGCTGGAAAAGATTCATGCTATGGAAATGAGCACAGGTGAAGCCACATCCACCGCAGGAGAGGCTTTGCAGGAGACTGTTGAATGGGCACTTCCAATCCAGAAAAAAACCCTCTACTAACAAAGCTTTTGTGCCAGCTGGCAAAGGAAACAGATTTCAAGGGCCCAGACCCACTTTTACAGAGCAGGCAATGAAGTATGAATTTAGGCCTAGAGGCAATGCATTGATAACTGGCATACTGCTGAGTCAAAAAAAAAAAGTCTCCATATAAAGAAAACAATATCTGGATTCAAATCCTGCCTAATTTATTGGCGTATAGCTACTCTTAATAAGTTTTTAAAATCGTTTGCATTTCCTTGGTATTGGTGGTGATCTCTCTTTTCTCATTCATGATTTTATTAATTTGAGTCTTTTCTCTCTTCTTTTTTTAAAATGTTTATTTATTTATGATAGTCACAGAGAGAGAGAGAGAGAGAGAGGCAGAGACACAGGCAGAGGGAGAAGCAGGCTCCATGCACCGGGAGCCTGACGTGGGATTCGATCCTGGGTCTCCAGGATCGCGCCCTGGGCCAAAGGCAGGCGCTAAACCGCTGCGCCACCCAGGGTTCCCCTTCTCTCTCTTTTTTAATAAGGCTGGCTAATGGTTTATCTATCTTTTTAATTCTTCAAAGAACCAACTCCCGGTTTTGTTGATCTGTTCCACAGTTCTCCTGGTCTCTATTTCATTGAGGTCTGCTCGAATCTTTATTAATTCTCTTCCTCTGCTGTGTGTAGGATCTATTTGCTAGCTCCTTTAGGTGCAAAGTTAGCTTTCGTATTTGAGGTCTTTCCAGTTTTTGGATGGACGCTTGTATTGCAATGTATTTCTCCCTCAGGACTGCTTTTGCTGTATCCCAAAGATTTTAAACAGTTGTATCTTCATTCTCATTAGTTTCCATGAATCTTTTTAATTCTTCCCTAATTTCCTGGTTGACCCTTTCATCTTTTAGCAAGATGGTCCTTAACCTCCAAGTGTTTGAAATCCTTCCAAATTTCTTCTTGTGATTTAGTTCTAGTTTCAAAGCATTATGGTCTGAAAATATGCAGGGGACGATCCCAATTTTTTGGTATCAGTTAAGACCTGATTTGTGACCCAGTATGTGGTCTATTCTGGAGAAAGTTCCATGTGCACTTCAGAAGAATGTGTATTAAAAGATACAGATGCAATGAAACGCCGGGACACCTGCACCTCGCTGTTTATAGCAGCAATGTCCACAATAGCCAAACTGTGGAAGGAGCCTCAGTGTCCATCGAAAGATGAATGGATAAAGATGTGGTTTATGTATACAATGGAATATTACTCAGCCATTAGAAATGACGAATACCCACCATTTGCTTCAACATGGATAGAACTGGAGGGTATGATGCTGAGTGAAGTAAGTCAATCTGAGGACAAACATTATATGGTCTCATTCATTTGGGGAATATAAAAAATAGTGAAAGGGAATAAAGGGGAAAGGAGAAAAAAATAAGTGGGAAATATCAGAAAGTGAGACAGAACATGGAAGACTCCTAACTCTGGGAAATGAACTAGGGGTGGTGGAAGGGGAGGTGGGCGGGGGGTGGGGGTGACTGGGTGACGGGCACTGAGGGGGGCACTTGACGGGATGAGCACTGGGTGTTATTCTGTATGTTGACAAATTGAACACCAATAAAAAATAAATTTATTTAAAAAAAAAGAAGAATGTGTATTCAGTTGCGTTTGGATGTAAAGTTCTTTTTTTTTTTTAAAGATTTATTTATTTATTCATTCAGAGAGAGCGAGAGAGAGGCAGAGACACAGGCAGAGGGAGAAGCAGGCTCCATGTAGGAAGCCCCATGTGGGACTCAATCCCGGGTCTCCAGGATCACACCGCAGGCTGCAGGCGGCACTAAACTGCTGCGCCACTGGGGCTGCCCTGGATGTAAAGTTCTATAAATATCTGTGAAATCCGTCTGGTCCAGTGTATCATTGAAAGCTCTTGTTTCTTTGGAGATGTTGTGCTTAGAAGACCTGTCGATTGTAGAAAGTGCTATATTCAAGTCACCAAGTATAAGTATATTACTATCTAAGTATGTCTTAACTTTGGTTATTAACTGATTGATATACTTGGCAGCTCCCACATTTGGGGCATAAATATTCATGATTGTGTAGGTCCTCTTGTTGGATAGATTCTTTAAGTATGATGGTGTTCCGCTTCATCTCTTAACAGTCTTCGGGATAAACTTTAATTTATCTGATATAAGGATGGCTAGCCCTGCTTTCTTTTGAGGACCATTTGAAAGGTAAATCATTCTTCAACCTTTTATTTTCAGGCTGTAGGTGTCCTAACTTCTAAAATGAATCTCTTGTGGACAGGAAATACATGGGTCTTGCTTTTTATCCAGTCTGAAGCCCTGCACCTTTTGATGGGGTCATTAAGCCCATTCACATTCAGAGTTACTACTGAAAGATATGAGTTTAGTGTCATCATGATACCTATTCAGTCCCTGTTTTTGTGGATTGTTTCCTTGGACTTGTTCTTTCTTTTACAGAGTCCCCCTTAATATTTCTTGCAGAGCTGGTTTGGTGGTCACATATTCTTTCAGTTTCTGCCCGTCTAGGAAGCTTTTTATCTCCACTTCTATTCTGAATGAGAGCCTTGCTGGATAAAGTATTCTTGGTTGCATGTTCTTCTCCTTTAGGACCCTGAATATATCCTGCCAGCCCTTTCTGACCTGCCAGGTCTCTGTGGAGAGGTCTGCTATTAATATAAGACTTCTCCCCATATAAGTTAGGGATCTCTTGTCTCTTGCTGCTTTAAGGATCTTCTCTTTATCTTTGCAATTTGCAAGTTTCACTATTAAATGTCAAGGTGTTGAGCGGTTTTTATTGATTTTGGGGGGGTGGGGAATCTCTATATCTCCTGGATCTGAATGCCTGTTTCCCTTCCCACATTAGGGAAATTCTCAACTATTATTTGTTCAAATACACTTTCTGGACCTCTGTCCCTTTTGGCACCCTCGGGAACCCCAATTAAACGTAGATTTTTCCTTCTGAGGCTGTCAATTTATTTCCCTTAGTCTATCCTCATGATCTTTTAATTGTTTTTATCTTTTTTCCTCAGTTTCCTTCCTTGCCATCAACTTGTCTTCTATGTCACTCACTCATTCTTCTACCTCATTAACTCTCGTCATTAGGACCTCCAGTTTGGATTGCATCTCATTTAACTGATTTTTAATTTTGGCCTGATTAGATCTAAATTCTGCAGTCATGAAGTCTCTTGAATCCTTTATGCTTTTTTTATAGCCACCAGTAGCTTTAGAATTGTACTTCTGAACTGGCTTTCTGACATTGAATTGTAATCCAAATTTTGTAACTCTATGGGAGAGAGGACTGTTTCTGATTCTTTTTGTGGTGAGTTTTTCCTTCTAGTCATTTTGCTCAGTGCAAAGTGGCCAAAAACAAGTTGTACTGGAAAAAGGAGAAAAAAGAGAGAAAAAATAAAGAAAAAAAGGGGAGGGGGAAACAAACAGAAAACAAAAAACAAGGAGGAGTATAATTTGATTCTATACTGTAAATCCCTCGACTTCCATGGAATTTCCAGCGCTGCTTGGTCAAGAACTTACTTTTCCCCTGTCCTTCCAGCTGGTCTTCTGGGGGAGAGTCCTGCTGTTCTGATTCTCAGGTGTTTGCACCTAGGGGAGCTGCCTAGCACCCTGCCAGGTGCATGGCTCAGTGGGAGCTGTTTATCCTGTGAGGCTCCTGCTCAGTCCCAGGAACAAGGTGACACCAGGAGGAACAATAACAGTGGTGGTAGCCAGCTCTCCAGCTCTGGAGTCACTTCCTGCAGTAACTTCTGCAGTCTCCCAGTCCACAGGTGTTGGATGCTTCGGGGGCGGGGGGCACTGATCTGCACAGCTCGGGGCCACATGGCAGCAGGAACGTCCTTGCTGCCCTGTGTCCTCACGGCCTCCGCCTGTCCCAGGGGGACGCAGGATCCTGGGCTGTGTCCCCTAGTGCCCTTGGCTCCCGGGCCTTCACAGCTGGAATCACACTTCCAGGACTTCGCAGCCCCCTCCTTGCAGAGCCGCCACCTGAGCTGCTCCTGGGCCACAGAGCGCTGGCTCCAGCCCTTTAGGGAGCTGGGCCCAAGGTGTGTGGTGTGCTCTCCCCCCAGACGCACCTCCTCTGTTAGTGCTTCTGGGAGCCTGATGGCATCCCTGCCTCTCCTGGGATCTTGCCCCAGCTCCCTGCAAGCGCCTTTCCATCTGGGAAGATTGGTAAAGCTCCTGCTTCTCCGGGACTGGGTTTTCCTGTCCTGGGAGCACTTGCCACCAGGCCTTAGCCCAGCTCTTCATGGGGGCCCCCTCCCCCTTGGATGCTTTTTTATTTCTTTATTTTCTTTCCATCTTCATACCTTGATAGAAGCATAAACTCTTCTCACTGTAGCATTCCAGCTGTCCTCTATAAATCTCAGGCCGTATTTAGGATGGTTTTCAGGAAGATTTGAAAGTTATCTAGGTAAGTTGGTGGGGACAGGTGACTTGGGGACCCTACTCTTCTGCCATCTTGCCCCTGCATGATCACAGCTCTGTAGTACAACTTGAAACCTGGCATTCTGATGCCCCTGGCTCTAGTTTTCTTTTTCAATATTCCCCTGGCTATTTGGGGTCTTTTCTCATTCCACACAAATCTTAAGATGATTTGTTCCAACTATCCGAAGAAAGTCCATGGTACTTTGATAGGGATTGCATTAAATGTGTAAATTGCCCTGGGTAGCATGGACATTTTCACAATATTAATTCTTCCAATCCATGAGCATAGAATATTTTTCCATCTCTTTATGTCTTCCTCAATTGCTTTCAGAAGTGTTCTGTAGTTTTTAGGGTATAGTTCCTTTACCTCTTTGGTTGGGTTTATTCCTAGGTATCTTATGCTTTTGGGTGCAATTGTAAATGGGATTGACTCCTTAATTTCTCTTTCCTCAGTCTCATTGTTAGTGTATAGAAATGCCACTGATTTCTGGGCATTGATTTTGTATCCTGCCACACTACCAAATTGCTGTATGAATTCTAGCCATCTTGGGGTGGAGGCTTTTGGGTTTTCTACGTAGAGTATCATGTCATCTGCGAAGAGGGAGAGTTTGACTTCTTCTTCGCCAATTTGAATGCCTTTAATGTCTTTTTGTTGTCTGATTGCTGAGGCTAGGACTTCCAGTACTATGTTGAACAGCAGTGGTGAGAGTGGACATCCCTGTCTTGTTCCTGATCTTAGGGGAAAGGCTCCCAGTGCTTCCCCATTGAGAATGATATTTCCTTGGGCTTTTCATAGATGGCTTTTAAGATATTGAGGAATGTTCCCTCTATCCCTACACTCTGAAGAGTTTTGGTCAGGAATAGATGCTGTGTTTTGTGAAATGCTTTCTCTGCATCTATTGAGAGGCTCCTATGGTTCTTGGTTTTTCTCTTGTTGATGTGATCTCTCACGTTGATTGTATTATGAGTGATGAACCAGCCTTGCATCCTGGGGATAAATCCCACTTGGTCATGGTGAATAATCCTCTTAATATACTGTTGGATCCTATTGCTTAGGATCTAATGAGAATTTTTGCATCTGCGTTCATCAGGGATATTGGTCTATAATTCTCCTTTTTGGTGGGGTCTTTGTCTGGTTTTGGAATTAAAGAATTAGTTTGGATGTATTCCATCCCTTTCTCTCATTCAGAATAGCATCAGTAGAATTAGGTGTTATTTCTTCTTTAAATGTTTGGTAGAATTCCCCTGGGAAGCCATCTGGCCCTGGACTTTTGTGTCTTGAGAGGTTTTTGATGACTGCTTCAATTTCCTTCCCGGCTATTGCCCTGTTCAGGTTTTCTATTTCTTCCTGTTCCAATATTGGTAATTTGTAGGTTTCCAGGAATGCATCAATTTCTTCCATACTGTATGCCTAATTTGTGGTGTATAGTTGCTCATAATAAGTTTTTTAAGTGTTTGTATTTCCTTGGTATTGGTTGTGATCTCTCCTCTTCCAGTCATGATTTTATTAAATCTAGCTGATTTGTCCATCTTATTAATTCTTTCAAATAACCAACTCCTCGTTTGTTGAGCTGTTCTGCAGTTCTTCTGGTCTCTATTTCATTTAGTTCTGCTCAAATCTTTATTATTTCTCTTCTCCTGCTTGGTTAGGCTTGATTTGCCATTCTTTCTCCAGTTCCTGTATGTGTAAGGCTAGGTTGCCTATTTGAGATTTTTCCCATTTTTTGAGGGATGCTTGTATTGCAATGTATTTCCTTCTTAGGACTGCCTTTGCTGTATCCCAAAGGTTTTGAACAGTTGTGTTCATTTTCATTAGTTTCCATGAATCTTTTTAATTCTTCTCTAATTTCCTGGTTGACCCATTCATGTTTTAGTATAATGATCTTTAGCCTCCATGTGTTTGAGTTTCTTCCAAATTTCTTCTTGTGATTTAGTTCTAGTTTCAAAGAAATGGGATCTGAAAATATGAAGCGGACAATTTCAATATTTTGGTGTCAGTTGAGACCTGATTTATCAACTAGTCAGTCTCTCACATTCTCTTTTCTGTGAAGTGTCTCTTTAATTCTCTTCTGTATGAACTCTAGAGCTGTCTCAATTTGTTTCAGATGCTTTTTCCCCCTATTTACATGCAAATTAAAGTTTTAGTATGCTTTTATCCTGTAGAGGAAATCATACTGTAGGCATGTTTTTATTATTTTTTTTTATTTTTTAATAATAAATTTACCTTTTTATTGGTGTTCAATTTGCCAACATATAGAATAACACCCAGTGCTCATCCCCTCAAGTGCCCCCCTCAGTGCCCATCACCCAGTCACCCCCACACCCTGCCCTCCTCCCCTTCCACCACCCCTAGTTCATTTCCCAGAGTTAAGAGTCTTCATGTTCTGTCTCCCTTTCTGATATTTCCCACACATTTCTTCTCCCTTCCCTTCTGTTCCCTTTCACTATTATTTATATTCCCCAAATGAATGAGACCATATACTGTTTGTCCTTCTCCGATTGACTTACTTCACTCAGCATAATACCCTCCAGTTCCATCCACGTTGAAGCAAATGGTGGGTATTTGTCATTTCTAATGGCTAAGTAATATTCCATTGTGTACATAGACCACATCTTCTTTATCCATTCATCTTCCAATGGACACCGAGGCCCCTTCCACAGTTTGGCTATTGTGGACATTGCTGCTATAAACATCGGGGTGCAGGTGTTTTTAAAGTTAGTTTTACCTGAACTTTTTTGTGATTTGAGTGGTTTTTGTAGAATGTGTTATATTCTAATTCAGACTTCTGTCATTATTCCAGGAGACCCAGGATGTGTGTGTACCTCAGACACTTAACTCCTTTCTTCCAGATCCTTTATATTAAAGCAAGATGTCTAAATTGAACACCAATAAAAAATAAATTTATTATTAAAAAAATAAAGCAAGATGTCTAAAACTTACCTCTTGTTATTTTCAGAATTAAAGGAAGTAAAACATATAGAATTCCTAGCCTAGGATAGGCATGTATTAAATGTTCAACAAATATTAGTTCTTATGTTGGTAATCTTTCTTTAAGATTTTATCTATCGGGATCCCTGGGTGGTGCAGCGGTTTAGCACCTGCCTTTGGCCCAGGGCACGATCCTGGAGACCCGGGATCAAATCCCGTGTCAGGCTCCTGGTGCATGGAGCCTGCTTTTCCCTCTGCCTGCGTCTCTGCCTCTCTCTCTCTCTCTCTGTGTGACTATCATAAAAAAAAGATTTTATTTATCTATTTGACACACAGAGAGAATACAAGTAGACAGAGTGGCAGGCAGAGGGACAGGGAGAAGCAGGTGCCCTGCTGAGCAGAGCGCACTGATGGGGGTGGGGAGGCTCCATCCCAGGACCCTGGGATCATGACCTGAGCTGAAGGCACATGCTTAACTGACTGATTCACTCAGGTGTCCCTTATGTTGTTATTCTGAAACACATTGTAGTGCTTTCACTGGTTCCTCATGCATCAAGAATCCTCAGAGAGGGAGAACCTGACTTTTAGTTCTAGATCCTCTCTTAGTAGCATGTGCTAACCCTGTTTTCCTTTCTAATTTAACTTGAGTTTGACAAGTTGTCATTTTTATCATTTTACCATATTGAAAAAAATATTCTGATATTTTTCCACTGAGGAGAAATGTTTCTTCAAAAGCAATTAATCATAAAAGCAGATGGAGTGGTAATGAATACAAATGCCTTGTGGATCCTAGTAGGAGGGCTGGAATGGTGTCTCTGCCTCTCTTTCTGCCTGAACTGCCTGCATTTAGCTCCTGTGCCATTTTGTATTTTGTAAGATTTACTTTTCTAAGGGAGACAGAAGATGAGACACTCCTAACTCTGGGAAACGAACTAGGGGTGTGGAAGGGGAGGTGGGCGGGGTGTGGGGGTGACTGGGTGACAGGCACTGAGGGGGGCACTTGAGGGGATGAGCACTGGGTGTTATTCTATATGTTGGCAAATTGAACACCAATAAAAAGTAAATTTATAAAAAAATATTTACTTTTCTAAACTGAGCTGTTTCATTTTTCTTTCACTTTACATTTTTCCTCTCCCTTTTCTGATACTTCATCTATATTGCTCTCTCTTTCACTATCATATCCTTTTCCCTCCCCTGCATCCTCAATAACAAATAAATGATTGCTCTGCAGTGTGTCACTTAAACAAATAGTTTATATTTAGAATATTTCTCCTCCCAGATTGGAATTACCCCTCTCATTCAGTTTCCACTTCTTTTTCCAGCTGCTTTTACTAAACCATCACTGCCTTAGGGATAGACTATATAACATTTTAATGCATTCTGGTTAAATGACTTACTTAGGATGGGACACTGAGAAATAGTTGCCCTTGAAACTAAAACCTTTAATGAACAAGCTGGTTTTTGTATCCCCCCATAAGCAATGGCATATCTTATGCAAGATGCAATTGTGACTGCAAAAAATACAGAATACTCAATTATAATTGTTTAGGACTCCATGTAAATCATTCCTGTCTAACTTCTTGACTTTATAATAGGAACTATTCTTTACATCTCTACTTCTTCACTGCTCAAGTGAGAGCCTAACATGCAAAGAATTCTTAGGCAATGTAGTAAGCTGAATGGAGTATGCTCCCCAAAGATATCTAGGTCTTATTCTCTGGAACCTGTGAATGTTTCTTTATATGCCACAATAGAGTCTGCAGATTAAGTCAAGTTTAAGGATCTGGAGACGGGAGATTATAACTGGAATCTAGATAGGTCCAATATAATCAGTGGGATCATATGAGAGGGAGGCAGGAGATCAGGAAGAAAGTAGATGTGTCAACAGAAGCTAAAGGGTTGGAGCTGATGTTAAGAAGGGGTTACAAGCCATGGAATGCAAGTAGCCTCCAGAAGCTCAAAAAGGCAAGAGGATGGGTTCTCCCCAAGAGTCTCCAGAAGGAATGACTCCTGCCAATACCTTAACTCAAGCCCATTGAAACTAATTTGGGACTTCTGGTTTCCCAAACTTTAAAAGAATACATTTTTGTGGTTTTAAACTACTAAATTTTTGGTAATTTCTCACAGCACCACTAAGGAACTAATACAGGCAATGTTAGTTACCTTTTTACAAAATGTATTTACTCTTAACTTTTAACTTCAGCAGAGTTAAGGGACTTGTCCAAGTTCACAAGAATGGTTACAGACAAAGTATTGATTAGAACTAGGATGACTCTATGTTTCAGATAGCTTGAAGCATAACAAATACCCAGAACTGAGTGGTTTAAAACAATGAACTTTTATTTAGCTCACAATTTTACAGATCATAAATTTAAGCTAGGCTTGCCTGGGCAGTTTTTCTAATGTTCACTGAGCACATCCATGCAACTACAGTCAGTTGTTGCCAGGTCATCTAGAGATTGGCTGACCTGTGATGGCCTCATCTGGTAGGGTTTTATCTTTGTTCCACATGATCTTTCAGCCTCTAACAGGCTCACTCAGGAATGTTTTCATGGCAGCTGCACAGAGCTCCAAAAGAGACAATGAAAATATGCAAGATATTCTGGGGCCTGGAACTAGCACATCATTTCCACTGTGTTTTATTGGCCAAAGCCAAGTCATAAGTAAGTCCAGATTCAAGGAGGGGAAATAGATTCCCCTTTTTGATGGAGAAATTGAAATTCATATTGGAAAGGATGCTGGTGAAAGATTGGTACATTGATTTTGCAATGTACCCTATCATATAATTTATATCTTAAATTGGTCCTTTCTGAGAATGAAAGGTGATGCCTTTAAGAATTACATCAAGAAAACAGATATAACCCAGGACTGTCCCAAATATTAGGGGATTAGGGCCCTTATCTCCTGAGTCCCAACTCAAGGCCCTTTTTATGTCTCTAGGCTGCGTTATCATACTGCTTTTATGATGTTGGGAGGCAGACACAGAACTTACAGAGGATAGACCTCAAATCTGAGTCCAAGCCAAAGATAGCATAAGTGCTATTCCTGGTGTCCAGGTAAATACCTATAAAGAATTTATTTCCCCATTTCTTTCTATAACACAAGTGTCTTCTTCAAGTGTCTTCTTTAAAAGTCTTCCCTGGGACCTCTAGCACATCTCAGTGGTTATCAAAGTGTCCTTGTCAATAAAAATAGTTGCTGCTCTCAGTTTGGCTCTTGGTGCTAGCTGTTCAGTGTTATGTGTGTGTATGTGTGTGTGTGTGTGTGTGTTTAATGTGAATGTACATTTTATAAATATAAAAATGTAAAGAAAATAATTTCTAGAGTTCCCAACTGAAGCTTTTCATGTAAGCATGGGTGTATAAAACTTACCTCTGTGAATTCAAACCTTGTCATATATTTCTGTTGACCTGAGCTATAGGGAATCTGGCCTCCTTTTCTAATCCTGTCAAGACTTGCAAAGGCTTATTTCAAAAGCTTATTTTATAGCTTGGTTTATAAAAAGGTCTATTTTTTGTTCAAATAACATAGTATTTTTAAAAAGGACAATTTCTCCATCAACTTTAGAAATATTTGTACTATGGCTTGAAGTTATGAGCTGAGGCATTTTGGAACTTTTTTTAAAAACTTAGAAATCCTAATGGGCCTTGTAATAACCTCTGAGCAAGCAGGCCATTTCTGGAGAGATCATTCAGCTAATAGTAGCTGATTTGTATGGTTTCAATTCTTCCATCATAATATTCTTAGATCAGATTTTGTGATAGCACTCATTTCCTACCTTCATTAAGTCTAGAAGCCTCTGTTTGGCTTTGCAGTCATGTCCAGCTTGATGCCTGTGGCTCTGAAACAGGTAATTTGTCAGCCTGTCAGTCTTATTCTCCCACTTTCTTTATGTGTGCCATTCTGGAGAAATACATTTCATCTCTCCTCTGTTGGTAGAAGCCAGATGATAGTGACAAGGGCTACTACTGCCCAATCACCACTGGGAGGGATGGGGGTGGACAGTATGTGTCTTCACTCACAAATGCCTATTGTTTCTTTTTAAAACAGCCAGCATAGGAGGCCACACTCTGTGGTAAGGGAGGATCTCAACTCTGCCCAACCTGCCCTCTCTCAGATTGTGACTAACCATCCAAGTGCTATACTTACCCTTAATTATATCTGGCCTATTAACTCTTTTCTTAACCTCTATCTCACTCCTCACCCTGCAAAACTATAAGCAGGATGTCCCCACCCATTACTCAGTGCTTGTTTTTACACTCTATAAAGCAAAATCTAAGTATTAAAGCACAGATATTGACAAGGTACAAGTCAATGAATTTTTATGAAATGAACCTACCCATATACCTAACACTCAGATTGAGAGACAGAATATTACTGTTATCCTTAGAGGCCCCTCATATTTCCTTTCAGTCTCTATTCCCTCACCTCCAGAAGTAACTAGTATCCTGTTTTCTCATGCCATAGATCAGTTTTATCTGGTTTTGAACTGTATAATGGAAAATCATACAATATGTACTCTTTTGTGTCTGGCTTCTTTTCTCAGTTATGTTTGTGAGGCTCAGCCATATTGTTCTTTATTTTATTTTATTTTATTTATGATAGTCACACACACAGAGAGAGAGAGAGAGAGAGAGAGAGGCAGAGACACAGGCAGAGGGAGAAGCAGGCTCCATGCATCGGGAGCCCGATGTGGGATTCGATCCCGGGTCTCCAGGATTGTGCCCTGGGCCAAAGGCAGGCGCCAAACCGCTGTGCCACCCAGGGATCCCCTTTTTTTTTCCCTTGGCTCAGCCATATTGTTGTGTGTAATTGTAGATTATTCATTCTCTTTGTTTTATAATACTCCTTTGTATAAGCATACCACAACATGTTTGCTCATTTTCTGTTAACAGGCATTTCCAGTTTGGGATTATTATAAATAGTGCTGCGGTGAGCATTCTTAGACATGTTTTCGGTGGACATATATATGCATTTCGGTTGGGCATATGCCTAGGAATAGAATTTCTGGGTCATTTTATCTGGGAACAATAATTTTTAAAGATTATTTATTTATTTATTCATGAGACACACACACACACACAGAGGCAGAGACATAGGCAGAGGGAGAAGTAGGCTCCATGCAGAGAGCCAGATGTGGGAGTTGATTCTGGAACTCTGGTATCACACCCTGAACCCAAGGCAGATGCTCAACTGCTGAACCACACAGACATCCCCTGGAAACAATCAGTTTCAATAGATCTTGACAGTAGTTTTTCAGGGTGGTTGTACCAATTAAAATTACACTCTCATACACAGTATATGAGAGTTCTGTTTCCTCTATATCTTCACTAATAATGGGTATTTCCTATCTCTGTGGGTTGGTAGTGGTATGGCATTGTGGTTTTAATTTTAATTTCCCTGTTAGCTGATGAGGTTGAGAGCATTGAGTTTTGTAAGCCCATACCTCAATGCTCCAAATGGTCCCATGGAACCCCACAGACTGCTGTAGAGACCTGGTTTTTGTCTGCTGTGCATTGTGTTGAAGACAACTTTGTGGAAGTGGAGGTGCTGGTCAGCCAGGCTTGGGCTGTGATGGGGAAAACCTATAAGTTCCAACTCAACTTACTAGGAACTTAATACACTTTAGACAAACCTTGAATCTTAAAACCCTTCACAATGGGCCACCATCCCTTTGGCAAGGGCAGTAGGCCCCTGGACAACCAGAGGCCAATCCAGAGAAACACTGCCTACTATAGTTAAATTCCTCTCAAAAGAATTGTGTGAGCTAGATAGAACCAACTCCTAAATGAGAAAATTAGAAGTGTAGCATCTGAAACCTCTCTGAGAACATATAAGCTTATTATTTGACTTTCATCCATAAGACTTTCCTGTTACATGGCCTCAGATGAGTTTCCTGACATTCTTCATTATTTTGCAGACAAAGAAACTGAGCTCAAAACTGTGGCTTAATTTAGTTTTCTCTATAACCCCATGAAATAGTACTATTATCACAGGTACATCAAAGTAATTGTTTTGAGCATCAACTTCTCTATTTATTATTTATATTTATATTTAATTCCAGTATAGTTAACATACAGTGCTATATTAGTTTCAGGTGTACAATATAGTGTCTCAAAACTCTATACATTACTCTGTGTTCATTGTGATAAGTATACTCTTTAATTCCCATCATCTATTACACCCACCCCATTCATCACCCCTCTGGTAAACATCAATTTGTTCTCTATAGCTAAGAGTTCGATTATTGTCTTCTCTCTCTCTGTCTCTCTTTTCTTTGTTCATTGGTTTTGTTCCTTAAATTCCTGTATGAGTGAAATCATATGATATTTGTCTTTCTCTGACTATTTCACTTGTCTTTATATTTTCTAGCACCATACACATCACTGCAAATGGCGATATTTCATTCTTTTATATGGATGAATAATAGTCCACATATTTATATTCATTCATTAATCAGTAGATGCTTGGGCTCCTTCTATGATTTAGCTATTGTAAATAATGCTGTAATAAACATATGAGTTAGTGTTTTTGTATTTTTTGGGTAAATATCCAAATATCTAGTGCAATTACTAGATATAGGGCAGTTCTATTTTTAACTTTCTGAGAAGCCTCCTTACTGTTTTCTACAGTGGCTGCACCAGTTTGTGCATGAGGGTTCCTATTTCATATAAGGTCTTTATTATGTTAAACTATGCTCCCTCTAGACCAACGTTGTTGATAGTTTTTATCATGAATGGATGTTGTAATTTATCAAATGCTTTTTCTACGTTTATTGAAATGATATGATTTTTATAATTTCTCTCATTTTAAAAAATATTTTATTTATATATGTATATATGTGTGTAGTATATATTTGACATAGAATGAGAAAGAGAAAGAGAGAAAAATAGAACAAGTAGGCAGAGCAGCAAGCAGAGGGGAAGGCAGAAGCAGGCTCCCTGCCAAGCAGAGAGCCCAATGTGAGGCTCAATTTGAGGACCCCAGCATCATGACCTGAGCCAAAGGCAGATGCTTAACTGGCTGAGCTACCCAGATACCCCTATCCTTTCTTTTATTGATGTGACATTTCACATTGATTTGTGAATAATGACTCACCTTTCCACTCTTCCATCCTTTATCAGTGAATTTTTTAAATGTATCATTGGATTTGGTTTGCTTATATTTTGTAAAGTTTTTTTTAAAATACCAGTGAATTAACATAAATTGTAATATTAAGTGTACAATTTATTGATTCAACAATTCCACACATCACGTGGTGCCCATCACAACAGGTGCACTCCTTAATCCCTATCACCCAGTTGACCCATTTTCCCAACCACATCTCTTCTGGTAACTATCAGTTTGTCCTCTATAGTTAAGAGTTTTTCTTAGTTTGCTTCTCTCTTTCTTCCCCCTTTGTTAGCTTGATTCATTTCTTAAATTCTGCATATGAGTGAAATCATATGGTATTTGTTTTTCTCTAACTGATTTACTTTGTTTAGCGTGACACTCTCTAGTTTTCCATGTCATTGCAAATGGCAAAATTTCATTTTTTATGACTGAGTAATATTCCATTGTATATATACCACATCTTCTTTATCCATTCAATTGATGGACACTTGGGCTGTTTGCATAATTTAGCTATAGTAGATACAGCTGTTATAAATATTGGGGCATATGTATCATTTGACTTAATATTCTTGTATTCTGGTAAATATCCAGTAGTGTGATTGCTGGATCCTACAGTGGTTCTATTTTTAACCTTTTGAGGCACCTCCATATTGTTTTCTAGAGTGACTGCATTAGTTTGTATTCCCACCAAAAAGGTAGTGGGTTTCCCTTTCTCCACATCTTCACCAACACCTGTCACCTGTTGTAGCTTGTGTTCTTGGCTTTAGCCATTCTGACAGGTGTGAGATTTTATTTGATTTGATTTTCCCTGATGATGAGTGATGTTGAGCATCTTTTCATGTGTCTGTTGGCCATAGGTATGTCTTCTTTGGAAAAATTTCTATTCATCTCTTCTGGCCATTTTTTAATTAGATTATTCATTCTTAGGGTGTTGAGTTTTTTAAGTTCTTTATATATTTTGGATACTAACCCTTTATCAGGTATATCATTTACAAATATCTTCTCCCATTCTCTAGGTTGGTTTTAGTTTTGTGATTGTTTCCTTCACTGTGTGGAAGCTTTTTTATTTTGATGTAGTCCCAATAGTTCATTTTTGCTTTTGTTTCCTTTACCACAGGACATGTATCTAGGAAAAAGTTGCTATGGCTGTATAAGAAAAATTACTGCCCATGCTTTCATAAAGGATTTTTATGGTTTCAGGTCACACATTTGGATCTTTAGTCCATTTTGAAGTTATTTTTGTGGATAGTAAAAGAAAGAGGTTCAATTTCAATGGTTTGCTGTCCAGTTTTCTCAACACCATTTGTTGAAGAGACTTACTTTTTCCCATTGGATATTCTTTCTTGCTTTGTCAAAATAAATTAACCATATAAGTATGGGTCCATTTCTGAGGGTTCTCTATTCTGTCCCATTGATCTATATATCTGTTTTTTGCCAGTACCACACTGTCTTGATGATTACAGCTTTGTAATACAGCATGAAGTCCAGAATTGTGATGCTTCTAGCTTTACTTATCTTTTTCAAGGTTGCTTTGGTTATTTGGGCTCTTTTGTGGTTCCATGCAAATTTTAAGGTTGTATTCTCTAGTTCAGTGAAAAATGCTTATTGTTATTTTGATAGGGATTGTATTAAATGTCTAGATTGCTTTGAGTGCTATAGATATTTTAATTTTTACTTTTATTCAAAATCAATTACTTAGATATCATTAGTTTCAGAGATAAAGCCTAGTGATTCATAGAACACCACTGCTTATTCCATCAAGTGCACTCCTTAATGTTGATCACTCAGTCATTCCATCCCCCCACCAACCTCCGCTCCAGGCACCCTCAATTTGTTTCCTATAGTTAAGAATCTCTCATGGTTTATCCCTAAGATTTCATTTCATTGTATTTTCCTTCTCTTCTCCTATGTTCATCTGCTTTATTTCTTAAATATCACATATGAGTGAAATCATCTGATGATTGTCTTTCTCTGATTGACTTATTTCATAATATCCTTATTTGCTAATATCCTTTAGTTACATCCTTGTCCTTGCAAATGGCAAAATTTCATTCTTTTCAATAGCTAATACTCCATTGTATATATATACCCCACTTCTTCTTTTTTTATAATAAATTTATTTCTTATTGGTGTTCAATTTACCAACAACAGAATAACACCCAGTGCTCATCCCGTCAAGTGCCCCCCTCAGTGCCTGTCACCCATTCACCACCACACCCCGCCCACCTCCCCTTCCACCACCCCTAGTTCATTTCCCAGAGTTAGGAGTCTCTCATGTTCTGTTTCCCTTTCTGATATTTCCCACTCATTTTTTCTCCTTTCCCCTTTATTCCCTTTCACTATTTTTTATATTCCCCAAATGAATGAGACCATATAATGTTTGTCTTTCTCCAATTCATTTATTTCACTCACCATAATACCCTCCAGTTCCATCCACATTGAAGCAAATGGTGGGTATTTGTCATTTCTAATGGCTGAGTAATATTCCATTGTATACATAAACCACATCTTCTTTATCCATTCATCTTTCGATGGACACCGAGGCTCCTTCCACAGTTTGGCTATTGTGGACATTGCTGCTAGAAACATAGGGGTGCAGGTGTCCTAGCGTTTCATTGCATCTGTATCTTTGGGGTAAATCCCCAGCAGTGCAATTGCTGGGTCGTAAGGCAGGTCTATTTTTAACTCTTTGAGGAACCTCCACACAGTTTTCCAGAGTGGCTGCACCAGTTCACATTCCCACCAACAGTGTCAGAGGGTTCCCTTTTCTCCGGATCCTCTCCAACATTTGTGGTTTCCTGCGTTGTTAATTTTCCCCATTCTCACTGGTGTGAGGTGGTATCTCATTATGGTTTTGATTTGTATTTCCCTGATGGCAAGTGATGCAGAGCATTTTCTCATGTGCTTGTTGGTCATGTCTGGGTCTTCCTCTGTGAGATTTCTGTTCATATCTTTTGCCCATTTCATGATTGGATTCTTTGTTTCTTTGGTGTTGAGTTTCATAAATTCTTTATAGATCTTGAAAACTAGCCCTTTATCTGATGGTCATTTGCAAATATCTTCTCCCATTCTGTAGGTTGTCTTTGAGTTTTGTTGACTGTATCCTATGCTGTGCAAAAGCTTCTTATCTTGAAGAAGTCCCAAGAGTTCATTTTTGCTTTTGTTTCTTTTGCCTTTGTGGATGTATCTTGCAAGAAGTTACTGTGGCCGAGTTCAAAGAGGGTGTTGCCTGTGTTCTCCTCTAGGATTTTGATGGACTCTTGTCTCACATTTAGATATTTCATCCATTTTGAGTTTATCTTTGTGTATGGCGAAAGAGAGTGGTCTAGTTTCATTCTTCTGCATGTGGATGTCCAATTTTCCCAGCACCATTTATTGAAGAGACTGTCTTTCTTCCAATGGATAGTCTTTCCTCCTTTATCGAATATTAGTTGACCATAAAGTTGAGGGTCCACTTCTGAATTCTCTATTCTGTTCCATTGATCTATGTGTCGTTTTTGTGCCAGTACCACACTGTCTTGATGACCACAGCTTTGTAGTACAACCTGAAATCTGGCATTGTGATGCCCCCAGATATGGTTTTCTTTTTTAAAATTCCCCTGGCTATTTGGAGTCTTTTATGATTCCACACAAATCTTAAAATACTTTCTTCTAACTCTCTGAAGAAAGCCCATGGTATTTTGATAGGGATTGCATTAAACGTGTAAATTGCCCTGGGTAACAGTGACATTTTCACAATATTAATTCTTCCAATCCATGAGCATGGAATATTTTTCATCTCTTTGTGTCTTCCTCAATTTCTTTCAGAAGTGTTCTATAGTTTTGAGGGTATAGATCCTTTACCTCTTTGGTTAGGTTTATTCCTAGGTATCTTAAGCTTTTGGATGCAATTGTAAATGGGATTGACTCCTTATTTTCTCTTTCTTCAGTCTCATTGTTAGTGTATAGAAATGCCACTGACTTCTGGGCATTGATTTTGTATCCTGCCATGCTGCCAAATAGCTGTATGAGTTCTAGCAATCTTGGGGTGGAGGCTTTTGGGTTTTCTATGTAGAGTATCATGTCATCGGCAAAGAGGGAGAGTTTGACTTCTTCTTTGCCAATTTGAATGCCTTTAATGTCTTTTTGTTGTCTGATTGCTGAGGCTAGGACTTCCAGTACTATGTTGAATAACAGTGGTGAGAGTGGACATCCCTGTCTTGTTCCTGATCTTAGGGGAAAGGCTCCCAGTGCTTCCCCATTGAGAATGATATTTGCTGTGGGTTTTTCATAGATGACTTTTTTTTTTAATTTTTATTTATTTATGATAGTCACACAGAGAGAGAGAGAGAGAGAGGCAGAGACACAGGCAGAGGGAGAAGCAGGCCCCATGCAGGGAGCCCAACGTGGGATTCGATCCCAGGTCTCCAGGATCGCGCCCTGGGCCAAAGGCAGGCGCTAAACCGCTGTGCCACCCAGGGATCCCTCATAGATGACTTTTAAGATGTTGAGGAACGTTCCCTCTATCCCTACACTCTGAAGAGTTTTGATCAGGAATGGATGCTGTATTTTGTCAAATGCTTTCTCTGCATCTAATGAGAGGATCATATGGTTCTTGGTTTTTCTCTTGCTGATATGATGAATCACATTGATTGTTTTATGAGTGTTGAACCAGCCTTGTGTCCCGGGAATAAATCCTACTTGGTCATGGTGAATAATTTTCTTATGTACTGTTGGATCCTATTGGCTAGTATCTTGTTGAGAATTTTTGCATCCATGTTCATCAGGGATATTGATCTATAATTCTCCTTTTTGGTGGGGTCTTTGTCTGGTTTTGGAATTAAGGTGATGCTGGCCTCATAGAATGAATTTGGAAGTACTCCATCTCTTTCTATCTTTCCAAACAGCTTTAGTAGAATAGGTATGGTTTCTTCTTTAAACATTTGATAGAATTCCCCAGGAAAGCCATCTGGCCCTGGACTTTTGTGTCTTGGGAGGTTTTGGATGACTGCTTCAATTTCCTCCCTGGTTATTGGCCTGTTCAGGTTTTCTATTTCTTCCTGTTCCAGTTTTGGTGTTTTGTGGCTTTCCAGAAATGCGTCCATTTCTTCTAGATTGCCTAATTTATTGAAGTATAGCTGTGCATAATATGTTTTTAAAATCATTTGTATTTCCTTGGTGTTGATAGTGATCTCTCCTTTCTCATTCATGATTTTATTAATTTGAGTCTTCTCTCTCTTCTTTTTAATAAGGCTGGCTAATGGTTTATCTATCTTATTAATTCTTCAAAGAACCAACTCCTGGTTTTGTTGATCTGTTCCACAGTTCTTCTGGTCTCGATTTCATTGAGTTCTGCTCGAATCTTTATTAACTCTCTTCTTCTGCTGGGTGTAGGATCTATTTGCTGTTTTTTCTCTAGCTCCTTTATGTGTAAGTTTAGCTTTTGTATTTGAGTTCTTTCCAGTTTTTGAATGGATGCTTGTAGTGCGATTTCCCCCTCAGGACTGCTTTTGCTGTATCCCAAAGATTTTGAATGGTTGTATCTTCATTCTCATTAGTTTCCATGAATCTTTTTAATTCTTCCTTAATTTCCTGGTTGACCCTTTCATCTTTTAGCAGGATGGTCCTTAACCTCCACGTGTTTGAAGTCCTTCCAAACTTCTTGTTGTGATTTAGTTCTAATTTCAAGGCATTAATGGTCTGAGAATACACAGGGGACGATCCCAATCTTTTGGTATCGGTTGAAACCTGATTTGTGATCCAGTGTGTGGTCTATTCTGGAGAAAGCTCCATGTGCACTTGAGAAGAATGTGTATTCAGTTGAGTTTGGATGTAAAGTTCTGTAGATATCTGTGAAATCCATCTGTTCCAGTGTATCATTTAAAGCTCTTGTTTCTTTGGAGATGTTGTGTTTCGAAGACCTATCGAGTGTAGAAAGCGCTAGATTGAAGTCATTAAGTATAAGTGTATTATTATCTAAGTATGTCTTAATTTTGGTTATTAATTGATATATTTGGCAGCTCCCACATTCGGGGCATATATATTGAGGATTGTTAAGTCCTCTTGTTGGATAGATCCTTTAAGTATGAGATAGTGTCCCTCTTCATCTCTCACTACAGTCTTCGGGGTAAATTTTAGTTTATCTGATATAAGGATGGCTACCCCTGCTTTCTTTTGAGGACCATTTGAGTGGTAAATGGTTCTCCAACCTTTTATTTTCAGGCTGTAGGTGTCCTAATTTCTAAAATGAGTCTCTTGTAGACAGCAAATACATAGGTCCTGCTTTTTTATCCAGTCTGACACCCTGCGCCTTTTGATAGGGTCGTTAAGCCCATTCACGTTCAGAGTTACTATTGAAAGATAGGAGTTTAGTGTCATCATGATATCTATTCAGTCCCTGTTTTTGTGGATTGTTCCACTGGACTTCTTCTTAAAGGGAAATTTTAAGAGTCCCCCTTAAAATTTCTTGCAGAGCTGGTTTGGAGGTCACATATTCTTTCAGTTCCTGCCTGTCTTGGAAGCTCTTTATCTCTCCTTCCATTCTGAATGAGAGCCCTTGCTGATAAAGTATCCTTGGCTGCATGTTTTTCTCATTTAGGACCCTGAATACATCCTGCCAGCCCTTTCTGGCCTTCCAGGTCTCTGTGGAGAGGTCTGCTGTTACCCTAATGCTCCTGCCCATAAAGGTCAGAGATTTCTTGTCTCTTGGTGCTTTAAGGATCTTCTCTTTATCTTTGGAATTTGCAAGCTTAACTATTAGATGTCGAGGTGTTGAACAGTTTTTATTCATTTTAGGGGGGGATCTCTCTATTTCCTGGATCTGAACGCCTGTTTCCCTTCCCAGATTAGGAAAGTTTTCAGCTATGATTTGTTCAAATACATATTCTGGACCTCTGTCCCTTTCGGCGCCCTTGGGAACCCCAATTACATGTAGATTTTTCTTCCTCAGGCTGTCACTTATTTCCTTTAATCTGTCCTCATGATCTTTTAATTGTATGTTTTTTATTCAGTTTCCCTCTTTGCCATCAACTTGTCTTCTCTGTCACTCGTTCTTCCACCTCGTTAACCCTTGTTGTTAGGACCTCCAGTTTGGATTGCATCTCATTTAATTGATTTTTAATTTCTGCCTGATTAGATCTAAATTCTCCAGTCATGAAGTCTCTTGAGTCCTTTATGCTTTTTTCTAGAGCCACCAGTAGCTGTATAATAGTGCTTCTGAATTGGCTTTCTGACATTGAATTGTAATCCAGATTTTGTAACTCTGTGGGAGAGAGGACTGTTTCTGATTCTTTCTTTTGAGGTGAAGTTTTCCTTCTAGTCATTTTGCTCAGTGCAGAGTGGCCAAAAACAAGTTATACCGGGAAAAGGAGAAAAAGAGAGAAGAGAAAGAAGGAAAGAAAAGAAAAAAAAGAAAAAAGAAAAAGGAAGAAAAAAGAAAAAAAGAGAAGAAAAAGAGAAAAAAAAGAAAGAAAGGAAAAAAAGGGGTGGGGGAAGCAAACAGAAATCAAAAATCAAAAAAAGAAACAAAAGCAAAAAAACAAAACAAACAAACAAACAAACAAAAAAACAAAGGGGAGTATCCTCTGATTCTGTATACTGTAAATCCCTTGACTTCCCCTGGAACTTTCCAGTGCTGCTTGGTCAATAATTTGTTTTTCCCCTGTCCCTCTAGGTGTTCTTCTGGGGGAGGGGCCTGTTGTGCTGATTTTCTGGTGTTAGCGCTTGGGGAAGCTGTTCTGCCCCCTGCCTGGTGCAGGGCTCAGTGAGTGATGTTATCCTGTTTATCCGGTGAGGCCACTGTGAGGCTCAGTGGGGGTTGTTTACCCCGTGAGGCCCCAGGAGGAACAACCCCAGTGGCTGCTGCAGCTCCAGAGCTCTGGATTCGGCTCCCGCAGTAACTACCGAGCTCTCAGTCTGCAGGGCCTGGATGCTCTGGGGCGGAGCCGCTGATCTGCTCAGCTCCGGTCAGGAGCGTCCTTGCTGTCCTGGGCCCTCCTGGCCTCTGCCTGTCCCGGGGGAGGCCGGATCCTGGGCTGTGTCCCGGCGCCCTGGGCTCCGGGGCCTGCGCTGTTGGATTCACGTTCCTGGCGGGGCAGACCCCTCTCAGCTGAGCCGCCGCCCGAGCCCCCGCCCCCGAGCTGCTCCCGCCCCACAGCCCCCTCCACGGAGCCACCGCCCGAGCCCCTCCGAGCTGCTCCGGGTCCCGCCGTGCACGCTGCAGCCCTTAGGGAGCTCGGCGCACTCCCCCGGGGCGCAGGTGTCTGTTAGTGTCCCCTGGGAGCCCGAGGGCATCCCCGCCCCTCCTGGGTCCTGCTCCAACTCCCTGCGCTGGCCTTTCCGCCCGGGAAGATTGGTGAAGCTCCTGCTTCTCCGGGACGGGGCTTTCCTGTCTTGGGGGCACTGGCCCCGGCCTTGTCCTGGCTCCTCGCGAGGACCCTCCCCCTTGGATGCCTTTTGTTTCTTTCTTTTTTCCCCCGTCTTCCTACCTTGATAGAAGCGTGAACTCTTCTCACTCTAGCATTCCAGCTGTTTTTAACTTTTAGAGGGATATCTACCAACACTGTAGGAGGGTTCCTCTTTCTCCACATCCTTGCCAACATTTGTTATTTCCTATCTTGTTAACTGCAGCTGACCTGACTGGTGTGAGGTGGTATCTCATTGTGGTTTTGATCTGTATTTATCTTGTGTATGGTATAAGAAAGTGGACCAGTTTCATCCTTCAGCATGTATCTGTCCAATTTTCCCAACACCATTTGCTGAAGAAACTTTTTTCCAGGAAAGAATATCTTCAACAAAGTAGGAAAGAATATCTGATTGTTTCCTGCTTTTCGAAGATTAATTGACCATAGAGTTGAGTGTCAATTTTCAGGTTCTCTATCCTGTTCCATTGATCTATGTGTATGTTTTTGTGCCAGTAACATACTGTCTTGATAATTACAGCTTTGTAATACAGATTGACATCAGACATCGTGATGCCACCAGCCTGGGTTTTCTTTTTCAATATTCCTCTGGATTTTTGAGGTCTTTTCTTTTTTTTAAATTTTTATTTATTTATGATAGTCACAGAGAGAGAGAGAGAGAGAGAGAGAGAGAGGCAGAGGAAGAAGCAGGCTCCATGCACCGGGAGCCCTATGTGGGATTCGATCCCGGGTCTCCAGGATCGCGCCCTGGGCCAAAGGCAGGTGCCAAACCGCTGTGCTACCCAGGGATCCCCTTTGAGGTCTTTTCTAGTTGTATACAAATTTTAGGATTGTTTTTTCCAGCTCTGTGAAAAATGTCAATGGTATTTTGATAGGAATTTCAAGAAATGTGTAGGTTGTTTTGGGTACCATAGACATTTTAACAATATTTCTTCTTCCAATTCAATGAGCATGGAATGTTTTTCCATTTCTTTGTCTCTTCCTCAATTTTCTTTGTAAGTGTTCTATAGTTTTCAGAGTACAGAACCTTTACCTCTTTGACTAGGTTTACTTCTAGTATCTTATAGTTTTGGGGTGCAATTATAAATAGGATCAATTCTCTTTCTTCCACTCCATTGTTAGTGGAATGAAATGCAACTCACTTCAGTACATTGATTTTATATCCTACCATTTTCCTGCATTCCTGCATCACTTCTAGCAATTTCTGGATGGAGCCCTTTGGGTTTTTAACAAGGAATATCATATCATCTGTGAAGAATGAAAGTTTGACTTCTTTGTGATTTGGATGCATTTTTTATTGTTGTTGTCTGATGGCTGAGGAAAGGACTTCCAGTACTACACTGAACAGCAGTCATGAGAGTGGACATCCTTGTCATGCTTCTGACCTTAGGGGAAAAGATCCCAGTTTCTCTTTTGAGGCTGATATTCACTGTGGGTGTTTTATATATGGCTTTTATGATATGATGGTATTTTTCCTCTATCACTATACTGTTAAGAGTTTTTATCAAGAAAGGATGCTATATTTTGTCAAATGTTTTTTATGCATCTATTGAGAAGATCACGTGGTTCTTATCTTGTTTTTGTTGTTATTGTTAATGCAGCATGTCACACTGATTGATTTGTGAATGTTCAACCACTCTTTGGATATCCTTTGGAAATTTGCACTCTAGGAATAAATCCCACTTGGTCATGGTGAATAATCCTTTTAATGTACTGTTGGATCCTATTGGCTTGTATCTTGGTGAGAATTTTGGCATCCATGTTGATCAGGGATATTGCTCTGTAATTCTCCTTCTTGGTAGGATCTTTAGTTTTAGGATCAAGATAATGGTGGGGTCATAGAAAAAGTTTGGAAGTTTCCTTCCATTTCTATTTTTTTAAACAGCTTCAGAATAGGTATTAATTTTTCTTTAAATGTTTGGTATGGATGCCTGAGTGGCTCAGTGGTTGACCATCTACCTTCAGCTTAGGTCATGGTCTTGGGGTCCTGGGATCAAGTCCCACATTGGGCTCCCGGCATGGAGCCTGTTACCCCCTCTTCCTGTGCCTCTTCCTCTCTCTTTGAGCCTCTTATGAATAAATAAATAAAATCTTTTTAAAAAATAAATGCTTGGTAGAATTCCCCTGGGAAACTGTCCAGCCTGGAGTCTAATTGGGAGATATTTTGATGATTGCTTCAATTTCCTTGCTAGTTATTGGTCTGTTCAGGTCTTCTATTTCTTCCTGCCTCAATTTTGGTACTTTATAGGTTTCTAGGAATGCCTCCAGTTCTTTCTGATTGTCTAATTTATTGGCATATTATTGCTCTAATATTCTCTTATACTTGTTGACATTTCTTCAGCGTTGTGATCTCTCTTCTTTCCTTTATGTTTTTATTTATTTGGCCTTTTCTCTTTTCTTTTAGATAGGTCTGTCTGGGATTTATCAATCTTATTGTTTCAAAGAACAAGCTGTTAGTTTCATTTGATTTCTATTTCATTGATTTCTGCTCTGATCTTTATTATTTCTCTTCTTTTGCTGAATTTAGGCTTTATTTGCTGTTGTTGAAGTAAACCTATACTTCATTCAGCATAATACCCTCCAGTTCCATCCACGTTGAAGAAAATGGTGGGTATTAGTCCTTTCTGATGGCTGAGTAATATTTCTGTGTATATATAGACCACATCTTCTTTATCCATCATTGGTCAAAGAACACCATGCCGCCTTCCACATGGTGGCTATTGTGGACATTGCTGCTGTGAACATTGTGGGACAGGTGTCCCAGCATTTCACTGCATCTGTATCTTTGGGGTAAATCCCCAGTAGTGCAATCTAGAACAAATGGATGCATTTCTGGAAAACCACAAATTACCAAAACTGGAACAGGAAGAAATAGAAAACCTGAACAGGCCAATAACCAGCGAGGAAATTGAAGCAGTCATCAAAAACCTCCCAGGATGCAAAAGTCCAGGGTCGGATAGCTTCCCATGGGAATTCTATCAAACGTTTAAGAATATGTAATACCTATTCTACTAAAGCTGTTATGAAGGATAGGAAGGAATGGAATACTTTGGAACTCATTTTTATGAGGCCAGCATCACCTTGATTCCAAAAGCAGACAAAGACCCCATTGGAAAGGAGAATTATAGACCAATATCCCTGATGAACACAGATGCAAAAATTCTCAACAAGATACTAGCCAATACAAATTGAACACCAATAAAAAATAAATTTATTAAAAAAAGATACTAGCCAATAGGATCCAACAATACATTAAGAAGATTATTCACCATGACCAAGTGGGATTTATCCTTGGGATGCAAGGCTGGTTCAATACTCGTAAAACAATCAGCATGATAGATCACATCAACAAAAGAAAAAACAAGAACCATATGATCCTCCCAATAGATGCAGAGAAAGCATTTGACAAAATACAGCATCCATTCCTGCTCAAAGCTCTTCAGAGTGTAGGGATAGAGGGAACATTCCTTAGCATCTTAAAAGCCATCTATGAGAAGCCTACAGCAAATATTCTCAATGGGGAAACACTGGGAGCCTTTCCCCTAAGATCAGGAACATGACAGGGATGTCCACTCTCACCACTGCTATTCAACATAGTACTAGAAGTCCTAGGTTCAGCAATCAGGCAACAAAAAGAAATAAAAGGCATTCAAATTGGCGAAGAAGAAGTCAAACTCTCCCTCTTCGCAGATGACATGATACTGTACCTAGAAAACCCAAAAGACTCCACCCCAAGATTACTAGAACTCATACAGCATTTTGACAGTGTGGCAGGATACAAAATCAATCCCCAGAAATCAGTGGCATTTCTATGCACTAACAGTGATATGAAGAAACAGAAATTAAGGAATCAATCCCACTTACAGTTGTACCCAAAACCATAAGATACTGAGAAGTTTAAGTTTTGAAGCATTGTGATCTGAAAATATGCTGGGAATAATCTCAATATGCTGATACCACTTGATACATGTTTTGTGACCTCATGTCTGATATATACTGAAGAATGTTCCATGTGCACAGGAGAAGAATGTATCTTCTGCTGACTTAGGATGAAATGCTCTGAATATATGTGAAATCCATCTGGTCCAGTGTGTTATTCAAAGTCCTTGTTTCCTTGTTGATCTTCTGCTTAGATGATCTGTTCACTATTCACAATTTTTAGATTTTACTGTTGAATAGACTCTTGTATTGTAATAGGCAGTCCTTCTTCATCTCTAGAGCAGTTTTTGGTTTAAAATTTAGTTTGTCTGATAGAAGGATGACTACTCCAGTTTTCTTTTGTTGTCCACTAGCATGATAAAATGGTTCTCCATCCTCACTTTAAATCTGATCGTGTCTTTGAGTCTACAATGAGTTTTTTTGTAAGCAGGATACCAATGGGCTTTATTTTTTATTTATTCTGATATCCTGTGTATTTTGATTGGGAGCATCTAGTCTATTTACATTTAGAGTAATTATTGAAAAATATAAATTTAGTTTCATTGTATTTCCTGTAAAGTAATTGTTTCTGTAGATAGTTCCTGTTCCTTTCTGGTGTTTGTTATTTTTGGATTCTCTCTTCACTCAAAGGATCCTCTTTAATATTTCTTGCAGGGTCAGTTTAATGATCATAAATTATTTTAGTTTCTGTTTTCCTAGAAGAAGATCTTTATTTCTCCTTACATTCTGATGACAGCTTTGCTGGATAAGTATTTTTGGCTGAATATTTTTCCCATTTAGCACCCTGAATATATCATGCCAGTCCTTTCTGGCCTGCCAGGTCTCTGTGGTCAGATGTGCCACCAGCCAGATGTTTCTACCCTTTTAGGTTAAGGATCACTTGTCCTGAGCTTCTTTCCACATTTTCTCTTTATCTTTGAAAATTGCAATCTTCACTATTCTATTTTGAGGTGTTGACCCATTTTTATTGATTTTGAGAAGCAGTTCTCTGTTTCCTGGACTTGAATGCTTGTTTCCTTCCCCAGACCATGGAAGTTCTCAGGTATAATTTATTCAAATAAACCTTCTCTCTCTTTCATCTGTTGGGATCCCTATAATCTGGATATTACTTTGCTTTATGAAATCTCTGAATTCTCCAAGTCTTCCTTGCTGATCTAATAGTTTCTTTCTCTCTTCTTTTCATCATCCTTGCTTTCCATCATTTTGCCTTCTATATCACCGACTTTCTTTTGCCTTGTTTATCCTGGTAGTTAGAGCCTCCTTTTTTTTTTTTTATTGCATCTCTGTGATACTAATTTTAATTTTGGCCTTACTAGATTTTAGTTCTTTTGTTTCTACACAGAGGGGTTCTTTAGTGTCTTCTATGTGTTTTCAAGCCCGACTAGTATCTTTAATCGTTTTAAATTCTAGTTCAGACATCTTACTTACACCCACATCGATTAAATACCTGGCAGTGAAGACTACCTTCTTGTTCTTTCTTTTGGAGTGAATATAATCATTTTTTCCAGAATGGAAAGGGAGAAAGAAAAGCAACAACAACAAGAAAAACAGCAACAGCAAGTTCTTCAGAAGGTGTTTCTGTTGCATGCCCTGTACCCCCTGCTGTTGTATTTTGAGTGCTTTTTCCCACTGGTCTTTACAGAGTTCCTCCTTGCTTATAGTGGGGGAGCGTTTGGACATCTAAATAGGTATACTTTGATTTGTTTGTCAAGAGAAGTCTGTAAAAGAAAAATGAGAAGAAGAAAACAGAAAACAAAAAGCCTAATCAAAGACATAGAGAAAATGAACAAAAATGCAAATAAATAGACAAACAAAAATTTATTAGCCTGATTGCATAGAATAAGAAGGAAAGAAAGAAAAAACGAGTAAGGAAAGAAGAAAAGAGAAAAAACTAATAAGAAGCTTGATCCAAAAAATAAGAGAAGTAAAAAAAATAAATAAATAAGAGAAGCAGACAAATGAACAAAAAACTGTATGCCGGATACACCCCCCAAAAAGTTTAAAGTTTAAAAGACAAAAAGTTTAAAGTTTAAAAGACAAAAGAAAAATAAGAGAAAAAATAGATAAAAAATAAAAAATAAGAAATAGAAAAATAAAAAAATCAAGAAAAGAACAAAGGAGAAAAAAAGCAAGCCTCGTCCTATTTCTCATCAGAAGTTGAGGTTCGAGAGCATTCTCTAATCAGTGGACTTGGTACTTTTAGGGGGCTTGTATTGGTCTTCGGAGGGAGAGGCCTGCTGGGGAGGCTCACAAGCTGACTTGTCCTTGAAAAGATGCCCCTGCCAAGCACAGGTAGAGTTTAGCATAGGGGACTCCAGCCTCCACTATTTCTGAAATCTGACTGTCCTGGTGTGTGTGCGGGGGAGAGAGGGTGGTGGAGGAGGAAGAATATGGTGTCATCTTGCCCTCTTATCCACAGGAAGGGGAATTCCTGGCCACCACTCTTTAGGAGGCCCTCTCAGAAAGATGAAAAATCTCCTGTGTCCTGGCCTTACATCAGTTCCCTGCCCTTAACCCATTAGTCCCCAGGTCATTGGTGTGCCCAGAGCCCCAGATCTCCTGTATTTTATCTCTGGCTAGAGGCTGGGATTCAATATTCCAAGTTTTAAAGGCCCTGGCAAGGAGCAGGCCTGTTTATCTCCCACTGAAGAGGTCTTCATGGCATGCATCATGCCATCCCTGAAGAGCAGTTACACAGTGTGCATGCAGAAGCCAGATTTACTGAAAGTTGGAATCAGGTTAACCCCTCTGCACATGACTCAGCCCCCCACTCCGTTCTGTCCCAGAAAAGCTGTCATACAGAGACTTGAATCTACTGTGGCAGACAGGGAAGAGCAGTGACCAGGTTATCTGAGGTCTGTTGGGGTATATGCTCTCTGCTCAGTTCTGCCACAGAAAGGAAGCCACTTTCTGTGCACAGAGAGGTCTAAGCCTATTGTTTCTCACAGCAAGGTGTTGTTAAGAAGCTTTCTGCCCTTTTGTGCACACTCTGACCTTGCTGCTGAGCAGTGCTCAGTGGCTCCCAGCTGTCCTTTTGTCCTTGGAGAGGCAAAATATATTTTTCCAAATGTACTCTGGGAAGAGGAACAATCTCTCCAAGTGCACCCAGGGGATCTCCTCACCGTGGCTCATTGTGTGATCCCTACCCACTGTGTTCTGTCCCACTTTCTCTCTCTCCCTGACTTTGCTCCACAGAAAGGGTTATGTCTCCTTCATGACTTCCAGCCTTTCCTTGCTCCAAGTTCACAGCTCTGAACATTGCATCTGCCACGTTCTCTCCCTTCAGCTGTGCAGACTGTTTTCTTAATTCTCAGATCATATTCCTAGTGGTTCAAAATGAATCGATGTTGATCTAGCTGTGTTTAAGGATGAGACAAGCCCCTACTACTCCATCTTCTTCCAAATAACAACCCTTGCTGACCGCCCAAACTTATCTTTAAGCCTTGCTGTTTGAAAGTACTCAAAATAATCAACCCCTCTTATTTTTGCAGCCAAATAAGAGGGCCTAAGGAAATGTTCTCCTTGTACATTCTTGTGTGCTCCATTCTCTCTCTTTCTTACCTTTCTCCATGACCATGGCTCCCTCCCCTCTGCAGCACCTATGATGTGTTTCTCCCCTAAGCCACATCTCCATACTTCCTACCTTCTTCAATGTGGCTATTTGTCTCCCTTTAGTTGTGGAATTTATTCTGTCAATCTTCAGGTTGATTTCTGGAGTATTTATAATAATTTGATATTTATCTAGTTAATTTCCTGGGTTCAGATGAGCCTAGGGTCCTCCTACTCCACCACAATCTTCAGGTTTCAATCATTGTTTTTATGTCTAATGCATTTTGACTTGTGGATTACTTATAAAATAGTGGGCTATACAAGATAAACCATTGAATCATTTAATGCAACTTATTTTTCACAGCAGCAGAAAGTGAGGTTCTAATGTGGAAAATGTTTGCCAAAAGGCAAAGTGTAATGCTAGGGCCAGGATGGGACCATGCTAGAACCTAGGTCTTCTGGCTCTTAAGACTGAAAATACATGGTGGTACATTCATGTGTCTGAAAATATGTGATGATACATTTGTGTGCATGTTAACATGAGCATATGCATTCATAATTTTTAGAAGGCTATTGATTGAGAAGTGGAAGTTACCTTCTGGATCATAATGTTCCTTTTAAACATTCCATTTAAAGTTTTGGATATAAATTCAAGATTTCAGGGTCTTATGTATCAAAGAATGAGAACAATAGGGAAAAATACCAGTTTTGATAATTCTCTAGTCCTCATGCAGTGAAAATCACTTAACAGAGAGCAGATACTTTTATAAGGATGATGTTTCTCTCAGGGAGCACCTGGGTGTCTCAGTGGTTGAGCTGAGTTTTTTTTTTTTTTTTTGAGAAAATCCAGCATAAAGCACTTTTATTGCAATAATAAAACTTGAAACTCATACGTAGTGCGGGCAGGTGGGTTTGGGGGGGTAGGCAGCAATAATTTCTCTCACCAAATCACTACACAGGACAGCAAAGGGGTGAGAGGGGGAGGAGGAAAAGCCAGGAAACTCTGAGATCAGCCGGGGGAGCCGAACATCAAAAACCAGGAGATGCTGAAGCTGTGATGACCAGCATCATTTTCTCAAGACAACACTGAAGGGTTTGTCATGATGGCTGGGCTTTCATCGGGTGTTATGTGTCTACAAACAGCACCTTCAATTTAAACTTTCAATTAAAGTTCTTAAAATTTGGAAAGTGGAACTCAAGTAGCTATGAGATTACAAAAGTCTTGAATATCCGTTAGAAAAACCACAGGATGGAAAAACAAACCAAACAAACAAAGATCCAGGCGATGAAGAAGGCTTCAGAGGTCCCTGCTGGCTTGGGGACAGATACCTGTAGTGTCCAATATCGCAGTGAGAACAATTTGCTTCCAAAAGGCAGAGGGTTTATGGGGGGGGGAGAGCAGGGGAGGGATAGTGGAGGCAGAGGCTCTCCTCCCCACTTCAGTTTCAGGTAGGGCTTTAATTCAACCCAAGGACATCTCTCAACTGGGAGAGTTACTTCGGCCCTCAACAGTGCCTCAAATCTGCTATGGCTTTGCAGCGCAGCAGCAAGAATGTTTAATATATAATAGATAAAAATTTCATCCAAAAATAAAATAAAGATTCTTGTAATCCCCCCCCCAACATCAATTCCTATTCTAAAATTAACCCTTTGGCTCAGTTTGTGATCCCGGGTCCTGGTATCAAGTCCCACATTGGGCTCCCTGCATTGGAGCCTGCTTCTCCCTCTGCCTGTGTCTCTTCCTATGTGTCTCTCATGAATAAATAAATAAAAATCTTTTTTTTTAAATGATGTTTCTCTCTTTTTTTAAAGAGTTAGGGTTAGAGCCCAGGAGCTCGGATGGTCCTATCTGCCCATATGGTGGAGAACTCCCGAGAGACCTGAGTTGAGGGCAAGGCTCAGAGTGAAGTTCAGACTTGCTGCTGATGTTCAGGGAACATGATGCCAGGTAACATGTTGACTGGGCTTAGGAAGTCCTTCTGATTTTCCAGGCTTTAATCATCTGTTGGAATTCTAAATTACACAATTTCATCTGGATGCATGGATGAGCTTTCTGGTGTCACTCACGTGTCCTTAATGCCTTGGAATTCAGAGCCAGGCTCAGGGCCTGGGTCAGGACAGAAACCATCTAGTTTTAGGGTTAGGGCCCAGGAGCTTGGACGAGCTGGCATTGGGCAAACCTCCCAGCAAGGCTGTTAAGGACAAGGCTTAGCATGAGGCTCAGGTGCAGGGCATGGGTGCATGGGGGCACTGAGCTTGGAACTGGTGTCATTGGGCCCTTCAGATTGTTCGAAATCTATCTCTATGCCATTTTCCCAAATGGCACTGTATCAATCTCAGTGGTTGGCCAAGCTTTCTGGTGTCACTTATGTGTCCTCAATCCCTCCGGATTTATAGCCAGGCCCTGGGGCTGGTTGGGGTAAAAACCCAAACTAGGGTTAGGGTTAAGGCTCTGGAGCTTGGAAGGTACTACCTGCCTCCATGGTGGAGACCTCCCCAGGGCTGAGTGGAGGGTGAGGCCCAGCATGAGGCTCAGACTCGCAGTAGATATGCAGGCATGTGCTGAATATTTGCCTGGGATCAGGGAGCACTTCATCTATCTCGGGCTCCTCCTCATTGTCCTCATACAAATGGCACTTTTTCCACCTGGGTGTTGGCTGACCTTTATGGTGTTGCTCAGTAGTCCCCCATCCTTCGAAGCTCAGAGCCAAGCCTTGAAGCATGGTCGGGAAAGAACCCAAATTAGAGTTAGTATTAGGGTCCAGGAACTCAGTAGGTTAAGGTTTTAGGGTTGCAGTTAGTGTTAGGTTAGAATTAGGGTCAGGGTCAAGGATAGGGATAGGATTAGGGGTAATGGTAGAGTTAGGGCGAGGTGTTGGTTAGGCTTAGGGGTCAGGGTAGGTGTAGGTGTAGGGTTAGGTTTAAGGTTGGGGTAATGGTAGGGTTAGGGTTAGAGGTAATTCAGGGTCTGGGGCAGGGGCAGGGTTATTGTTAGAGTTAGTGTTAAGGGTAGGATTAGGAGTAGGGGTAGAATTAGGAGTAGGTTTAAGGTTAAGTTTAGGGTTAGGGTTAGGGATGGTGTAGTGGTAGGGGTAGAGGTAGGGTTAGGGGTAGGGATAGGGCTAAGATTAGGTTAGAGTTAGGATCAGGATAAAGGTCAGGGGTAGGGGTAGAGTTAGAATTAGGGTTAGGGTTAGTGTTTGGGGTGGGGTAGGATTAAGTGTAGGGAGAGGTAGGGGTAGGGTTAGTGTTAGAGTGGTTAGAGTTAGGGTCAGGATCAAGGTCAATGAGTTAGGGGTAGGGGCTAAGGTTAGGGTTAAGGTTAGTTTTAGGGTTAGGCTTAGGGATGAGGTAGTAGTAGGGATAGTGGTAGGGTTAGGGGTAAGGATAGTGTTAGAGTTAGGGTTAGGGTTAGAGTTAGGTGTAGAGGTAGGTGTAGGGGTTAAGATTTGGGTAGGGTTAGGGTTAGGGTGATGGTTAGGGTTACTCTTACAGTTAGGGGTAGGGATAGGGGTAGGGTTTGGGGTAAGATTATGGGTAAGTGGAGGGTTAGGGTTAAGGGTAGGGGTATGAGTTAGGGTCAGGGAAGGGTCATGGTTAGGCTTAGGGTTAGGATTAGGGGTAAGGGTAGAGTTCAGTTTAGGATTAGGTTTGGTTTGGGGTAAGGCTCATGGTAGGGGTAAGGTTTGGGATAGGTTTAGTGTTAAGGTTAGGGGTAGGTTTGGGGGTAGGGGAGGGGGTATGGGTAGGGGTTAATATTAGGCTTAGAGTTGGCATATGGTTAGGTTTAGGTTAAGGTTTGATGTAGTGTTAGGGGTAGGGTTGGTTAGGTGTAGGTGTAGGATTAAGTTTGTTTTTGATTTAGCGATAGAGGTAGGGTTTGGGTTAGTGTTAGGGGTAGAGGTAAGAGTTGGGGTTAGGGTTAGAGTTATGGTTATGGTTATGGTTATGACCCTGGAGCTTCTAAAGTCCTATCTGCCTATGGAGACCTCCCCGGAGGGCTGAGGTGAGGCCAGGTTGAGTGAGAGGCTCAGACTCACAGCTGATGTGCAGGCGGGGGGGCACTGAATATCGACCCTGCACTCAGGGAGCTCCTCATCTATCTCAGGGTCCTCCTCTCTGCCCCTCATCTGAATGGCATATTTTCCACATGGGGGGTCAGCTGACCTTTATGGTGTCACTTACTAGTCTCCCATCCTTCGAAGTTCAGAGCCAGGTCTTAGGGTGTGGTCAGGGCAGAGCCTTAATTAAGATTAGTGTTAGGGCACAGGTGCTTGGACAGTTAGTTAGGGTTATATTTAGGGTTAGGTCTAGGGATTAGAGTTATGGTTAGGGGTTACTGTTAGGGTTGGATTTAGGTTTAGATTTAGGGTTAGGGTTAAGGTTAAGGTTAGTGTTAGGGTGAGGGTTAGATTAGAGTTAGAGTTAGGGTCAGAGTCAGGGTCAGGGTCAGGGTCAGAGTCAGATTCAGAGTCAGGATCCGAGTTAGTATTAGCTTTAGGATGAGGGTGAGGGTTAGGATTAGACATAGGAGTATGTGTAGAGGTAGGGTTAGGTGTAGGGTTAGGGTAGGGTAAGGATTAAGGTTCGCATTAAAGTCAGTTTAGGGGTAGGGGTAGGGATATGGGAGGGGTAGGGCTAGGGTTAGGTGTAGGGGTAGATTTAGGTTGATGGGTGCTTGGAGCTGTAGGGTTTGGGTTAGGGTTAGTGGTATGGGTAGAAGTAGGGATAGGGTTAGGGTTAGGGTCAGGGGTAAGTGTAGGGTTAGGGTTAAGGGAGGGCTAGGGTAAGGGTTAGGTGTAGGCATAGATATAGGGGTGCGGGCAGGGATAGGGTGGGTGGGTTAGTGTTAGGGTCAGGAGTTACAGATAGGTTGAAAGCTAGGGGTTAGGGTTAGGGTTAAGGTTAATGTTAGCGTTAAGTATTAGGGTTACTGTTTAGGGTTAGGTTGAGGATTATGAGTTAGATTCTGGTTCTGGTTATGGGTTAGGGTTTGGTGTACTGTTAGGCTATGGTTAGGTTTAGGTTTAGGGTTTAGGTTATGGGTTAGGGTTTGGTTTAGGGGTTAGGTTTAGTGTTATTCATTATGGTTAGGGTAGGGTTATGGTTTTGGGTTAGGGTTATCATTAGGGTTATGATTAGAGTTAGTGTTTGGGTTAGTGTTGGGGTTTGGTTTGGGGTTTAGGGTTGGGGTTAGGATTAGGGATTAGGGGTTAGGGTTTGATTTATGGTTAAGATTTAGCATTATGATTAGTGTTTAGTTTTAGGGTAGTGGTTAAAGTTAGTGTTAGAATTTAGTGTTAATGTTAGGGTTAAGGTTAGGGTTAAGTTTAAGATAGATTTAGGATTATGCTTATGGGTTATCATTAGGGTTAATCTTAGTGTTACTTTTAGGGTTATGGTTAGGGGTAGGGTTAGGGTTAGGGTTAGGATTAGGGTTAAGGTTATAGTTAGGGTTATGGCTATGGGTTAGTTTTAGAGTTAGTATAAGTGTTAAAGTTAGGGTTAGAGGTTAGGGTTATGGTTAGGGTAAGGGTTAGTGTTAGGGTAAATTTGAGATTTAGGGATTAGGGTTAGGGTTAGGGATTAAGGTTACAGTTAGGATGAGGGGTTAGGTGTAGTAGGTTTAGGGTTATGGATTAGGGGTTACATTTAGGGTTAGGGGTTAAGGTTAGGGTTAGAATTAGGTTAAAGATTAGGTTTATGATTTGGGGTTATGGTTAGGATTAGTGTTAGGGGTTAGGGTTAGTGTTAAGGTCAGGATTAGGGTTACAGTTAAGGTTAGGGGTATGAGTTAGTGTTAGTTATGGATTTAGTGTTAGGGTTAGGGTTAAGGTTAGGTTTAGCGTTAGTTGTTATATCTATTTAGGTGTTATGGTGAGTCTTAGGGTTAGGGCATAGGGTTAAGCTAGGATTAAAAGTAATTTTATTGTTAGTGATTCAGTTAGTATAGCTAGTGGTTGGTTAGGGTCAGGGTTAGAGTTTGGGTTACTGTTTATGTTTATGGTTTAGGGTTAGGGTTTGGGTTACTGTTAAGCTTAAGGTTAGGGTTAGGATTAGGTTTAGGGTTAAGAGTTATGGTTAGGGTTAGGTTTATGATTTAGGTTAGGGTTAGGGTTAGCATTAAGTGTTATGGTTTAGGGCTATGGTTAGGGTTGTGTTTATGGTTAGGTTTAAGGGTTAGGGTTTGTGTTAGGTATACCATTAGGGTAAGGTTAGAGTTAGGGCTGGGGTAAAGGTCAGAGTAGGGGTAGGGTTTGGGGTAGTGGTATGGGTAGGAGTACGTTGGGGGTTTTGGTAAGGGTATGGGTAGGGGTAAGGTTAGTGGTAGAGGTAAGGATTGGTGTAGGAGTAAGGTTAATGGTACTGATAGTGATAGCATAGTGGTAGAAGTAGGGTTAGGGGTAGGCATAGGAGTAGGTGTAATGTGATGGTAGGTGTATGGGTAGGTGTAGCAGTTGCATAGGAATAGGGGAGTGGAATGGGAAGGGTTAGGGGTAGGGGTACGTGTAGTGGTTGGATGGGTGTAGGAGTAGAGTTAGTGATAGAAGAGTATAGGAATACAGTTAAGTGTAGGTGTAGGGGTAGATGTAGGAATAGGGGTAGGGGTATGGTAGCGATCTGTGTAAGGGGAGGGGTAAGTGTAGAGGGTGGTTTAGTGGTAGTGATAGGGGTAGGATTTAGGAGTAGGTTTAGGTGTAGGGGTAGGAGTAGGGTTTGGAGTAGGGGTAGGAGTAGGGTTAGGGTTAGGTGTAGGGGTAAGGGTAAGGATTGTGGTAGGTGTAGGAGTAGGTTAGTGGTAGGGGTAGGTGTAGGGTTTGGGATAAGGTAGTGGAAGGGCTGAGAGTAGGGTTAGGGGCAGGGGTAATGGTAGGGTTAGTATTAGGTGTAGGTGTAGGGTTAGGTGTAGCATTATGGTTAGGGGTAAGGATAGCAGTAGGGATAGGGGTAGAGTTAATGGTAGTGGTAGGTTTAGTGTTGGTGTTAGGGTAGGATTATGGATAGGGATATGGGTAAGAGAGGATTAGGGTTAAGTGTAGGGTTAGAGGTAACTATGGTTAGGGGTATGTGTAGGGATAGGGTCAGGGGTAGGTGTAGGTGTAGGGCTGGTGGTAGGTTTAGGGGTAGTGTTAGGAGTAGGTGTAGGATTAGGTAGATGGTTAGGGGTAAGGATAAGGGTACAGGTAGGGAAGTGGTAGGGGTGGCAGTAAGGTTTAGGGTCGGGGTATGCATAAGATTAGGGACAGATGTAGGAGTAGGAGAAGCAGTAGGAGTAGGGTAGGGTTCAAAGTAAGGGTAGGATTAGTGGTAGAAGTAGGATAAGGGGTAGGGGTATAGTTGAGGTTTGGTGTAGGGGTAGGAGTAGGCATAGGAGTAGCAGTTAGCTTAGAATTAGGAGTATGGATAGCAGTAGGTGTTGGGGTAGGAGTAGGGTTAGGGTTAGGTGTAGGGGTGGGTTTAGGGTTAGCAGTAAGTATAAGGGTAGGTTTAGGGGTAAGGGTAGGTGTAGGGTTATGAGTAGCTCTGAGAATCAAGGTTTCCTTGAATGCAACTTTCAACTATCCTCTCATATAAGGAAGTTAAAACCTATCTCAAAAGGGATTGTGGAGGCACAATGGAAACTCACTGTACTTAACTCTGAGAATAAGTGTTCCTTGAATATAACTTTCAACCACTAGATATCATAAGGGAGTTAGAACTTATCTCAACAGTAGGTGTAGAGGCACAATGGAAATGCACTGTACTTAACTGTGAAAAAAAGCTTTCCTTAAATACAGCTCTCAACTAGCCTTTAATATAAGGGAGTTAGAACCTATCTTAAAAGTAGGTGAGGAGGCACAATGGAAATGCACTGAACATAAACCTGAGAAACAAGTATTCCTTGAATACAGCTTTCAACTACCCTCTCACATAAGGGATAGAACTTATTGCAACAGAAAGTGTGGAGGCACAATGGAAATGCACTATACAGGTAGGGGTATGGCTAGGGGTAAGAGTCATTTAGGGGCAGGGCTATGGGTAGGGGTAGGTGTAGGGGTAGGGTATGTTTAGGGGTATAGATAGGGGATAGGGTTAGGGGTAGGATTAAGTTTAGTGTCAGGGTAGGGTTAGGGATTGGGGTAGGGGTAGGGGTAGTGTTAGGGGTTGGGATACGAGTAGGGGTAGGGGTAGGGTATGGGTATGGTTAGGATAGGTGTAGATGTGAGTGTAGGTGTAGGAGTAGGGTTAGGTTATGGGTCGGGGTAGGAATAGGGTTAGGGGTAGAGAGTAGGGTAGGGATACAAGTAGTGGTAGGGGTTGGGTAGGTGTAAGGTTATGGTTAGAATAAGGGGTAGAGGTACTGATAGGAGTAGGGTTAGGGGTAGGGTTAATTGTAGGATAAGGTGTAGGGTTATAGTAGGTGGTGTAGGTGTAAGGTTATGGATAGGTGTAGAGTTGGGGTAGGTGTAAAGTAGGATTAGGGGTTTGGTTAGGGTTAGGATTATGGGAAGGGGTAGAGGTAGGCATAGATATAGGGGTATGGGTTGTGTTGGGAATCACAGTAGGGTTAGGGGTAGTGTGGGGTAGTGGTAGGAGTATCATTAGGGATAGGTTTGGGGTAGAGGTACTTGTAGGGGTAAGGGTTATGGTAGGGTGAGGGTCAGATGTAGTGGTAGGGGTGGGTTTAGATGTAAGGACATGGTAAGGATATGAGTAGGGGTAGGGTTAGGAGTAGGAGTAGTGTTAGGGTTAGGATTAAAGGTAGGGGTAAGGTTAAAGGTTGATGTAAGTGTAGGCATAGGGATAAAAATATGGGTAGATTAGATTTGGGGTTAGGGTACAGGTAGGGGTAGGTGTAAGGTTAGCAGTAGCTGTAGTGGTAGGGTTATTAGTATGGGTAGAGGAAAGGGTAGGAGTAGAAGTAGGTTTTATGATAATGTAAGGTATAAGGTTTGGAGTAGGGCTAGGGGTAGAGGTAGGTTTAGTGGTAGGGTTAGATATAGGGGTAGGTGTATGGCAGATTTATGTTTAGGTGTATGGGTAGGGGTAGTGATAGGGGTTGGACTAGATTCACAGGTAGGTTTGAGGTTAGGAGTAGGGGTGGTGGTAGGAGTAGGGTATGGGTAGGTGTAAGTGTAGGGGTAGAGTTTGGGTTAGGGATACAGGTTAGATGTAGGGTTAGGTGTAGAGGTAGAGGTAGGGGAGAATTAGGTGTTGGGAGGGATTAGGGGTCGTGGTAGGGTTAGTGGTAGGTTGAGGTAGATGAAGGGTTAGAGGAAAGGATAGGGTTAGGGGTAGGGGTATGGAAAGGGTTATGGATAGGGTAGGATTAACTGTACAGGTAGGGTAGAGTTAGTGTTGGGGGTAGGGTAGAGGTAGGGGTTGAGGTAGAAATAGAGTAATAGTTAAGGGCAAAGGTAGGGGTAAGGGTCTGGGTATGAGTACAGAAGGGGTTGTGGTAGGGATAGGGATAGAGGTGGGGTAGGATTTAGAAGTAGGTTTAGGTGTAGAGATAAGTGTAGTCAGAGGGGTAGAAATGTTGGGCAAATGTGTAGTTGTAGGTTTTAGGGGTAAGGGCAGGTGTAGTGTTAGGCATAGGGTTAGTAGTAGGGGTAGGGGTAGGGCTAGAGGTAGGACTAGTAGGGTTACAGGTAGGACTATGAGTAAGTAGGGTGAGGTTTAGGGGTAAGGTTAGAGATAGGGGCAGGGTTATTGTTAGGAGTATGGGTATGAGAAAAAGGGTAAGTGTTAGGGTTGGTGGATGGGTTAGGGGTAGGAATAGGGCTAGGGGTAGTGTTATAGGTAGGGATAGGTGTATGGGTAGGGGTAGGGGTATGATTTGGGTTAGGTGTAGGGGTAGGCTAAGGGCAGGAATAATGGAAGGGTAGGTGTAGGTGTAGGGCTGGGTTATGTGTAGGATTAAGGGTTCTGGGTAGGGGTAGGAAGAGTGGTAGGGGTAGGTTTACGGGTTGGGTTAAGGTGGGGTAACGATAGGGGTAGGATAGGATTAACTGTAGTGGTAGGGGTAGGGATAGGAGTAGGAGCCAGATTAGGCATAGCAGTAGGGTTAGTGGTAGGAGTAGTGTTGGGGGTAGGGTTATATTTAAGGGTAAGGGACAAGGTAGGCATAGGGTTAGCATTAAGATTACGGATAGGATTTGGTGAGAGGTAGAGGTAGAGTAATGTGTAAGTTTAAGGGTAGGTGTGGAGTCAAGGCTAGAGTTAAGGGTACAAGTAGGGTTAGGAGTACCTGTAGGGTTATGGGTTTATGGGTAAGGATAGGTGTAGGAGTAGGTTTGGGGTTAGGGGTAAGGTGTGGGTAGAAGCAAGGTTAGGGGTAGGTATAGAGTTAGGTTTAGGGTTAGTAATAGAGGTTGGGTTTGTAGTAGGTTTAGTTTTAGGGATAAGGGTAGGCATAGGGTTAGGAATATCGATAGGGTTAGTTGTAGGTGTAGGGGTAGGATTAGTGGTAAAGGTAGGTGTAGGTGTAGGCTAAGGTGAGGTGGAGCATTAGGGCTAGGGTTAGGGTTAAGAGTTGGGGTAGGGGAGGTGAGGGTTATGGGTAGTATTAGTTCTAGAGATAGGTGTAAGAGTAGGTTTAGTGTTAGGGGTAGGGGTAAGGGTAGGTGTAGGAGTAGGGGTAGAATGAGGGTCAGCGCTAGGAGTTGGAGTAGGGGCACTGGTAGGTAGGGGTGGGTGTAGGGGTATGAGTAGGGTAGGGTAAAGGGTAGGGGTAAGGTTAGGTGTAAAAAAGCATTTAGGGTTAGGTGTAGGGTAGGCTTTTGTGCAGTGGTTGGTGTAGTGTTAGGAGTATGTGTAGGGCATAAGATTAGGCGTAGGATTAGTGTTAAGGGTAGTGCAGGAGTAGGAGTATGGTTATGCGTAGGAGTAGGCATAGGAGTAAGGATAGGAGTAGGGTTAGTGTTATGGGTAGGGGTAAGCATATGGGTAGAGGTTGGGTTAATGTCATTGTAGGTGTAGGGGTAGAGTTATGCATAGGGTTGAGGTTAGCAGTATGGTTAGATATATGGTTGGGGTAGATGAAAGACTAGAGATAGGACTAGTAGTCTTATGGGTAGGGGTATGAGTAGGTGTGGGGTAGTGGTAGGATGAAAGTTAGGAGTAGGTTTAGGGGTAGGGACAGGGTTAGGGGTAGGGGTATGGTTGTGGGTAAGAGTAGGATAAGGGCAGGGTTAATGGATGGGTTAGGGGTAGGATTAAGGGCAGGGTTAAGTGTAGGGATATGTGTAAGTGTAGTGGTATGGATAGGTGTAGGTTAGGTTTAGGGGTAAATTAGGGTTAGGGATAGGTTTGGGGCTAGGTGTAGGGGTAGGGGTACAGGTTGAAGTAGGGGTAAGAGTAAGGGTAGTGGTGCCAGTAGGATTAGGGTAGGAGCTGGGCTAGGGATAGAGGTATGGGGAGGGGAGGGGTAAGGTTAGGGTTAAATTCAGAGGTAGGGGTAAGATTAGGTGTTGAGGTTGCAGTAGGATTAGGGGTAGGAGATGGCTAAGTATAAGATCAGGGGTAGGTGTAGGGGTAGGAGAAAGAGTACCAATAGGGGTAAGGTTGGGGCCAGTTCTGTTTTTTTTTTTTTTAATTTTTATTATTGGAGTTCAATTGGCCAACATATAGCATAACACCCAGTGCTCATCCTGCCAAGTGCCTGCCTCAGTGCCCATCACCCAGTCACCCCTACCCCCCACCCACCTCCCCTTCCACTACCCCTTGTTCATTTCCCAGAGTTAGATGTCTCTCATGTTTTGTCACCCTCACTGATATTTTCAGTCATTTTCTCTCCTATCCCTTTATTCCCTTTCACTAATTTTTATATGCCCCAAATGAATGAGACCATATGTTTGTCCTTTTCCGATTGACTAATTTCAGTCAGAATAATACGATCCAGTTCCCTCCACGTCGAAGTAAATGGTGGGTATTTGTCAATTCTAATGGCTAATATTCCATTGTATACATAGACCACATCTTCTTTATCCATTGATCTTTCGATGGACACCGAGGCTCCTTCCACAGTTTGGCTATTGTGGACATTGTTGTTATAAACATTGGGGTGCAGGTGTCCTGGCGTTTCACTGCATCTGTATCTTTGGGGTGAATCCCCAGCAGTGCAATTGCTGGGTCGTAGGGCAGATCTATTTCTAACTCTTTGAGGAACCTCCACAGTTTTCCAGAGTGGCTGTACCAGTTCACATTCCCACCAAGAATACAAGAGGGTTCCCCTTTCTCCGCATCCTCTCCAACATTTGTTGTTTTCTGTCTTGTTAACTTTCCCCATTCTCACTGGTGTGAGATGGGCTCTCATTTTGGTTTTGATTTGTATTTCCCTGATGGCCAGTGACGTGGAGCATTTTCTCATGTGCTTGTTGGCCATGTCTATGTCTTCCTCTGTGAGATTTCTGTTCATGTCTTTTGCCCATTTCGTGATTGGATTGTTTCTTTGCTGTTGAGTTTCATAAGTTCCTTATAGATCTTGGAAACTAGCCCTTTATCTGATAGGTCGTTTACAAATATCTTCCTCATTCTGTAGGTTGTCTTTTTGTTTTGTTGACTGTGTCTTTGGCTGTGCAAAAGCTTTTTATCTTGAATAAGTCTCAATAATTCATTTCTGCTTTGTTTCTCTTGCCTTCATGGATGTATCTTGCAAAAGGTTGCTCTGGCCAAGTTCACAAAGGGTGTTTCCCACATTCAGGCATAAATATTCATGATTCTTAGGTCCTCTTGTTGGATAGATCCTTAAGTATGATATAGTGTCCCTCTTCATCTCTTACTACAGTCTTCAGGATAACCTTTAATTTATCTGATATAAGGATGGCTACCCCTGCTTTCTGTTGAGGACCATTTGAATGGTAAATGGTTCTCCAACTTTTTATTTTCAGGCTGTAGGTGTCCTTCTGAATGAAAGATGCGGGGCATCCTGGCCTGAGCTCAGCTCTCATGAGCAAGCATGCCTAGAAGCCAGTTTCAACTAGCTGCGTGTGAGAACGCAGCAGTATTCCAAGTAAGGAGGTTGGAAATCACTGCATTGAGCTTGGAAACACAAGTTTTCTGGGCCTGCACCTTCCGTTGTCCCCTCCTACCACTTCTTTCACACCTTGAACATAAGCCTTTTGGAAGCAAGCATACAGGCAGTCAGGATGTGGGAGGTACAGGCCGTGAGCTCCACTCTCAGGAGTGTGTATGCCTTGGAGGCAGCTATCCGCTAGGTGCTCATTTATGGGAGGTAGAACACAGCTCCACTCTGATTGAGGATGGTTTTGGAAAAACCTGGAAACCTGGAAAATTTGCCTCCATGCGGCTTGGAGGCAGATGTCTGCAGCCACTCATTTATGGAAGTTAGTACATAGCTACACTCTAATTGAACAAGGCCGTTGGCAATCGCTGTGTTGAACTCAGATACACGTGAGTACAGGCCTGACACTTCCACATGCTATTCACTCAACCTCTTCCAGCACGTAACATAAGGATGTTAGGAGCTCTGTCTCCAGGCAGTCAGGATGCGGGAGGGTCTGGGCTTTAGCTCCGCTCTCAGGAGGAAGCATGCCTCGAAGCCACCTTTCAACTAGCTGCATTCATGAGAACGGAGTAGCATTCTAAGTGAGGACGTTCCATGAATACAGTCTTACAGTCCGAAGAGACACAATCCTTCCATGCCTTCAGGGTGCCACGTGACTCACACGAGATTCTGACAATCTGTAGTTAGGACATTCAAAACTCAATCTGCGGGCAGTGTGGAACTGTGAGGGACAGCGTGTGAGCTCAACTCTCAGGGGCAAGGAACCCTTGGACACTGCTTTCATCTAGCATCCCGCGTATGCAAGTAAGTATGTAGCAACAATCTAAGGAATTCCTCGGAAATCGCTCGATCGAGCGTGTACACACTTGTGTTCTGGGACTGCACCTTCCACTAACCACTCACACCACTTCTGTCATGCATCGAACCTAGTCCTGTTAGAAGAAAACAGGCAGTCAGCATGTGGGAGGTACAGGCCATAAGCTCAAGTCTCCGAAGTGTGCATGCCTTGGAGGCAGATGTCTGCGACCACTCATTTATGGGCATTAGGACCTAGCTACACTCTAATTGAACAAGGCCGTTGGCCATCGCTGTACTGAACTCAGATACACGTGAGTAAGGCCTGACACTTCCACATGCTATTCACTCAACCTCTTCCAGCTCGTAACATAAGGATGTTAGGAGCTCTGTCTCCAGGCAGTCAGGATGCGGGAGGGTCCTGGCCTGAGCTCAGCTCTCACAAGCAAGCATGCCGAGAAGCCAGCTTTCAACTAGCTGCAGTCTCATGGAGTGAGGAACCAGCAGCATTCCAAGTGACGAGGTTCCATGAATACCGCTCTCCTGGACTCGGAGACACAAGCCATCCAAGCACGCAGCTTGCCACTTGCCGCCCACGAGCTTCTGGCCAACATCCTCTGAGGATGTTCAAGACTCCGTCTGCAGGCAGTGTGGACCTGGGAGGCCCGTGGGTGAGCTCACCTCGCAGAAGAAAGATCCCCTGGGAGACAGCTTTCAACTAGCTTCTCAGGTATGGAAGGGAGTATGTAGCTCCCATATAAGGGAAGAGTTCCTCGGAAATCACTGGATTGAGCTTGGAGACACAAGTTTTCTGGCCTTGCACCTTTTACTTTCCCCTCCTACCACTTCTTTCACGCCTCGAACATAAGCCCTTTGGAAGCAAGCATACAGGCAGTCATGATGTGGGAGGTACAGGCCCTAAGCTCCACTCTCAGGAGTTTGTATGCCTTGGAGGCAGCTATCCACTAGGCGCTCATTTATGGGAGGTAGAACCCGGGCGCCACCTTTATTGAGGACGTGTTTGGAAATCGCTGTGTTGGACACAGATACACGTGAGTACAGGCCTGACACTTCCACATGCTATTCACTCAACCTCTTCCAGCTCGAACATAAGGAGGTTAGGAGCTCTGTCTCCAGGCAGTCAGGATGCGGGAGGGTCCTGGCCTGAGCTCAGCTTTCACAAGCAAGCATGCCGAGAAGCCAGCTTTCAACTAGCTGCAGTCTCATGGAGTGAGGAACCAGCAGCATTCCAAGTGACAAGGTTCCATGAATACCACTCTCCTGGACTCGGAGACACAAGCCATCCAACTCCCACCTTGCCACTTGCCTCCCACGAGCCTCTGACCAACATTTATTGAGGATGTTCGAAACTCCATCTGCAAGCAGTGTGGACCTGGGAGGCCCGTGGGTGAGCTCACTTCGCAGAAGGTAGATCCCCTAGGATTCAGGTTCCAACTAGCTTCTCAGGTATGGAAGGAAGTATGTAGCTCTCATATAAGGGAAGAGTTCCTCGGAAATCACTGGATTGAGCTTGGAGACACAAGTTTTCTGGCCCTGCACCTTCCACTTTCCCCTCCTACCACTTCTTTCTCACATTGAACCTAAGCCTTTTGAGAGCAAGCATACAGGCAGTCAGGATATGGGCGGTATAGGCCCTAAGCTCTACTCTCAGGAGTTTGTATGCCTTGGAGGCAGCTATCCGCTAGGTGCTCATTTATGGGAGTAGAACCCAGCTCCACCTTTATTGAGGACGGTGTTTGGAAATCTCTGTATTGAATTCAGATACACAAGACTATGGGCCGCCACTTCCACATGCTTTTCCCACAACCTCTGCCAGCATCGAACCTAAGGATGTTAGGAGCTAAGTCCTATGACTTAGAATATGACTGCAGAGTTTAGATGTAATCAGGCAGAAATTAAAAATCAATTAAATGAGATGCAATCCAAACTGGAGGTCCTAATGACGAGAGTTAATGAGGTAGAAGAATGAGTGAGTGACATAGAAGACAAGTTGATGCCAAGGAAGGAAGCTGAGGAAAAAAGGCAAAAACAATTAAAAGATCATGAGGATAGGTTAAAGGAAATAAATGACAGCCTCAAAAGGAAAAATCTACATTTAATTGGGGTTCCAGAGGGCACTGAAAGAGACAGAGGACCAGAAAGTGTATTTGAATAAATCATAGCTGAGAACTTCCCTAACTTGGGAAGGGAAACAGGCGTTCAGATCCAGGAGATAGAAAGACCCCCCCTAAAATCAATAAAAACCATTCAACCCCTTGACATTTAATAGTGAAACTTGCAAATTCTAAAGATAAAGAGATCCTCAAAGCAGCAAGAGACAAGAGATGCCTAACCTTTATGGGACGAAGTATTAGGTTAACAGCAGACCTATCCACAGAGACCTGGCAGGCCAGAAAAGGCTGGCAGGATATATTCAGGGTCCTAAATGAGAGGAACATGCAGCCAAGAATACTTTATCCAGCAAGGCTCTCATTCAGAATAGAAGGAGAGATAAAGAGCTTCCAAGATAGGTAGGAACTGAAAGAATATGTGACCACCAAACCAGCTCTGCAACAAATTTTAAGGGGGACTCTGTAAAAGAAAGAGGAAGTCCAATGGAATAATCCACAAAAACAGGGACTGAATAGGTATCATGATGACACTAAACTCATATCTTTCAATAGTAACTGAATGTGAATGGGCTTAATAAACCCATGAAAAGGCACAGGGTTTCAGACTGGATAAAAAAGCAGGACTCATCTATATGTTGTCTACAAGAGACTCATTTTAGACATAAGACACCTAGAGCCTTCAAATAAAAGGTTGGAGAACCATTTGCCATTCAAATGGTCCTCAAAAGAAAGCAGGGGTAACCATCCTTATGTCAGATAAACTAAATTTTATCCTGAAGACTGTAGTGAGAGATGAAGAGGGACACTATATCATACTTAAGGATCTATCCAAGAAGAGGACTTAACAATCATCAATATATATGCCCCGAATGTGGGAGCTGCCAAATATATCAATCAATTAATAACCAAAGTTAAGACATACTTAGATAATAATACACTTATACTTGGTGACTTCCATCTAGCACTTTCTACATTCGATAGGTTTTCTAAGCACAACATCTCCAAAGAAACAAGAGCATTAAATGATACACTAGACCAGATGGATTTCACAGACATCTACAGAACTTTACACCCAAACGCAACTGAATACACATTCTTCTCAAGTGCACATGGAACTTTCTCCAGAATAGACCACATATTGGGTCACAAATCAGGTCTGAACTGATACCAAAAGATTGGTATCGTCCCCTGCGTATTCTCAGACCATAATACTTTGAAATTAGAAATAAATCACAAGAAGAAGTTTGGAAGGATTTCAAGCACATGGAGGTTAAGGACCACCCTGCTAAAAGATGAAAGGGTCAACCAGGAAATTAAGGAAGAATTAAAAAGATTCATGGAAACTAATAAGAATGAAGATGCAACTGTTCAAAATCTTTGGGATACAGCAGAAGCAGTCCTGAGGGAGAAATACATCAGAATACAAGCAGCCATCCAAAAATTGGAAAGAACTGAAATACAAAAGCTAACCTTGCACCTAAAGGAGCTAGAGAAAAAGCAGCAAATAGATCCTATGCCCAACAGAAGAAGAGAGTTAATAAAGATTCGAGCAGAACTCAATGAAATAGAGACCAGAAGAACTGTGGAACAGATCAACAAAACCAGGAGTTGGTTCTTTGAAAGAATTAATAAGATAGATAAACCATTAGCCAGCCTTATTAAAAAGAAGAGAGAGAAGACTCAAATGAATAAAATCATGAAGGAGGAAGGAGAGATCACCACCAACACCAAGGAAATACAATTTTAAAAACATATTATGAACAGCTACACGCCAATAAATTAGGCAATCTAGAAGAAATGGATGCAGTTCTGGAAAACCACAAGCTACCAAAACTGGAACAGGAAGAAATAGAAAACCAGAACAGGCCAATAACCAGGGAGGAAATTGAAGCAGTCATCAAAAACCTCCCAAGAGGGGATCCCTGGGTGGCGCAGCGGTTTGGCGCCTGCCTTTGGCCCAGGGCGCGATCCTGGAGACCCAGGATCAAATCCCACGTCAGGCTCCCGGTGCATGGAGCCTGCTTCTCCCTCTGCCTGTGTCTCTGCCTCTCTCTCTCTCTGTATGACTATCATAAATAAATTTTTAAAAAAAAAAACCTCCCAAGATACAAAAGTCAGATGGCTTCCCAGGGGAATTCTATCAAATGTTTAAAGAAGAAACCATACCTATTCTACTAAAGCTGTTCGGAAAGATAGAAAGAGATGGAGTACTTCCAGATTTGTTCTATGAGGCCTGCCAAACCTTCCTTCCAGAGGCAGACAAAGACCCCACTGAAAAGGACAATTATGGGCCAATATCCCTGATGAACATGGATGCAAAAAATTCTCAATAAGATACTAGCCAATAGGATCCAACAGTACATAAGAAAATTATTCACCATGACCAAGTAGGATTTATTCCCGGCATGCAAGGCTCATTCAACACTTGTAAAGCAATCAATATGATTGATTATATCAGCAAGAGAAAAACAAGAACCATATGATCCTTTCAATAGATGCAGAGAAAGCATTTGACAAAATACAGCATCCATTCCTGATCAAAACTCTTCAGAGTGTAGGGATGGAGGGAACATTCCTCAGCATCTTAAAAAACCGTCTACAAAAAGCCCAGAGCAAATATAATTGTCAATGGGTAAACACTGGGAGCCTTTCCCATAAGGTCAGGAATGAGACAGGATCTCCACTCTCACCACTGCTATTCAACATAGTACTAGAAGTCCTAGACTCAGCAATCAGACAACAAAAAGAAATAAAAGGCATTCAAATTGGCAAAGAAGAAGCCAAACTCTCCCTCTTAGCAGATGACATGATACTCTACATAGAAAACCCACAAGACCACCCCAAGATTGCTAGAACTCATACATCCATTCGGCAGTGTGGCAGGATACAAAATCAATGCCAAGAAGTCAGTGACATTTCTATACACTAACAATGAGACTGAGGAAAGAGAAATTAAGGAGTCAATCCCATTTACAATTGCACCCAAAAGCGTAAGATACCTAGGAATGAACCTAACCAAAGAGGTAAAGGATCTATACCCTAAAATCTACAGAACACTTCTGAAAGAAATTGAGAAAGACACAAAGAGATGGAAAAATATTCCATGCTCATGGGTTGGAAGAATTAATATTGTGAAAATGTCAATGCTACCCAGGGCAATTTACACATTTAATGCAATCCCTATCAAATACCATGGACTTTCTTCAAAGAGTTGGAACAAATCATCTTAAGATTTGTGCGGAATCAGAAAAGACCCTGAATAGCCAGGGGAATTTTAAAAAGGAAAATCATAGCTGGGGGCATCACAATGCCAGATTTCAGGTTGTACTACAAAGCTGTGGTCACCAAGACAGTGTGGTAGTGGCACAAAAACAGACACATTGATCAATGGAACAGAATAGAAAACCCAGAAGTGGAACCTCAACTTTATGGTCAACTAATATTTGACAAAGCAGGAAAGACTATCCACTGAAAAAAAGACACTCTCTTCAATAAATGGTGCTGGGAAAATTGGACAGCCACATGCAGAAGAATGAAACTAGACCACTCTCTTGCACCATACACAAAGATAAACTCAAAACGGATGAAAGATCTTAATGTGAGACAAGATTCCATCAAAATCCTAGAGGAAAACACAGGCAACACCCTTTTTGAACTTGGCCACAGCAACTTCTTGCAAGATACATCCATGAAGGTAAGAGAAACAAAAGCAAAAATGAATTATTGGGACTTCATCAAGATAAGAAGCTTCTGCACAGCAAAAGAAATTGTCAACAAAACTCAAAGACAACCTACAGAATGGGAGAAGATATTTGCAAATGACCTATCAGATTAAGGACTAGTTTCCAAGATCTGTAAAGAACTTATTAAACTCAACAGCAAAGAAAGAAAGAATCCAAAGGCAAAAGACACGAACAGAAATCTCGCAGAGGAAGACATAGACATGGCTAACATGCACATGAGAAAACGCTCCACATCACCTGCCATCAGGGAAATACAAATGCAAACCACAATGAGATACCACCTCACACCAGTGAGAATGGTGAAAATTAATAAGACAGGAAACAACAAATGTTGGAGAAAATGTGGAGAATGGGAATCCTGTTGCACTGTTGGTGGGAATGTGAACTGGTGCAGCCACTCTGGAAAACTGTGTGGAGGTTCCTCAAAGAGTTAAAAATAGACCTGCCCTATGACCCAGCAATTGCACTGCTGGGGACTTACCCCAAAGATACAGAGGCAGTTAAACGCCAGGACACCTGCACCCCGATGTTTCTAGCAGCAATGTCCACAATAGCCAAACTGTGGAAGGAGCCTTGGTGTCCATCGAAAGATGAATGGATAAAGAAGATGTGGTCTCTGTATACAATGGAATATTACTCAGCTTTTAGAAACGACAAATACCCACCATTTGCTTCAACGTGGATGGACCTGGAGGGTATATGCTGAGTGAAGTAAGTCGGTCAGAAAAGGACAAACATTATATGGTCTCATTCATTTGGGGAATATAAAAATTAGTGAAAGGGAATAAAGGGAAAGGAGTGAAAATATCAGTGAGGGTGACAAAATATGAGAGACACCTAACTCTGGGAAATGAACAAGGGGTAGTTGAAGGAGAAGTGGGTGTGGAGTTTGGGTGATAGGGTGATGGGCACTGAGGGGGGCACTTGGTGGGATGAGCACTGGGTGTTATGCTATACATTGGCAAATTGAACTCCAATAAAAAAAATGAAAAAAGAAAGGTTAGGGTCAGGGTCACGTATAGGGTTTGGTTTTCGGGTAGGGTCAGGATCAGGGTTAGGGTTAAAGTAAAGGGTTAGTTAGGGTTAGAGTTAGGGGTTAGGGGTTAGGGGTAGGGTTAGGGTTGGCATTTGGGTCAGTTGTATGTCTTTGGAGCTTATAGTGTGTGTTTGGTTTTCTGTTAGTGATATATCTAGTATTATGGTGAAGTTAATGTTAGGATTTTTTTTAAATAATAAATTTATTTTTTATTGGTGTTCAATTTGCCAACATACAGAATAACACCCAGTGCTCATCCCGTCAAGTGCCCACGTAAGTGCCCACCACCCAGTCACCCCCACTCCCCGCCCACCTCCCCTCCACCACCCCTAGTTCGTTTTCTAGAATTAGGAGTCTTCCATGTTCTGTCTCCCTTTCTGATATTTCCCACTTATTTTTCCTCCTTTCCCCTTTATTCCCTTTCATTATTATTTATATTCTAAGGTTAGGATTAAGTTTAGAGTAGGGTTATTGTTTGTGTAGGGTTATTGTTTGTTTGTAGAATGTGAGCTTGTGTCTTGGCTTGTGCCTGGCATCTGAGACTCCCAGTAACTTTGGTGGGTTTGTTTTAAGCGAGATATTCTGGTTGTTGTTTTGAGGATGTCCTGGCTCAACCAACTCAGAGGCCTCTCCCAAGAATCCCTGTCCAGGCCTCTACTAGGGTTAGAATAGACGTGGAAGGCATCTCCTGAGCTAAGGAGGGGATTTGTGACTCTATGTAAGGATATTCAATTTACTTTCTGTTTTTATCTGTATGTGTGTACCTTTGTCATCAATACTAACAGTTGTTATTTTTAAAGTTTTATTTAAATTCCTGTTTGTTAACATAGTATAATATTAGTTTCAGTTGTACAACGTAGTGATTCAACAGTTGTATACAATGCTTGGGACTCATCACAGATGCCCTCCTTCATCCCCATCTCCTGTTTTCTCTATTCCCCCATCACCTTCCACAGGTTTTTATTAGTTTTTTCTCTATAGTTAAGAGTGTGTTTCTTGGTTTGCTTCTCTAATTCCCCCTACCCTTTGCCAGTTTGTTTGGTTTCTTAAAATCCACATATGAATGCAACTGTATGGTATTTGTCTTTCTCTGACTGACTTATTTCAGTTAGTATAATTCTTTTCAGGTTGTAAATGGCATAGTTTCATCCTTTCTGATAGTTGAGTGATATTCCAGTGTGTATATTTACCACATCTCCTTTATCCATTCATCGTTGATGGATATCTTGGCTGTTTTCATAGTTTGGCTATTGTTGATAGTGCTGCTAGAAACATTGGGGTGTATGTTCGCCTTTGAATCTGTACTTTTGTATCCTCTGGGTAAATACCAATTGTGCAATTCCTGAATCATAGGGTAGTTCTTTATTAACTTCTTGAGGAACCTCCATACTGTTTTCCACTGTGGCTGCACCTATTTGCATTCCCACCAGCAGTGTAAGAGAGTTCCCCTTTCTCCCCATCCTCACCAATATCTGTTGTTCCTTATGTTGTTAATTTTAGCAATTATGACAGATGTCAGGTGATATCTCATTGTAGTTTTGACTTGCATTTCCCTGATGATGGGTGATGTTGAGTGTCTTTCCGTATGTCTGGTGGCCATCTGGATGTCTTGTTAGAGACAATACCCATTCATGTCTTCTGCCCATTTTCAATTGGATAATTCATTTTGGATGTTGAGATTTATATTTTGGATACTAACTCTTTATTGGATTTGTCATTTGCAAATATCTTCTCTCATTTTCTATGTTGTCTTTCAGCTTTGGTTGTTTCCTTCCGTGTGCAGAATCTTTTTATCTTGATGAAGTCCCAATAGTTTATATTTGCTTTTGTTTCCCTTGCCTCAGAGGCATATTCACAAAGAAGATCCTATGGCCAAGTCAAAGACATTACTGCCTATCTTGTCTTCTTTCTATGGTTTTATGTCTCCCATTCAGGTCTTTAATCCATTTTGAATTTGTTATTTATATATGGTGTAAGAATACACCAATGGTGTATGAATATACCAATGGTCCAATGTGGCTGTCTAGTTTTCCCAACGCCATTTTCTGAAGAGACTATCTTTTAACCATGAATAGTTTTTCTTGCTTTGTTGAAGAGTAACTGAACATAGAGTTATCTGTTCATATCTCATTTCGGTTTTCCATTCTGTTCTATTGATCTATGTGTCTACTTCTTGTGCCTGCACCATACTCTTCTGATCATTAGAGCTCTGTGATATAATTTGAGGTCTGAAGTCGTGATGCCCCAGCTTTGGCTTTCTTTTTTCAATACTACTTTGGCTATTTTCAGTCTTTCATGGTTCCATACAAATTTTAGGATTATTAGCTCCAGCTCTGTGAAAAATGCTATTGTTATGTTGACAGGGATTGCATTAAATGTGTAGATTGCTTTGAGTAGTATAGCTCTTTAAACAATATTTGTTCTAATCCATAAGCATGAACTGTCTTTCCATTTTGTTTGTGTCATCTTCAATTTCTTTCATCAAATTTTTTATAGTATTTACAGTACAGGTCATTCACCTCTTTGGTTAGGCTTAATCTTATGTGTCTTAATGTTTTTGGTGCTAGTATAAATGGGATTGATTCCATAATTTTTCCTTCTGCTGCCTCATTATTGTTATATAGAAATGCAAATATTTCTGCACATTAATTTTATATCCTGAAACTCTTCCAAATTCATGTTTGACTTCTAGTAACTTTTTTGGTGGAGTCTTTTGGGTTTTGTACATAGAGTATCATGTAGTCTGCAAATAGTGAAAGTTTGACTTCTTCCATGCCTATTTGTATCCCTTTTATTTCTTTTTGTGGTCTGGTTACTGAGGCCAAGACTTCTAGTACTATGTTAAATTGGAATGGTGAGAGTGAACATCCCATCCCTGTCTCGTTTCTGAGTTTATAGGAAAGACTCTCAGTTTTTCTCCACTGAGCATGATATTGGCTGTAGATCTTTGGTATATGGCCTTTATGATGCTGAGGTATGTTCCCTCTATCCCTACCTTGCTAAGAGTTTTTTTTTTTTCAAGAAAGAACGCTGTATTTTGTTGAATGTTTTTTCTGCATCTATTGACAGATCATATGGTTCTTATCCTTTCTTTTATTAATGTGGTGTATCAAATTGATTGATTTGTGAATGTTGAACCATGCTTGCAATCCAGTAATAAATCTCACTAGATTGTGGTGAATAATTATTTTAATGTACTGCTGAATTTTATTTGCTAGTATTTTACTGAGAATTTTTGCATCTATGTTCATTAGGGGTATTGGTCTGTAAAAAGTGGGGTCCTTGTCTGGTTTTGGGATCAAGGTAATGCTGGCCTCATAGAATGAATTTGGAAGTTTTCTTCCATTTCTATTTTTTTGGAAACATTTGAGAAGAATAGGTATTAACTCTTCTTAAATGTCCAGTAGAATTGCCCTGGGAAGCCCTCCAGCCCTGGACTTCCATTTGTTGGGAGAGGTTTTTTTTAAAGATTTTATTTATGTATTCATGAAAGACATACAAAGAGAGGCAGAGAGAGAGGGAGAAATAGACTCCCTGAGGGGAGCCCGATGTGGGGCTTAATCCTAGGACCTGGGATCACGATGAAAGCTGAAGGCAGATGCTCAACCGCTGAGCCCCCCAGGTGCCCTGTTGGGAGGGTTTTGTTGCTTGAATCAGTGTCTTTGTTATTTATGGGTCTGTTCACATTTTCTATTTCCTCCTGTTTTAGTTTTGGTAGTTTGTACATTTTTTGAGATTTGTCCACTTCTTCCAGGTCTCCCAGATTGTTGGCATATACTTTTTCATAGTGTTCTCTTATAGTTGTTTTATTTTTGTAGTGTTGATGGTGATCTCTCCTCTTCCATTTGTGATTTTATTTATTTGGGTCCTTTCTCCTTTTGATAAGTCTGGCTAGGGTTTTATCAATTTTATTAATCATTTTGAAGAACCAGCTCATTATTCCTTTCTACTGTTTTGTTGTTGTTGTTGTTGTTTCTGTATCATTTATTTCTGCTCTAATCCTTATAATTTCCCTTCTTCTGCAGGCTTTAGGCTTTGTTTGCTGTTCCTTTTCTAGCTCCTTTAGGTGTAAGGGTAGGTTGTGTATTTGAGACTTTTCTTGTGTCTTGAGGTAGGCCTGTATTGCTATATACTTCCCTCTTAGGACTGCCTTTGCTACATCCCAGAGGCTTGGACAAACACATTTTCATTTTCATTTGTTTCCATATATTTTTAAAATTTCTTCTTTAATTTCCTTGTTGCCCCATTTATTCCCTAGTAGGATGTTCTTTAATCTCCATGTATTTGTGGTCTTTTAAATTTTTTTTCTTGTAGTTGACTTCAAGCTTCATAGTGTTGTGGTTTGAAAATGTACATGGTATGATCTCAGTCTTCTTGTACTTGTTGAGTGCTGATTGGTTGCCCATTATATGATCTGTTCTGGGGAATGTCCCCTGTACACTTGGAAGGAATGTGTATTCTTCTGCCTTAGGATGAAATATTCTTAATATATTTGTTATGTCCCTCTGGTCCAGGGTGTCAAAACCATTGTTTCTCTGTTGCTTAGAATATCTGTCCATTGGTGTAAGTGGGTGTTAAAATCCCTTGTCATTGTATTATTATCAGTGAGTTTCTGTATGTTTGTTGTTAATTGGTTTATATATTTAGGGACTCCCATGTTGGGGGCATAAATATTTACAATTGTTTGATCTTCTTGATGGATAGTCTCCTTAATTATGAAATAATGTCCTTTTTCATCTCTTATTACAGTATTTGTTCTTTCTTTTCTTTTTAAAAAAGATTTTATTTATTCATGAGAGATATGCAGATAGAATCAGAGGCAGAAACATAGGCAGAGGGAGAAGCAGGCTCCCCAAGGGGAGCCAATGTGGGACTTGATCCCAGAACCCTGGGACCACACCTTGAGCTGAAGGCAGACACTCAACCACTGAGCCACCAAGGCATCCCAGATCTTGTTTTTTAATCCACTCTGATATCCTGTATCTTTTGATTGGAGCATTTAGTCCATCTATGTTCAGTGTGATTATTGAAAGATATGAATTTAGTATCTTTGTGTTATCAGTAGAGTTGGTGTTTCTGGTGATATTCCCTGGTCCTTTCTAATCTTTGTTGCTTTTGGTCTCTTCTTTTCTCCACTAGAAGAATCCCCCTCAAAATTTCTTGCTGGACTGGTTTAGTGGTCATGAACTCCTTTATTTTTACCTATCCAGTAAACTCTCTCTCTCCTATTCTGAATGACAGCCTTGCTGGATAAAGACTTCTGGCTTCATATTTTTCGCATTCAGCATGCTGAATATTTCCTTCCACTTTTTTTCTGGCCTGTCAAGTTTCTGTGGACAGATCTGTTGTGAACCTAATTCGTCTTCCCTTGTAGTTAAGAATATCCCCCACCCCCACCCCTGCCACTTTCAGGATTCTTTCCCTGTCTGTATATTTTGTGAATTTGATTTTGATGTGCTTTGGTGATGGTCAGCTTTTGTTGAGTTAGTGGGAGTTTTCTGTGCTCTTGGCTTCAGTGTCTGTGTCCTTCCTCAGATTAGAGAAGTTTACATAATTTGTTCAAATAAAACTGCCCCTCCTCCTTTTTCTTCTGGGACTCCTATGATATGAGTGTTATGTCATACAATGTTTTATATGATATGTTGTTTAGATGATATGTTGTTTTAATAAATTACTGAGTTTCCTAATTCTGCCTCTCTGGTCCATTACCTTTCTTGTTTTTATGGTTTCCACTTGGGATTGCATCTCAGTCATAGTATTTTTAATATTGGCTTGATTAGGTTTTAATTCTTTTATCTCTACAGCAAGGGATTCTCTAGTGTCTTTTGTGCTCTTTTCTAGCCCAGCTACTATCCTTATAATCATTGTTTTAAATTCTAGTTCAGACATCTTTCTTATATCTGTATTTATTAACTCCCTAGCTGTGAGTACTACCTCGTGTTCTTTTTGGGGGATGAATTTCTCCATCTCATTATTTTTTCCAGAAATAAAGAAGAAAGACAAAATATAAGAAAAACAAAAATAAAAACAAACACCCCCAAAACTAGATCCTGGGTGTGTTTTGGCCTGCTTGTTAAAAGTATCTAAATCCCAAAATAAGAAAGAAAAAGTAAATTACAATGAAAGTAAACAAAGAAATAAAGTATATACATAAAAATTAAAATTAAACCATTAATAAAAAGGATTGAAGAAAATAAATGAAAATATAATAAAGAAATAAAGAACAAAGTAAAAGGAAGCTAGATCCTACTTTCCCCAGGAGTTGAAGCTTTTCAGCCCTCTCTGATCAGTAAACTTGGTGGAAGCGAGTTGCTTCTGCGGGTCTTCTGGGGGAGAGGCCCGTTGAGTTGATTGTCAGGTATGGAGAATGCACCTGCAGTGCTCAGCGGCGGGGCTCAGTGTAAGCGCCTCTGATCTCCACCAGGCGGCGCTGTTCAGTCCCCTGAAGTCTCTCAGCCCTGATGGGAGGGATGAGTCTGGGGGCACTGGGTTCCCTGGCTCTTTAGCTGAACATCTCGCCCCCTAGTTTGCAGTGAGCCTCTCAGAAGAGCCATCAAGCCCTCTTGTCTCCGCAGTCAGAACCCTGCGTTCACCCTGCCTATGTCTGAGCTTTTTTGTTTTCTTTTATTTTGCTTTATCTCAGACAAGTGACTGAATTTTAAAACTCCAAATTTTAGGGACTCTCCTGGTGGAGACCTGTGCTCTTCCTGCCTGGGAGGGTCTCCTCTCCCTTCTGTCTTTTGCTGGCCCATCCCAGGAAAGTGATCCCATGACTGCACAGGAGTTTTTTTTTTTTTTTTTTTTTTTTTTTTTTTTTTTTTTTTTTTTTTTTTTTATGATAATCACAGAGAGAGAGAGAGAGGGAGGCAGAGACACAGGCAGAGGGAGAAGCAGGCTCCATGCACCGGGAGCCTGACGTGGGATTCGATCCCGGGTCTCCAGGATCGCGCCCTGGGCTAAAGGCAGGCGCCAAACCGCTGCGCCACCAGGGATCCCCTGCACAGGAGTTTGCAGTTTATGGCCACACAGAAGAGAAAGCTGGCCCCTACCCATTGCTCTCAGCTAGTTTCCCTGCTCCTGTGCCTAGGAACAGTCCTTGTGACCCTGGGGATCCTGAGCATACCTTGTAGCTCCAGGGGCTGCCCCCCACTTCACCACCTGAGCATTGTTAAGGCTGGTGTGTCCCCCACTCTAGCAGACTTCTGTAAGTTCTGATTTTGTGCTCTGCTGCTTATAATACTGTGCATGGACCTGTAAGCTGGCTGTCCTGCCTGCTCCCTGCCCCTGCGGGAGATCAACTGATTTTTTAAGACTTTGTTTTTGTTTGTTTTTTCTTTGTAATCTCTGCCCCCAACATGGGGCTTGAACTCACTACCCCAAGATCAAGAGTCACATGCTCTGGGGAGCCCCGGTGGCTCGGCAGTTTAGCACTGCCTGCAACCTGGGGTGTGATCCTGGAGACCCTGGATCGAGTCTCACGTCGGGCTCCCTGCGTGAAGCCTGCTTCTCCCTCCGCCTGTGTCTCTGCCTCTCTCTCTCTCCTCTCTGTGTATTCTCATGAATAAATAAATAAAATCTTGAAAAAAAAAAGTCACATGCTCTTACCAACCACACTGAGCTGGCCGGGTTCCTTTGATTGATTGATACCTATTAATTGAAGCAGACATGCATCATATGTCAGGGCAGAAATTGAGCCCACACTGTGAGGTTTGGTGGAATCATTTGGATCTTGATAAATGTTAAAGAAAGCATAGCTTCCCTGGGAGCCCAGGGACCAGGGCCTACATATGTTAAAAGTGGCCAATTTCCTTTACCAGTATTCATTTAACTGATTTATTTAAAGTGCTATTGAGTGGCAAATGTCATTCTAGGATTGGGATATAGCAAGAATGTTCTAGGATTCAGAGGTAGCTAAATATCCCTCGTTATGGATTCAATGTTCCAGTTGGATGCAGAGATAGACAAGCAAGCAAAGATATATAAAACATGGCACTGGGGTGCCTGGCAGGCTTGGTCGGTGGATCTTGATCTCAGGATTGTGAGATCTCCCTCCATGTTGGGTATAAAGATGATGTAAAAATAAAATATTTAATAAATATGTGGATAAACAAATAATGACATCAAAGGTAAGTTCTTGCTTCAGAAAAAAACTCAAACCAGACTATGTCTAACCTGCTACCTATTCTTTATTGCCCTTGCTTTCACTGCTTTGCCCAGATGACATCTTCCTCAAGTGACAGTCCCGCCTGAGTAGGAGTGGGCTTCTTTCATTGTAAGACCTGTGTTCCCCCTCATTCTACAAGGAGAAAAGACCTGTGAAGGCACGAGTTAGGTGGATCAGCATAAACCTAGGCAATAATGATTCCTGAACCTGGTAGCCAGAGCTCTGCCTCCTTTTAGGACCCAATGTCATAAAAAAGCCTGCATGGTCATTGGGTTGGATGAAGGGTGGAGGCTGAAATAGAATTATGAATAATAGGGGGGAAACCAGAAGCTGAAAGAAAGAAGGACAAATTTCACCGTCTGTAGCCTTCAAAGGGATCTGATGTCCTTTCCTAAGAGAGACCACCCTCTGTAAAATGTTTCCTATCACTCCTCGCTCATTGTCCAAACCCAGCAACCTCATCTCCATGCCTCTCTGGAGTCATGATTTGTAGTATCTTAATCTATTCTATCGTGTGACTAGAACATCATGTATGTAACCATTCTACTGCTGTTTGACAACATTCAGGGGGATTCTGACTTTTGTTTGTTTGGGGGGGGTGTATATCTATTGCTATGCAGCTATCTGATCCTTGGGCTGTGTCACCCTAACACTGAAATGGCTTGAAACTACAATCTTTATCATTTCTGGTGCTGGCATTGTGTGGCTAGTTGGGTTCTCCTGGTCGACCCAGTGGCTTTCCCCTGGAGGGTCAGCTGAGTTTGAAGGTCAATCTTGGCCACATTCACGCTTCTGGGAGTAGATCCCAGCTGTGCACCAACTGCTTCTCTTGTCCTAGATGCCTCTCCACCTGAGAGCCAGACCTTGGGGCCACCCTGTGAGGGGCCTCCTGAGGAGTGAGCTGCCCATGGGGGGAGCCCTGGGGCTGCCTGTGTGTGGGAGCTGGGGAGGGGAGGGGGCTGGGGTCCCTTGGTCCCCTCCATTGCCTGGCCCTCAGGCCGCACTCCACTCTCACCCAGCCCCTGCTTGCTAGGGTGTGGAGGATGCCTTCCACACGCTGGCGTGAAAGATCCAGCAGCACAAGGTGTGCAAGGTGAGCCCGCCGGATGAGGGTGGCCCAGGCTGTGTGGGCTGCAAGTGCTTGCTGTCCTGGCATCCCTTCAAGGGTCACACTGACAGCCCCACTAACCCTCTATGCCCCAAGAGCATAGGCACAGGGCAAGGGAGGGAGGAAATGCCCCCGGAGCCCGGCCAGCCCAGGTTCCCTGGATGAGGGAGCACAGACCTCCCAAGGCACTTTGCACAGACCATGGTGAACTGAGGCCACTTCCCCCCAACCCACCCCACCCCCACTGTCACTCTTTCCTAGCCCCATCCTGGCCCACAGGACACAGACTGAGTCACAATAAAGTCTGTGATGGTCCTGACCCTGGCATCTGGCCGACCTTGGAAGGCACATGGGAACATCAGCTTTGTGTGCCCAGCAGCCCCTCTGCAGGGGCTGTTCAGGGGCCTGGAAGGTGCCTCCTCCTTTCTGTGGGTCTGTCCACGCTGCTTGCACAGAGCTCTGGGAGACACAGAAACAGGCTGTGCATTTTATTTTATTTTATTTTATTTATTTTATTTATTTATTTTTTTTATGATAGTCACATAGAGGAGAGAGAGAGAGAGAGAGGCAGAGACACAGGCAGAGGGAGAAGCAGGCTCCATGCACCGGGAGCCTGACGTGGGATTCGATCCCGGGTCTCCAGGATCGCGCCCTGGGCCAAAGGCAGGCGCCAAACCGCTGCGCCACCCAGGGATCCCCAGGCTGTGCATTTTAACACAACATTTTATTGAACTTTCAACAGCAAACAGGCTCAGAGCCGAGGGTGTGTGTCTTCTCTTGGGGAGGGAGACTTTCCTGTCCTTTAGGGGAAAGTGGAAATCACATGGGGGTGCAGGTGCTAGAGTCCCCCACCTTGGAGCCTATGTGGATTCCAGGTGGGGGCACATTTCCTGAGGTTGGGGCCTGAGAGGCGATTCTGAGGATAGCAGACTTGACCTGGACCTGCAGCTTATGGGTTCCTGGGCTGGGTCCCAGCATGTCAGCTGGATCCTGGCCTCTGGCCCACTGGTAGGTGCCAGGTTACTGACTGCTGGAGACCCAGCATGTGGAGAAGCCTGCCTCCTAGTGTGGGTGAGAGTGGGGCCCACTGGCCTGCCTCTCCTGCCCCTGCCCTGGGGTGTCCTGTTATTCCCCTTTGCTGCCCTAGGTCAGCGACCTGAATCTGTGGGGCATGCCCAGGTCCCAGGAGACCACATACTGCTTGCTCTGAGCGGGCTCGCTCAGCCTTGAGACAGAATCCAGGACTGGCCAGGGCTACAGGGAGCTCAATCCCATCAGTCTTCATTCTGGCCACAGGGGGCTCATGTCGACCCTACCCCCACAGAGCTCGGTGAGAGACCAGCCCAGGTCCCTCTGGGTCAGGGGCTTGTGTCCTGTGTGGGGGGTGCTGCACTCCAGGAAGGACAGTGAGACAAGGCAGGGCATGGTGCCAGCTGGCCAGAGCCTCAAGGCCCTCACACTCACCCTCACGCTCTGCTCCAGAGGCCTGCAAGCATTGAGCTTCCCTGTGGATGCAGAGGTCAGAGAGTCCCAGGCCTGTGCGGGGCTTTGGGGCAGCTGGCTCAGCGCTGCCCTGTCTCTGCCCTGACTGTGTCCATCACTGCCCAGCAAGGGGCTTCAACTGCAGTGGCCACAGGGCAGGAAGGGTGTCCTGGGCCCTATAGCATCTTCTTTAGTGGGCTGGGTGGACCCTGTGATGGGAGTACAGGGGGGTTCCAGGGCCTGATCTGTTGTGTGGCCTCTGGGGTGGCCCAGGCAGGTGCCAAAGGGAAGGGGACCCAGTGTTCTGCCTTCAAGTCCTAGTCCAAGGGCCACCTGCCTGCACCCTCCTGGTTCACTCAGAGGATGAGGAGGGAGTTCCATCACTGTGGGGGCAGCTGAGGCAGTGAGGTATCCTAGGATTGGGGCAGCCAGGCCAGAACCGGAGCCCCCAATGTTCCCGGACACAGATGTGGAGCCATGGGCTCTGGGGAGCTTCCCTCCTGCAGTGGCTCCTCAGCCTTGAGGATGGCCTGGCCAGGAGGGGGTCCAGGCAGCTCAGACTGGGTGGCTGGGCCTGGGAAGGTCTGTTCATCCACTCTAGGCAATGTCTCAAGAGTAGGAGAAGGGAGGAGAGGCCCAGGCACTGGGGACACTCGCTCCAGGCTCTGGGACCTCGTAGGGAACTTGTCAGTTCCCGCTGGAATGAGGCAGACTAAGGTAGCATCTCCAGCAGGCTATGTGTCCACAGCTAGGGGGCTTCAGGGGTCTTCACGGCTCCCGCATAGACCCTTGGCCTGACCCTGTCCACAGCCCTCTACACTGTTGATGCCCAGCCCCTGCAGTGAGTGCCTGCACACCCAGGCCTGGCTTGGTTTCCCTGAGGCTGGAGAAGAAGAGGAGAGGCCTAGAGATGAGGAGAAAGGCCCCAGGGGCTCTGTCCACTGTGGGTGACCCCAGGAGGCTGAATTGGGAAGGGATGGGGCCCTGAGCCCACCTGTGAGGGCAGGTCACAGTTCATTCTTCAGAGCTGGGCATGGAGGCCAGAAGGAGTCTGAGCACCACCTCATCCTCCAGGGCCCATGTCTGGGCCAGAGAGTCCTGCAGAAACTCCCAAAGACCTTCCAGGGGAAGCTTTAGGAGGTGTTCTGGGCACTGGGTGTGAGTCAGACCCAGACGGGCCCCGCCCGTGGCCCCCGGGTGCCTCCCAGGGGCAGTGGCTGGGGGTCCAGCTGTGCCCAGGAGCACCGTGGGCAGTGCTATGGCTGGGGGAGACCCCTGCTTGCTGCTCCTCTCAGGGATCCTCGCTCAACCTGCCTTCCCAGCCATACCACCCTACCCCCAGGCCTGGGTGCTGCTCAGAGCACAGGGTTAACACCCTTGCACCCCCCTTCCTTGGGCATACCTGGGCTCCCAGGGGCTTACTTACTCCTGTGCACCTTGAGGATTGTGTAAGCCATGGCTGTGAGCACGTGCTCCTCATCCAGGATATAGGCATCCCAGAGCTTCAGGGTGAGTGAGAAGGGGGTCTAGGGGACATCGAGGGCAGGAGGAGTGGCCTGAGCAGGGCCCCTGGGAGTCTCAGCTCGGGCTGGGACTCCCAACTGCCCATAGCCCCTGTCACTGTCCTGGCTGCATCCGACAAGGCCCCACAGCCTCTCTCGTGCATGCACTCCTTCCAGGGAGATCAGGGCTCCGGGCCACTGGGTTCTGACCCTGGCCAGCACGACCTGCAAACCTGGGAGGCACAGACTCTGCCCCTACTTGATGACAACACACCTAGAGAGGACCCCAGGCTGGCTGCAGAATGGACTGAGGGCTCATCGACACCCCAGGCTGACCTCACCTTCCCTGAGGGAGCTAAGGCAGAGATAGACCATCCCCCAAGAACCTCCTCAAGGGACCCTCTGGGTTTCTTCAGGATGGGTCTGGGCTGTGAACCTCAGTCATATGGTCTCTGGGTCGGGCCTGGGTTGTCTGGAGGGTGGGGCTGAGCTTGGCCCTCCCCCAGGGTCAGGGGACAGGTCAGGGAGCAGGGATCCTTAGGTGGCCTTACCTGGTCAATGAAACACTGAAACACTTGGGGTGTAAATGCCAGTGCACATCGGTTCCTTGTCCTGGCGGAAGGGCATGAGGTGCTCAGGCCCCATGCTGTGGAGCCAGGTGGACACACTCCTCATGCCCCACCCAGCCCTGACAGTGCCCCCGGCTCCCCAGGAGGAGGAACATGATGCCAAACTCTGAGCAGCTCAGAAGGACTGTGCTGCCCCACCCCTGCCCTGGGGCCACAGGGATGGAGCCTCTGAGAAGCTTCTACTCTCCATGTGCTTCTTCAGCTTGGGGAGACCTCTGTCTAGAATGTGCTTGTGATGGACCTGGAATTTCAGTAGTTTGGGGAACCCTGGAATAAAGAAGCCTGAGAAAGCCCCAGGCCCCCAGTGATCAAGGCCTCCTCTCACACAAGGCGGGGTGGGGTGTCCTAGCAGGGGCCTCCTCTCCCATGCCCTGACCACAGTGTGCTCACAGCCCTCTGAGCCCTGACTGGACCCACTCTTCCCAGAGAGCAGGTCTGCCTTCTAGGCCAGAGGTGGCAGGGCCCGGAGACCCTCATCTTCACAGAGACCCCATGGGGTGGCTGCCCTGGGCTGAGTGACGATCAGGCCTGTCTGACCCAGCACCCTCTTTCCTCTAGTGGCTGCCATGGGGGTGGGCAGGTCCCCAGCATTGAGGGGCAGTGGGTGCAGGCCACAGGGAGGGTGATGGGGGTGCACCCTCTGGGGCTTGGGAGAGAGATGGGTGGCCATCTCTGGGGCTTGGGAGTCAGGCTGGGGGCACACAGTAGGGGGAGATGCTGCCACCTGGGCTTTATCTGGCTATGGACTGGCTGGGTGGCCTGGGGGACGAGCAGGCAGCCAGACAGGGGGCTGAAGGAGCAGCAGGAGTGCAAGACTGGACCAGGACCCCAAGGGCCACCTAGGGAGGTGGTGCCCTTGTCAGTGGGGAGGCAGTCTGGGTGGGCATCCCCGCCTGTTCCATGGCTGCAGCAGCCCTGCAAGGAAGCTCTCCTGAGCTCCAATTCCATCCAGCAGCCAGGCCAGCCCCTACTATGAGTCGTGCCTCTCATTGGTCATCAGCTGGGCCAGCGCCCAGAAGGCATCCTCCTCAGTCAGGAACATCAGTAGGATGGCCACAATCTGGCTCATGCCCTGGCAGTAGCCCACTTCCTGCAAGAGCCAGAGCCCCATGGAGGGTGTCCACCCCTGAGGCCCCCTCTGAGCCCTCCCTGCTTGGGCGTCAGGCTCCCATGGCTCTCTCACAGCCCAGGATCCTGGAGAGTGCTCCCAGAGGGCAAGGAGAGGAGAGTGCAGGGCCACCAGGACCAGCTCATGCACCAGCATCATGCAGCCCGCTACCGAGCCCTGCAGCTACCATGCCAGGGCCCCCTTCCTCAGACCAGGAGGAAGGGCCTCTGTGAGGTGTGCCAGTCTGAAGGGGACCAGCCAGGTCTGGAGACCACACCATGAGTGCAGGTCGGGGGCCTGACTGTGGCCTCTGGGAGGCTCCACGGAGATAGCAGGGCCAAGACACTGCTATGGAACCGTGGAGCATCTGAGCTGGGGTTCCTTGGGGGACCTTTCTGGAATGCACCATGGAAGAGGAGCAGCCTCCTGGTCGGCCACAGCCTCATGCTCCTATTCAGGGCAATAGGAGCATTCCTCCCACCAAGGTTCTGATTAGGTCCCATCTCTTCAGGGTCCAGACCCGAGTTTTAGGATAGCAGTGGTGCACGCAAGAGCCCCAGGAAGCCCCAGCACTCAGGCACCCTCCCTCCCACAGGGAGGTCTGCACCCCAGCCCCCTGCCTGGGTCCTAGAGGAGAGAGGGACAGTGGGATCTGGGGTCCTAACTATGAGTCCAGGACCAGTTGGTCACCAATACTTGCATCTTGGGACAGTGGGATCTGGGATCCTAACTTTGAGTCCTGTTGGTCACCAATACTTAGGACAAGGACACCCGCGGGGCAGGGACACTCATCGTGTTATACACAGAATAGGCCAACAGCACATGGAACAGGGCTTGCTGCCTAAAAGGGGGGACAGCAGGGTGCTCTGCTCAGTCCGCTCCCATCCCCACCCCAGTGAGGCCAGCGAGGTGCGGACATCAGCTCCGCAGGCCCTGCGGTCTTCAGGGCACCTCAGTGGGGGCTGATTCTCTGGGGTCAAGTCTGCACATGGTGACAGGCAGCGATCTCACACATACAGCGTGCTGGAGGTTTATCTGCATTCTGGAGTTTTCTGTGTGCCTCCATGAGAGCTCCTGATGTGGGGTGTGCAGCTCCTGGGCTCTCCCAGAGCCACCAATGCCCCCTCAAGCCATGGAACAGCCCCACACCCTGAACGCCCCCTGGGAGCCAGGCTTTCCCCCTGCCCCTGCTCCTGGCAGCTCCTGACACCTGTTCTCCTGCTCTGGCTCGTTCCCAGTGTCCTATGAACACCACCAGCCACCAGCTGGCTGCCTGCCCTGAGCAAACGCAGCAGGTGCACCATGGCACTGAGCACATCCACAGCGCCTTCCTTTGTGTCTCTGAACTAGATTTTGTGTGGAGGACCCCATGCCTCTCATCCCAGAGCATCTCGGGTGCTTCCAGGTTTGAGCCATCATGAAGAGAGCAGGGAATGTTCATATAGGTTTGACATGGATATAAGGATTCAAACCACTTGGGTCACTATCTGTGAGCACTTGAAGTGTACGCGGGGGGGCCCCGCTCAGCTCTGCCAGAAGTCGCCCATCTGCCTTCCCGCATGGCTGCTTGACTCTGCACCCCCTGTTCCCACTGCCCCCGTGCCAGTGCTCCTGGAGGCCAGCTCCCCCTGGGCCAGGGGTCACAGGTCAGCCTGACCCAGCTGCACTCTGAGGGCCATGGGAGACACAGGGATCACCAGGTTCCTTACAGGGAAAAGCATCGACCTCTCATAATGAGACAGTCCGAGCAGCCCCCCAGGAAGCCCCAGTGCACCCCTGCCTGGCGGCTCCTTGGCCCCATCTCTGGCACCCCTGCAGGTCAGCCCCTGTGGGTCCTGGGCTCCAACACACACTGCCCGCCACTGAATGCTGCACACAAACAGAGCTCCATCCTCTGCTCCATCCACCTGCGCCCAACCTGTCTGGGGGCACACTGCCTTCCCTTCCCTCCCGTGCCGCCCCTGGGGACTCTACAGACACCCGGGCTTCTGATGGGAACAAACTGTCCAGAGAACTCCAAGGTGGCCCCGGAGGTGTGAACATGTCCCACACTAAGCAGCTGCACCACATCCTTGCAGGGGGGCAATGGTGTGGAGGTGGTGGTGTTGGGGGAGATGGTGTGGGAGGTGATAGCGCAGGGGGCATAGGTGTAGGGTGATATGGTGGGGAGCGGTGGAGTAGGATGATGGTGTGGGGGGCAATAGTGTTGGGTGATGGTGTGTGTGGGGGGGTGGAGTGAGGGGGATGACATGAGGAAAGATGGTGTAGGGTGATGGCATGGGGGTGGTGGAATGAGGGCTATGGTGTGGGGGGCATGCAGACACAGGGCATCTCCATTCTCTAAGACGCATACAGGTTTACAGATAAATTCGACCCTAGATCTGGGGTTTGCTGTGACACACTTGCTGCTGGGGACCTGTGTGGTTAGCACAAGACCCTGGCTGGACCAGGGGCGGCATCTGGGCGGTCATACTATATATCTTTACAAACAGTGCAAAATGTCTAAAATAAAATTCACAAAAGGGAGGTGGGCAGGGGGTTGGGGTGACTGGGTGATGGGCACTGAGGGGGGGACTTGATGGGATGAGCACTGGGTGTTATCCTATATGCTGGCAAATCAAACTCTAATAAAAAATATACAACAAAATAAAATAAAATTCACAAAATTCAGAAATACATAAAAACACTGAGGGTGGGTGTCACTCTGATTGGTCCATGTGTGTCCTAGTCCAGCAGCGGCTGTGCTGCCTGGCCCCCAGATCCCCTTACTGTCCCCCCTCATCTTCATGGAGCAGCTTCACACGCCCTTGGGGTTCAGCTCATACAGTGACACCTGGAGGCCCTGTCCCGGTGGCCTCCCCATCCCCAAGACCCTGGGAGGTGGGGGGCACATGGGTCATCCCGAAAACTTTACCATGCAGCAGTGTTTTGTTTTGTTTTGTTTTGTTTGTTTTGTTGCCGCCGTTCCCCTGGCCTCAGAGGGTTCCCTACCCAGAAGGCCCCTGGGCCTCCCCTGGGGCCCCTGGAACCCCGCTTGCCCAGCAGCCTCACCCTGATCCCATAGCGGTCCCAGAACATGATGTGGTTATGGAAAGTTCTGTTGATATCTAGATCTATTTGTTTGATGTCCTGGGAGGAGACCTGGGCCTCCTCCTTCATTTCCTGTGCCAGGGAGGAGGAGCTGGCATCAGGGACACAGAACCCTAACTGTTACCAGCTGGCATCCTAAGCAGGGAGTATGGCTGGCCACCATGTGAGTGTGTCCTGCAGAAACCTCCTTACTTCCCCTGTGAAACAGGGATGGCACAAGTGCCCACTGTGCCCATGGGGCCTGTCTTAGGGCCTGTGCTCAGCTGTCATGGGTGGGGAGGGGACTGAAGGTCAGCCTTGGTGGGGAGGCGACATGGGGGATCAGCCAGGGGCGGGGGGGTGGTGCTCCCAGAGGTCAGCCCCGGGTGGGTAGGGGACACTGGGGGGTCAGCCCTAGGTGGGAGTTGTGCTCCCAGGGGTCAGCTCTGGGTGGGTAGGGGACATGGGGGCATCAGCCCTGGGTAGGTCGGGGCTCGCAGTGATCATCCCAGGGCTCCTCCCCTCCCCCAGCACAAGGCCTGTCCAGGACTGAGCCTGAGGCTATGCCCTGACCTTGCCCCCGAGGTGGCTGCTCCAGGAAACCTGCTCCAGGGCGCTGGCCCCTCTCAGGGCACGTGAGGATACTGAGAGGGTCAGGGGGGCCTCTGCTCCTAGTGCCCTCCTGAGTCCTAGTCCCCCCCACCAGGTGGGGCACAGCATGGGCCGGCTGCCCTCCCTTTCCAAACATCCTCACCCGAGAGCTCATCCTGCTTCTTCCAGCAAGAACCTGGCACCAGCCCACCTGATCAGCCCCACTCAGGGCTCCAGGCCTGACCTCAGTGCCAGCTCCCATCACCCCGATGCTAACCTTGCCCAGGAGGAGCTCAGACACCTGCAGCCCTGTCCCTCTCTGCACCCCAGGCCACCCTGCTCTGGGGATGGTGGGACTGAGGTGGGGGCAGCAGAGAGGTGGGCGGGGCTCTCAGGTCGGAGAGACACCAGGAGATGCTGGGGCCACCCTGGGTCCCCAGGCAGGTGACTTTCCCCCCTCCCCCCAGGTTTCCCTAAGCTCCTGCCCAGGCCTCCCCTCAGGGCCATGTGTCTGCCGGGAGTGGAAGGGCCCTACCTGGTATTTCCCTGGGTTCCTGACTTTAATCTTCTCGATGTCAAGCAAATGCAACCACATCTGTCCCTGTAACTGGGGTGGGACGTCCCCCCCTTGAAGACCCGGTGACTCAGCTGCAGGAAAGAAGGCAGTTCTGGTGAGATGGGCCCAGGGTGGCACATCTTCAAGCCCAGGGAGTGGGAGGCTTCTAGAAGATTCTGCCTTTGGCTCCATGGTGTCTCCAGAGAGGCTGGGTGTCCCTAGAGCTGGGCCCCGTCCCCCACAGGGAGCAGAAGACCATGGCTCTGACCTGACGCTCCCTCACCACCATCTTTGGGCCTGGGAGGTTTGAGCTCCAGCAGCAGACTCTCCCCAGGCAGGGGACTCTCCCAGGGACACGGCAGGAGTAGACTGTGGGTGGCTCCCCAGCTCTGTCGGGACAGAGTGCCCTCAGGGGGCACCCAGCGCCCCACCTTCTCGCTCTGATGATAGTGGCCCCATTTCCTGAGCAACTTGTTGGCACGCCTGGTCTCCTGGCAATGTTTCTGGAAAAGGACAAACAGGAGCAGCAGATGAGTCTCCAGCCGTGGGACTGTGCTCGGTGCCACATCCAGTTGCCCTGCAGGGACTCAGAGGAGCCAGAAAGGCACAGGGCCGCTCCTGCTGACCGCGGCTCTAGGTCTGGGGCACGTTCCCAACAGCCCATGCAGTGCTGGGACAGGGGGTTTGGGGAGATAACCTTGGAGACGTCCTGGGGGATGGGATCTGAGGACAGCTGGCCCTAAGCCCACCGTCCACATCCTGCCCAGTGCCCAGGACAGGCTCTCACCTTGGCTTCATGGGGGCTGAGGCCAGGCAGCTCCTTCTCCCTGGAAGGCAAGAGACGCAGAGCACTGAGGCCCAGGCTCTGGCCCCACGGCCCCCACATCTGGGCCCAGGGGACTCAGGAGGGGAGAGCTCCCCCCACCCAGGGAGGGCAGGGGCTGCCAGCTGCCTGTGGGTTGGGCAGCATTCTGGGGATTCTGAGAAGGGTTGTTGCTGGTGGTGGGCTGGCCGGGGGCCCCTCAGCACCCCCAGGAGGTGACATGCCCCTGTCCTGGGATGGACCAGCCTGAGAGCTGTCAGTGTGGCCCAGGGGCTCCTATGACCATCCATCTGAGGTCCCCTCACCCTGTCTTCCCAGGGCCTGAGTACCCAGCATCTACTCGGCCTCCTCTGCACCCTAGCCATCCCCCTGCTGTCCCCTGACTCCACCCCTCTTGCTATCACCTCTGCCACTCTGACCCATTTTTACCTCTTGTCTTCTCAGAGTCCCTGAGCACAACCTACTCCTGACTCATCCAAGCAGCCACTGGGCAGTGAGCAGGGCTGAGGGGGCCAGGAGCAGCCCTGTTGGCCCCACATAGAGTCTCCAGTCTCCCTGACATTCTTGTGGGGCCATCAACCCAGCAGCCTCCTCCCCTCTGACCAAGGCCACTGGGCTGTCCCCCTTCCCTCAGCCCCTTTCCCTTGTTCCCACCCCAGGGCAGCCTCCTCCTCCTCTTCCCTCCTCCTGCTTGTGCCCAAGATCGTGAATCCGAGAAACCACCAAGGAGCCGACACCGATGCAAACACACGAGGGTTTATTTACAAGCTCGAGCTTGGGTCCAAGTGTACCCGACACAGCTGAGCAGGGGCTTGGACCCCGAGGTGGGTTCCAGCTTAGTTTTAAGGGCTGGTCTAGGGGACCTCCAGAAGGGGTGGAGCAATTCCTCAAGTTCTGTTTACATTCTGATATGGGGCCTTCAAGGGCTTTGAGCTCTGTTCTCATTCTAATAGGGGCTTCCTGCCCTTGGCTTGGGCTCTGTTTTTATTCTAATATGGGGCTTTCTAGGATGTCAAGCTCTAAGCTGTTTCTTCCTGTAACTGAAGTAAGGTAAAGTTCAGCTTATTCACAGGGGCCTGGGATGGCTGTACTTGTGCTAACGCTGAACTTAAGGTGGAATGGCCTTAATTTTCTCGGCCTCCACACTGCTCAAGCTGGTCAACCCTCCCTCTGCTGTCCACCCTCCCTCCCTGAACTTGCCTTGTCCCTAGCTTCTACCTGCAGCTACACAGAAGCTTTCGGTATGTGGAGGCCCTGGCCTGGGGGGTGTGAGTGAGGAGCACCCTTCCGACCTCGTCACAGACCAGACCATCCTCCTACAGAAAGCATGCCATCATCCCAGTGCCCCACACCCTCGGGAGCCCCTGCTGAAGGGACTGGACAACCCGCCCCCCCCCGCCCCCTGGCTGCAGGAGGCAGACATCTGGCCCTCCCTGAAGCAGGCATGGAGGCCACTCTTCTGAGTGCCCAGGGATCTGTCCCCAGGCCCAGCCCCCTTCTTGCGCATTTCCCGGGTTTGCCTTCTAGGTCTCTCAGCTCCAGCCCAGGGCATCATGGCCCTCAGAGGGCTCCAGAGGATGAGGTACTGACCTGGGGGCATGGGTCATCTTCCAGAGAGGCATTCTTGCAAATGCAAACCACCCCTGAGATAGATGAAGGAGTGTCCAGGGGACTCACTGCAGAAAGCCCTGATGGTCTGTGAGCTTCCACAGTGACGGGTCAGCATCATCCCAAGGGTCCTGTGGAGACCCTGCTTGGCATGCCCGTGGTGGGACCGATCAGAGCCAGGGACATGAGAAAAGGAAGGAGCAGAATGGTTCCTCTTTCCCTTAAATCCTTAGGGAGCCCAAGACCCTCTGAGATTGGCCAGGCCAATCCTTCCTTCCGAGAGGAAGGGCCTGTCTGCCCAGTGGGAGCAGCCTGACAGCCTCACCAGCCTTCTACCAGCAATGATCCCCACCTGGGCCTGACCTGACCTGGTGACTATGGTCCCCACCTGGGCCTCACCTGGACCTGGTGACTATGGTCCCCACCTGGGCTCATCTGCTACCAATGACTAGGATCCAGGATGGACCCTCACTTGCTACTGAGCCTAGGACCGTCCCCAGGGTCTCATTTGTTCCTGGTGACTATGGTCCTTTTCAGGGCTGACCTGGCTCATCCTTGGCTTTGATCCCCACCTGGGCCTCCCCTGGTTCTGATGCCTCCAGTTTTTTCCTGAGGCTCTGGCTCCTCTTGTTTTCATTTCTGTCTGGGCCCTACCTGCTCAGCTTAGATTAGGATCCCTGATTGGGTCTCACCTCTACTTGCTGGCTAAAACACCCACCTGACATCAGGTGTTCTGTGGACTATGATCCCCACCTGGGCTTTACCTGCTCCTACTGGCCCTCTCTGAAGCAGGCGTGGAGGCCACTCTTCTGAGTGCCCAGGGACCTGCCCCCAGGGTCTCAACACCCACTTGGGTCTCATCGACTGGACTCTGGCTATGATCCCCACCTGGTACATCACTGCTCTTGCTGCTTATGATACCATTTGGGCCATACTTGCTCATACATACTTAGGTATGAATGCCACCTGGGCCTCACCTGGACCTGGTAACTATGGTCCCCACCTGGGCTTGTCAGCTACCAATGACTAGGATCCAGGATGGACCCTCACTTGCTACTGATGTCTGGGACCATCCCCAGGGTATCACTTCTTCCTGATGACTATGGTCCTTGTTTGGACTGAGCTGGCTCATCCTTGGCTCTGATCTCCTCTTGGGCCTCACCTGCTCTTGCAGGTATGATCCCCACCTCTAGTGGGTGGTCTAGTGTCCATGATACCTGTCTGGGCCTCACCTGATGGCTATGATATCGGCTCTTTCCAAGGCCAGCAGGGTCCCCAGGTCCTCTTACATGGTGCTGCAAACCAAACCATCCAAGAATGACACCGCATGAAAACCTTCAGAGGACACATGTGTCTGTGTGTGCTCCCTGTTGGCAGATCCCCATCTGTCTGATTGGAGCATGGAGACAACCCTATAGCTCCAAGGGGGACATGTTGGGCTGAAGGATCACACACAGTGATCACTGTCTGTAGCTTGCCACCTACAGTCTACCTTCCCAGACACTGTCCCAGGACACACCGCCATGCTGGAATCACAGAGCTCTCCCACCCCGTTATCAGGAGCACATGAGGGGGCCCAGGAGGCTCCACGTAACTGCTGACCTGATGCTTGGGGTGACGTCTCCTAGCCCGGGGCAGCGCTGAGATGGTGGTGGATGGGCTAGCCAGCGAGTGTTCCTGTGGGCTTGGAGGGGGGAGGGGATCGAAGGTTTTTCTTAGATTCCACAAGTACAACGACCAAAGGGAAAAAGCAATGAACTGGCTTCATCAAAATTAAAAACTGATGCCAGCAAAAGTGTGATCAAACTACCCACCCTGAATGCAACGATTTGTGAGTAGCCTAAGGGGGCATCTGGAGGGAGCACGAGAGACTCCATGTTCCAGTTCATGAAGAACAAGCCATTTCTCAGGCCATGAGGACCCAGAGAGCCCTGACCATCCACCCCAGACCATGGGGGGAGGGGCTTGTTGTCATGTGTCAGGGTCCATGTATCTAGGATGGGCTGGAAAGGTCATGGCTTAGGTCTCCCCTGCAAAGTACAGGGCTTACAGGGGAGCGGGAGTCCCAGGTGAGCTGCCTGAGCTCTGACCATAGGCTTCTTCCCTGGACTGGCTCAGCAGGGTGGCATCCCTCATCCCATGGAGCTGTGGAAGGGCTGCAGGAGCTGCCTCACAGTTATTGCATGGGGGTCAGGGTATTCTCGACCCCAGCCTGGGAGCAGTGTCCATAATATCCACACTATGGGAGGACCCACAATGTCCCAGGACAGGTGAATGAAAAAGATGCCCAGCGCCCCCATCGGACCAACAGGCCCCACAGAGGCCTGCGGGGAGCAGGGAGCAGCTGCCACTCACCTGTGACCTGTCACTGTGTGAGCACCTTCTCTTTATGCACTGGGGTACTGTGCAGAGTGGGATAGTTCGGTCGCTGTGAGCCAGATCCAGAGCACAAGTGCCTCCAACTGCCTATAAACTCACAGTGAGCACCAGGCAGCTGTGGAACCATGGGGTGCCACAGTTCCACCCACAATAGGGTCCCGCATCATCACTGTAGGTTGATGGGGTCCAGTCAGCACTTAGACTTTCACCCTGAAGGCCAAGGGTCCAGGGGACAGTCCTGTCACCACGCCGGGTGGGAAGCGGAAGCAGGCACCCTCCCACATCCTTAGTTCCCATCCTCAGGCCCTCCAGGCCTCCCGCCCTTCTAGGCAGACTAGGTGTCGCAGATGTCCTCCTGCCCCCAAAGGTTCACAGCATGAGTTTTGCACTTAAGAATATTTGAGCGGCTTCTGGGTGGTTTAGTAAGTTAAACGTTGACTCTTGATTTTGGTTCAGGTCAGGATCTCAAGGTTGTGGTATAGAGCCTCATGTGGGGTTCAGGCTCCTGCAGGGGTGAGGAGTCTGCTTCAGATTCTCCCTCTCCCTCTGCCCCTCCCCACTTCACATTCTCTCAAATAAATCTTTTAAAAATTAACATTGAAGACATTTGAGAAATCTCTGCAGAGGTGTTTTCATGTGTGTAATGGCCATATAAATGCCTTTCACAGACCGACCATGATTTGTATCAGAAACCCCTATTTTTAATATTTATTCAAGTATAGTCGACACGCAATTTTATATTAGTTTCGGGGCTACAACTTAGTGATTCGCAATTCTGTACATTACTCAGCTCTCCCTGCGAGAAGTGTAATCACCATCTGTCCCCATACAAAGTTATTACAATGGTACTGACTCTATTCCCTATGCTGTACATTTTAAATTCCTGTGACTTCTTTGTTTTATTTTATTTATTTTATTATTTTTACTTTGTATATTTTTATTGGAGTTTGATTTGCCAACATATAGTATAGCCCCCAGTGCTCATCCCATCAAGTGCCCCCCTCAGTGCCCATCACAGTCACCCCAGTCCCCCCGCCCACCTCCCTTTCCACTACCCCTTGTTCATTTCCCAGAGTTATGAGTCTCTAATGTTCTGTCACCCTCTCTGAATATTTCCCACTCATTTTCTCTCCTTTCCCCCTTAATCCCTTCCACGATTTTTTAGTGAATGGATTTTTAGTGCCCCCCTCAGAAGCAAATGATGAGTATTCACCATTTCTAATGGCCGAGTAATATTCCATTGTATATCCCACATCTACTTTATCCATTCATCTGTTGGTGGACACCAAGGCTCCTTCCACAGTGTGGCTATTGTGGACATTGCTGCTATAAACATTGGAGTGCAGGTGTCCTGCCCTTTCACTGCATCTGTAACTTTGGGGTAAATCCCCAGGAGTGCAATTGCTAGGTCATAGGGCAGTTCTATTTTTAACTCTTTGAGGAAACTCCACACTGTGCTCCAGAGTGGTTGTACCAGTTCACATTCCCACCAACAGTGCAAGAGGGTTCCCCTTCCTCCACATCCTCTCCAACCTTTGTTGTTTCCTGTCTTGTTGATTTTCACCATTCTTACTGGTGTGAGGTGGTATCTCATTGTGGTTTTGATTTGTATTTCCATGATGGCAAGTGATGTGGAGTATTTTCTCATCTGCTTCTTGGCCATGTCTATGTCTTCCTCTGTGAAATTTCTGTTCATACCTTTTGCCCATTTCATGATTGAATTGTTTGTTTCTTTGCTATTGAGTTTAATAAGTTCTTTATAGATATTGCATACTAGCCTTTATCTGATATGTCATTGGAAAATATCTTCTCCCATTCGGTAGGTTGTCTTTTGGTTTTATTGACAATTTCTTTTGCTGTGCAGAAGCTTTTTATGTTGATTAAGTCCCAATAATTCTCTCTTTTTTTTTGTATTTTTAAAAGACTTTATTTATTCATTTATGAGAGACCGAGAGAGAGAGAGAGAGAGAGAGAGAGAGAGGGAGGGAGAGAGTGAGGCAGAGACACAGGCAGAGGGAGAAGCAGGCTCCCTGCAGGGAGCCTGACATGGGACTCTATCCTGGGTCTCCAGGATCACGGCCTGAGCCAAAGGCAGACAATTACCGCTCAGCCACCCAGGTATCCCTTTTTGTATATTTTTATTGGAGTTCAATTTGCCAACATATAGTATCACACCCAGTGCTCATCCCAGCAAGTGCCCCCACTCAGTGCTCAACATACAGGCACCCCAGTCCCCGCCCACCTCCTCTTCACTACCCCTTGTTCATTTCCCAGAGTTATGAATCTCTAATGTCCTGTCACCCTCTCTAATATTTCCCACTCATTTTCTCTCCTTTCCCCCTTAATCCCTTTCATTATTTTTTACTGAATGAATAAAACCATATGTTTGTCCTTCTCTGATTGACTTATTTCACTCAGCATAATAACCTCCAGTTCTATCCACATTGAAGCAAATGGTGGGTATTCATCATTACTAATGGTTGAGTAAATTCAATTGTATATATATAAACCACATTTTCTTTATCCATTCATCTTTTGACAGACACTGAGGCTCCTTCCACAGTTTAGTCCCAATAGTTCATTTTTTCTTTTCTTTCCCTTACCTTCATGAATGTATCTTGCAAGAAGTTGCTGTGGCCAGGTCCAAAAAGGATGTTGCCTGTGTTCTCCTCTAGGATTTTGATGGATTCTTGTCTCAGATTCAGATCTTTCATCCATTTTGAGTTTACCTTTCTGTATGGTGAAAGAGAGAATGGTCTAGTTTCATTCTTCTGCACGTGGCAGTCCAATTTTCCCAGCACCATTTTTTTTTGGTATTTTTTTTAAATTTTTAAATTTTTATTTTTATTTTTTTTAATTTTTTTTTTATTTTTATTTTTATTTTTTTTTATTGGTGTTCAATTTACCAACATACAGAATAACACCCAGTGCCCGTCACCCATTCACTCCCACCCCCCGCCCTCCTCCCCTTCTACCACCCCCAGTTCGTTTCCCAGAGTTAGCAGTCTTTACGTTCTGTCTCCCTTTCTGATATTTCCCACAAATTTTTATTTTTTTAATAAATTTATTTTTATTTTTATTTTTTTAGGATTTTTTTAAATTTATTTTTTATTGGTGTTCAATTTGCTAACATACAGAATAACCCCCAGTGCCCGTCACCCATTCACTCCCACCCCCCGCCCTCCTCCCCTTCTACCACCCCTAGTTCGTTTCCCAGAGTTAGCAGTCTTTACGTTCTGTCTCCCTTTCTGATATTTCCCACACATTTCTTCTCCCTTCCCTTATATTCCCTTTCACTATTATTTATATTCCCCAAATGAATGAGAACATATAATGTTTGTCCTTCTCCGACTGACTTACTTCACTCAGCATAATACCCTCCAGTTCCATCCACGTTGAAGCAAATGGTGGGTATTTGTCATTTCTAATAGCTGAGTAATATTCCATTGTATACATAAACCACATCTTCTTTATCCATTCATCTTTCGTTGGACACCGAGGCTCCTTCCACAGTTTGGCTATCGTGGCCATTGCTGCTATAAACATGGGGGTGCAGGTGTCCCGGCGTTTCATTGCATTTGTATCTTTGGGGTAAATCCCCAACAGTGCAATTGCTGGGTTGTAGGGCAGGTATATTTTTAACTGTTTGAGGAACCTCCACACAGTTTTCCAGAGTGGCTGCACCAGTTCACATTCCCACCAACAGTGTATGAGGGTTCCCTTTTCTCCGGATCCTCTCCAACATTTGTTGTTTCCTGCCTTGTTAATTTGCCCCATTCTCACTGGTGTGAGGTGGTATCTCATTGTGGTTTTGATTTGTATTTCTCTGATGGCAAGTGATGCAGAGCATTTTCTCATATGCATGTTGGCCATGTCTATGTCTTCCTCTGTGAGATTTCTGTTCATGTCTTTTGCCCATTTCATGATTGGATTGTTTGTTTCTTTGGTGTTGAGTTTAATAAGTTCTTTATAGATCTTGGAAACTAGCCCTTTATCTGATATGTCATTTGCAAATATCTTCTCCCATTCTGTAGGTTGTCTTTGAGTTTTGTTGACTGTATCCTTTGCTGTGCAAAAGCTTCTTATCTTGATGAAGTCCCAATAGTTCATTTTTGCTTTTGTTTCTTTTGCCTTCGTGGATGTATCTTGCAAGAAGTTACTGTGGCTGAGTTCAAAAAGGGTGTTGCCTGTGTTCTCCTCTAGGATTTTGATGGACTCTTGTCTCACATTTAGATCTTTCATCCATTTTGAGTTTATCTTTGTGTATGGTGAAAGAGAGTGGTCTAGTTTCATTCTTCTGCATGTGGATGTCCAATTTTCCCAGCACCATTTATTGAAGAGACTGTCTTTTCTCCAGTGGATAGTCTTTCCTCCTTTATCGAATATTAGTTGCCCATAAAGTTCAGGGTCCACTTCTGGATTCTCTATTCTGTTCCACTGATCTATGTGTCTGTTTTTGTGCCAGTACCACACTGTCTTGATGACCACAGCTTTGTAGTACAACCTGAAATCTGGCATTGTGATGCCCCCAGCTATGGTTTTCTTTTTAAAATTCCCCTGGCTATTTGGGGTCTTTTCTGATTCCACACAAATCTTAAAATAATTTGTTCTAACTCTCTGAAGAAAGTCCATGGTATTGTGATAGGGATTGCATTAAACGTGTATATTGCCCTGGGTAACATTGACATTTTCACAATATTAATTCTGCCAATCCATGAGCATGGAATATTTTTCCATCTCTTTGTGTCTTCCTCAATTTCTTTCAGAAGTGTTCTATAGTTTTGAGGGTATAGATCCTTTACATCTTTGGTTAGGTTTATTCCTAGGTATCTTATGCTTTTGGGTGCAATTGTAAATGGGATTGACTCCTTAATTTCTCTTTCTTCAGTCTCATTGTTAGTGTATAGAAATGCCACTGACTTCTGGGCATTGATTTTGTATCCTGCCACGCTACCGAATTGCTGTATGAGTTCTAGCAATCTTGGGGTGGAGACTTTTGGGGTTTCTATGTAGAGTATCATGTCATCGGCGAAGAGGGAGAGTTTGACTTCTTCTTTGCCAATTTGAATGCCTTTAATGTCTTTTTGTTGTCTGATTGCTGAGGCTAGGACTTCCAGTACTATGTTGAACAGCAGTGGTGAGAGTGGACATCCCTGTCTTGTTCCTGATCTTAGGGGAAAGGCTCCCAGTGCTTCCCCATTGAGAATGATATTTGCTGTGGGCTTTTCATAGATGGCTTTTAAGATGTCGAGGAATGTTCCCTCTATCCCTACACTCTGAAGAGTTTTGATCAGGAATGGATGCTGTATTTTGTCAAATGCTTTCTCTGCATCCAATGAGAGGATCATATGGTTCTTGGTTTTTCTCTTGCTGATATGATGAATCATATTGATTGTTTTACAGGTGTTGAACGAGCCTTGTGTCCCAGGGATAAATCCTACTTGATCATGGTGAATAATCTTATTAATATACTGTTGGATCCTATTGGCCAGTATCTTGTTGAGAATTTTTGCATCCATGTTCATCAGGGATATTGGTCTGTAATTCTCCTTTTTGGTGGGGTCTTTATCTGGTTTTGGAATTAAGGTGATGCTGGCCTCATAGAACGAATTTGGAAGTACTCCATCTCTTTATCTTTCCAAACAGCTTTAGGAGAATAGGTATGGTTTCTTCTTTAAACGTTTGATAAAATTCCCCTGGAAAGCCATCTGGCCCTGGACTCTTGTGTCTTGGGAGGTTTTTGATGACTGCTTCAATTTCCTCTCTGGTTATTGGCCTGTTCAGGTTTTCTATTTCTTCCTGTTCCAGTTTTGGTAGTTTGTGGCTTTCCAGGAATGCGTCCATTTCTTCTAGATTGCCTAATTTATTGGCGTATAGCTGTTCATAATATGTTTTTAAAATCGTTTGTATTTCCTTGGTGTTGGTAGTGATCTCTCCTTTCTCATTCATGATTTTATTAATTTGAGTCTTCTCTCTCTTCTTTTTAATAAGGCTGGCTAATGGTTTATCTATCTTATTAATTCTTTCAAAGAACAAACTCCTGGTTCTGTTGATCTGTTCCACAGTTCTTCTGGTCTCGATTTCGTTGAGTTCTGCTCGAATCTTTATTAACTCCCTTCTTCTCTTGGGTGTAGGATCTATTTGCTGTTTTTTCTCTAGCTCCTTTATGTGTAAGGTTAGCTTTTGTATTTGAGTTCTTTCCAGTTTTTGAATGGATGCTTGTATTGCGATGTATTTCCCCCTCAGGACTGCTTTTGCTGCATCCCAAAGATTTTGAACGGTTGTATCTTCATTCTCATTAGTTTCCATGAATCTTTTTAATTCTTCCTTAATTTCCTGGTTGACCCTTTTATCTTTTAGCAGGATGGTCCTTAACCTCCACGTGTTTGAGGTCCTTCCAAACTTCTTGTTGTGATTTAGTTCTAATTTCAAGGCATTATGGTCTGAGAATATCCAGGGGACGATCCCAATCTTTTGGTATCGGTTCAGACCCGATTTGTGACCCAATATGTGGTCTATTCTGGAGAAAGTTCCATGTGCACTTGAGAAGAATGTGTATTCAGTTGAGTTTGGATGTAAAGTTCTGTAGATATCTGTGAAATCCATCTGGTCCAGTGTATCATTTAAAGCTCTCGTTTCTTTGGAGATGTTGTGCTTAGAAGACCTATCGAGTATAGAAAGAGCTAGATTGAAGTCACCAAGTATAAGTGTATTATTATCTAAGTATTTCTTCACTTTGGTTAATAATTGATTTATATATTTGGCAGCTCCCACATTCGGGGCATATATATTGAGGATTGTTAAGTCCTCTTGTTGAATAGATCCTTTAAGTATGATATAGTGTCCCTCTTCATCTCTCACTACAGTCTTTGGGGTAAATTTTAGTTTATCTGATATAAGGATGGCTACCCGTGCTTTCTTTTGAGGACCTTTCGAATGGTAAATGGTTCTCCAACCTTTTATTTTCAGGCTGTAGGTGTCCTTCTGTCTAAAATGAGTCTCTTGTAGACAGCAAATAGATGGGTCCTGCTTTTTTATCCAGTCTGAAACCCTGCGCCTTTTGATGGGGTCATTAAGCCTGTTCACATTCAGAGTTACTATTGAGAGATATGAGTTTAGTGTCATCATGATATCTATTCATTCCTTGTTTTTGTGGACTGTTCCACTGAACTTCTTCTTAAAGGGGAATTTTAAGAGTCCCCCTTAAAATTTCTTGCAGAGCTGGTTTGGAGGTCACATATTCTTTTAGTTGCTGCCTGTCTTGGAAGCTCTTTATCTCTCCTTCCATTTTGAATGAGAGCCTTGCTGGATAAAGTATTCTTGGTTGCATGTTCTTCTCATTTAGGACCCTGAATATATCCTGCCAGCCCTTTCTGGCCTGCCAGGTCTCTGTGGAGAGGTCTGCTGTTACCCTAATACTCCTCCCCATAAAAGTCAGGGATTTCTTGTCTCTTGCTGCTTTAAGGATCTTCTCTTTATCTTTGGAATTTGCAAGCTTCACTATTAAATGTCGAGGTGTTGAACGGTTTTTATTGATTTTAGGGGGGGATCTCTCTATTTCCTGGATCTGAATGCCTGTTTCCCTTCCCAGATTAGGAAAGTTTTCAGCTAGAATTTGTTCAAATACATATTCTGGCCCTCTGGCCCTTTCGGCGCCCTCGGGAACCCCAATTAAACGTAGGTTTTTCTTTCTCAGGCTGTCATTTATTTCCCTTAATCTATCTTCATGGTCTTTTAATTGTTTGTCTCTTTTTTCCTCATTTTCCCTCTTTGCTATCAACTTGTCTTCTATGTCACTCACTCGTTCTTCCACCTCGTTAACCCTCGTCGTTAGGACTTCTAGTTTGGATTGCATCTCATTCAATTGATTTTTAATTTCTGCCTGATTAGCTCTAAATTCTGCAGTCATGAAGTCTCTTGAGTCCTTTATACTTTTTTCTAGAGCCACCAGTAGCTGTATAATAGTGCTTCTGAATTGGCTTTCTGACATTGAATTGTAATCCAGATTTTGTAACTCTGTGGGAGAGAGGACTGTTTCTGATTCTTTCTTTTGAGGTGAGGTTTTCCTTCTAGTCATTTTGCTCAGTGCAGAGTGGCCAAAAGCAAGTTGTACTGGGAAAAAGAGAAAAAGAGAGGAGAGAAAGAAGGAAAGAAAAGAGAAAGAGAAAGAAAAGGGAAGAAAAAAACGAAAAAAAAAAAAAAGAAGAAAAAGAGAAAGAAAAAGAAAGGAGGAAAAAAAGGGGGTGGGGGAAGGAAACAAATCAAAAAGCAAAACAAAAAAAAAAAAAAGAAAAAAAAAAAGAACCACGGGGGAGTATCTTCTGATTCTGTGTACTTTAAGTCCCTTGGCTTCTCCTGGAACTTGTCAGTCTAGCTGGTGTTCTGGGGGAGGGGCCTGTTGTGCTGATTTTCAGGTGTTAGCAGTTGGGGGAGCTGCTGTGCCCCTGCCTGGTGCAGGGCTCAGTGGGGGTTTTTTACCCCGTGAGGCCGCAGGAGGAACAGCCCCAGTGGCGGGGCCAGCTCTGGAAACCTGGATTCAGCTCCAGCAGGAACTCCGGAGATCTCCGTCTGCAGGGCCTGGAGGCTCTGGGGCGGGGCCGCTGATCTGCTCAGCTGGGGCAGGAGCGTCCTCGCTGTCCTGGGCCCTCCCGGCCTCTGCCTGTCCCGGGGGGGCCGGATCCTGGGCTGTGTCGCGGCGCCCAGTGCTCCGGGGCCTGCGCTGTTGGATTCGCGCTCCCGCCCCGCAGCCCCCTCCGCGGAGCCGCCCCCGAGCCCCTCCGAGCTGCTCCGGGTCCCGCCGTGCGCGCTGCAGCCCTTAGGGAGCTCGGCGCACTCCCCCGGGGCGCAGGTGTCTGTTACTGTCCCGGGGAGCCCCAGGGCATCCTCGCCCTCCTGGGTCCTGCTCCACCTCCCCGCGATCCCCTTTCCGCCCGGGAAGGTCGGTGCAGCTCCTGCTCCTCCGGGACGGGGCTCTCCTGTCCTGGGGACCCTCGCCCCGGCCTCAGCCCGGCTCCTCGCGGGCCCCTCCCCCTTGGAGGCCTTTGTTCCTTTATTTCTTTTTCCCCGTCTTCCTACCTTGATAGATGCGCGAACTCTTCTCACTGTTGCATTCCAGCTGGTCTCTCTTTAAATCTCAGGCCGAATTCATAGATTTTCAGGATAATTTGAAGGTTTTCTAGGTTATTTGGTGGAGACAGGTGATTTGGAGACTCTACTCTTCCGCCATCATGCTCCTCCCCCCATAAATTTATTTTTTATTGATGTTCAATTTGCCAACATATAGAATAACACCCAGTGCTCATCCCATCAAGTGCCCCCCTCAGTGCCCATCACCTAGTCACCCCCAATCCGCCCACCTCTCCTTCCATCACCCCTAGTTTGTTTCCCAGAGTTAGGAGTCTCTCATGTTTTGTCTCCCTTTCTGATATTTCCCACTCATTTTTTCGCCTTTCCCCTTTATTCCCTTTCACTATTTTTTACATTTCCCAAATGAATGAGACCATATAATGTTTTTCCTTCTCCGATTGATTTATTTCACTTAGCATAATACCCTCCAATTCCATCTATGTCAAAGCAAATGGCCCAGCACCATTTATTGAAGAGACTCCTTTTTCCAGTGGATAGTCTTTCCTGCTTTGTCGAATATTGGTTGACCATAATATTGAGGGCCCATTTCTGGGTTCTCTATTCTGTTCCATTAATCTATGCATCTGTTTTTGTGCCAGTATCACATGGTCTTGATGATCACAGCTTTGAAGTACAACTTGAAATCTGGCATTGTGATGCCCTCAGCTCTGGTTTTCTTTTTCAATATTCCCCTGGCTATTTGGGGTCTTTTCTGATTAAACACAAATCTATGATTATTTGTTCCAACTCTCAGAAGAAAGTATTTTGATAGGGATGGCACTGAACATGTAAATTGCCCTGGGAAATATTGATATACTCACAATATTAATTCTTCCACTCCATGAGCATGGAATATTTTTTCATCTCTTTGTGTCTTCCTCAATTTCTTTCAGAAGCGTTCTGTAGTTTTTAGGGTATAGATCCTTTACCTCTTTGGTTAGGTTTATTCCTAGGTATCTTATGCTTTTGGGTGCAATTGTAAATGGGATTGACTCCTTAATTTCTCTTTCTTCAGTCTCATTGTTAGTGTATAGAAATGCCACTGATTTCTGGGCATTGATTTTGTATCCTGCCACACTGCCGAATGGCTGTATGAGTTCTACAGTCTTGGGGTGGAGTCTTTTGGGTTTTCTGTGTACAGTATCATGTCATCTGCGAAGAGGGAGAGTTTGACTTCTTCTTCGCCAATTTGAATGCCTTTAATGTCTTTTTGTTGTCTGATTGCTGAAGCTAGGACTTCCAGTACTATGTTGAATATCAGTGGTGAGAGTGGACATCCCTGTCTTGTTTCTGATCTTAGGGGAAAGGCTCCCAGTGCTTCCCCATTGAGAATTATATTTGCTCTGGGCTTTTTGTGGATGCCTTTTAATATGCTGAGGAATGTTCCCTCCATCCCTACACTCTGAAGAGTTTTGATCAGGAATGGATGCTGTGTTTTGTCAAATGCTTTCTCTGCATCTATTGAGAGGATCATATGGTTCTTGGTTTTTCTCTTGCTGATATTATCTATCACATTGATTGCTTTACGAGTGTTGAACCAGCCTTGCATGCCGGGGATAAATCCCACTTCGTCATGATGAATAATCTTCTTAATGTATTGTTGGATCCTATTGGCTAGTATCTTGGTGAGAATTTTTGCATCTGTGTTCATCGGGGATATTGGTCTATAATTCTTTTTGGTGGGGTCTTTGTCTGGTTTTGGAATTAAGGTGATGCTGGCCTCATAAGACTAGTTTGGAAGTACTCCCATCTCTTTCTATCTTTTGGAACAGCTTTAGTAGGTTAGGTATTGTTTTTTTTTTTTTTCTTTAAACCTTTGCTAGAATTCCCCTGGGAAGCCATCTGGCCCTGGACTCTTGTGTCTTGGGAGTTTTTTGATGACTGCTTCGATTTCCTCCCTGGTTATTGGCCTATTCAGGTTTTCTATTTCTTCCTGTTCCAGTTTTGGTAACTTGTGGCTTACCATAAATGTATCCATTTCTTCTAGATGGCCTAACATATTGGTGTATAGCGGCTCACAATACGTTTTTAAAATCGTTTATATTTCCTTGGTATTGGTTGTGATCTCTCCTCTTTCATTCATGAATTTATTACTTTGAGTCTCTTCTCTCTTCTTTTCAATAAGACTGGCTATGGTTTATCTATCTTATTAATTCTTTCAAAGAACCAGCTCCTGGTTTTCTTGATATGTTCTACAGTTCTTCTGGTCTCTATTTCATTGAGTTCTGCTCGAGTCTTTATTAACTCTCCTCTTCTGCTGGGTGTAGGTTTTATTTGCTGTTCTTTCTCCAGTTCCTTTAGGTGGGAAGTTTGCTGGTGTATTTGAGTTGTTTCCAATTTTTTGAGGGATGCTTGTATTGCAATGTATTTCTCCCTCAGGACTGCTTTTGCTGTATCCCAAAGATTTTAAACAGTTGTATCTTCATTCTCATTAGTTTCCAAGAATCTTTTTAATTCTTCCCTAATTTCCTGGTTGACCCTTTCATCTTTTAGCAGGATGCTCTTTAACCTCCACGTATTTGAGTTTCTTCCAAATTTTTTCTTTTGATTGAATTCTAGTTCCAAAGCATCATGGTCTGAAAATATGCAGGGGACAATCCCAGTCTTTTGGTATCAGTTGAGACCTGATTTGTGACCCAGTATGTGGGTCTATTTGTGGAGAAAGTTCCATGTGCACTTGAGAAGAATGTGTATTCAGTTGCATTTGAATGCAAAATTTTGTATATATCTGTGAAAACCATCTGGTCCAGTGTATCATTTAAAGCTATTGTTTCTTTGGTGATATTGTGCTTTGAATATCTGTCATTTGCAGAAAGTGACATGTTGAAGTCTCCTACTATTACTGTATTATCTAGTATGTCTTTACTTTGGTTATTAAATGATTGATATACTTGGCAGTTCCCACATTAGGGGCATCAATATTCATGATTGTTAGGTCTTCTTGTTGGTTAGACCCTTTAAGTATGATATAGTGTCCCTTGTCATCTCTTACTACAGTCTTTGGGATAAACTTTAATTTATTTGATACGAGGATTGCTACCCCAGCTTTCTTTTTAGGATCATTTGAATGGTAGATGGTTTTCCAACCTTTCATTTTCAGGCTGGAGGTGTCCTTAGGTCTAAAGTGAGTCTCTTGTAGACAACAAATAGATGGGTCTTGTTTTTTAATCCAGTGCAAAACCCTGCACCTTTTGATGGGATCATTAAGCCCATTCATGTTTAGAGTTACTATTGAAAGATATGAATTTAGTGTCTTCGTAATACCTATTCAGTCCCTGTTTTTGTGGATTATTTCTTTGGGCTTCCTCTTTCTTTCACAGGGTCCCCCTTAATACTTCTTGCAGAGCTGGTTTTGTGGTCACATATTCTTTCAGTTTCTGCCTATCTTGAAAGCTCTTTATCTCTCCTATTCTGAATGAGAGCCTTGCTGGATCTAGTGTTCTTGGCTGCATATTCTTTTCATTTATTACCCTGAATATATCCTGCCAGCCCTTTCTGGCCTGCCAGGTCTCTGTGGAGAGGTCTTCTGTTAATCTAATAGTTCTCCCCATATAAGTTAGGGATCTCTTGTCTCTTGCTGCTTTCAGGATTTTCTCTTTATCTTTGGAATTTACAAGTTTCACTCTTAAATGCTGAGGTGTGAATGGTTTTTATTAATTTTTTGGGGGGTGACCTCTCTGTCTTCTGTAACTGATTGCTTGTTTCCCTCCCCAAATTAGGGAAGTTCTCAGCTATGATTTGTTCAAATATGCTTTCTGGCTTTCTGTCCATCTCATTGCTCTCTGGAACCCCAATTATATGGAGATTTTTCCTTCTGAGGCTATCATTTTTTTCCCTTAACCTTTCCTTGGGTCTTTTCATTGTTTTTCTCCTTTTTCCTCAGCTTCCTTCCTTGCCATCAACTTGTCTTCTATGTCACTCACTCTGTCTTCCATCTCATTAACTCTCATCGTTAGGGCCGGGATACCTGCACCCCAGTGTTTATAGAAGCAATGTCCACAATAGCCAAACTGTGGAAGGAGCCTCGGTGTCCATCAAAAGATGAGTGGATAAAGAAGATGTGGTCTATGCATACAATGAAATATTATTCAGCCATTAGAAACGACAAATACCCACCATTTGCTTTGATGTGGATGGAACTGGAGGGTATTATGCTGAATGAAATAAGTCAATCGGAGAAGGACAAACATTATGGTCTCATTCATTTGGGGAATATAAAAAATAATGAAAGTGAATAAAGGGGAAAGGAGAGAAAATGAGTGGGAAATATCATTGAGAGTGACAGAACATGAGAGACTCCTAACTCTGGGAAACGAACAAGAGTGGTGGAAAAGGAGGTTAGTGGAGGGTTGGGATGACTGGGTGACAGGCACTGAGGGGGACACTTGATGGGATGAGCACTGGGTGTTATGCTATATGTTGGCACATTGAACTCCAATAAAAAAATTAAAAAAAGCACAAAACAAACAAACAAACAAAAAACCCTCATCGTTAGGACCTCCAGATGGATTGCATCTCATTTAATTGATTTTTAATTTTTGCCTGATTAGATGCAAATTCTGCAATCATTAAGTCTCTTAAATCCTTTATACCTTTTTCCAGAGCCATCAGTAGCACTCTTTTTTTAAAGGTTTTATTTATTTATTCATGAGAGACACACACACAGAGAGAGAGAGAGAGAGAGAGAGAGAGGCAGAGACACAGGCAGAGAGAGAAGCAGGCTCCATGCTAGGAGCTTGATGTGGGACTCAATCCCAGGACTCCCGGATCATGCCCTGGGCTGAAGGCAGGTGCTAAAATGCTGAGCCACCCAGGGATCCCCCACCACCAGTTGCTTTCTAATTGTGCTTCTGAATTGGCTTTCTGACATTGAATTGTAATCCAAATACTTTAACTCTTTGGCAGAGAGTACTGTTTGATTCTTCCTTTTGTGGTGAGTTTTTCCTTCTAGTCATTTTGCTCAGTGCAGAGAAGCTGTATGAGCAGGCTGAGTCAAGAATATCAACCATGACCTAAGTAAATTTCACCCTAGGTGATTCTGACAAGGTCAGAGACCAGAAATTGAAAACAAAGATTAGAACGAAAGAAAACAAAAGGACCACTAAAGTGAAAAACCTATTTTAAAACAAAGTAGTAAAAAATAAAAGGCCAAGAATCCCAAAGAATAAGAAAAAAAGAAAAAAAAAGAAGAGAAAAAAGCAAAAATAAAGAGGAAAGAAAAAAGAGAAGAAAAAAAGGGGGACTGTGAGATGGTGGTGGTGAGGAAGTTGTAGTGGAGGGAGAAGGTAGTCTACCTGAGGGTCCTAGAGGGTGATCCTCTTGGTTCTGAGTATATTAAGTTCTGTATGTTAGAAGTAGCTCCCTCCCAAATTTATATAAACCAGAAATACTTGTAGAAAGCCCCAACATTGACCACCAAAACATAAATGAGATAAAAGAGGGGGGCAGAGTGGGAATGAAGGGAGAGTATAATCTCACAGAATGAACCAGCGTGGTATACCACTTGGTTGTGGGTGCATTTTGGTCATGTTTTAGAAGGTATTAACTTCTGCCATTGTAGAACAAAATGAGGCAGAGAAAACAAAAAACACAAAACAAAAAAACCATATTGTGTATATCTCCCAAAATGAAGTTCAGTATGTTGAAGGGAATCTAGAAGTGGAAAATGTATCTAAGACGTGTAATTTTAGATATAGGAAATTCAAAAAGGAAGAAACTTAAAAATGAAGAGGTGGTAAAATATTGTAGTTAAAGTGGGAAAAGAGAAAAATGTTGGAAACTTATAGTCTGATACAAAAATGAGTTGTATTGGAAAAAGGAGAAAAAAAAAGAATGGGTATCCTCTACTTCTATATACTGTAAATTCCTCAATTTCCACTGGAGCTTTCCAGCACTGCTTGGTCAAGAAGTTGCTCTTCCCCTGTTCTTCCAGCTGGTCTTCTGGGGGAGGGTCTGCTGTGCTGACTCTCAGGTGTGTGTACCTGGGGGAGATGCCCCGCCCCCGCCAGGTGCCAGGCTCAGTGGGAGCTGTTGACTCCCTGAATCCTCAGTTCCCTGGTGGCCCCGCCTATCCCAGACATAGGGTGAAACAAGGAAAAACAAGAACAATGGTGGCAACCAGAATTCCAGCTCTGGAGTCAGCTCCCCACAGTAACTACTGCATTCTCCCAGTCCACACTGGCCTAGATGATCCTGGGCAGGCGCCAGTGCACTGATCTGCACAGCTTGGGGACGCCCAGTGGCAGAGGAGTCCTCGCTGTCCTGTGCCCTCCCTGCCTCCACCTGTCCCAGGGGAGTGCAAGATCATGGGCTATGTCCACTCAGGCACCCTGGGATCCGGGGCCCTGTTCTGATGGAATCGTGCTCCCAGGGTCACAGCTCCCGAAGGCAGCAGAGCATAGACACCTCTGTCCGGAGCCACCTGCCTAAGGGACTGGCATCTCCCAGATGCCCTGCTGGGTGCGCACTCCAGCCCTTTACCAAGCCTAGCCCACAGTTTGTGGGATGCTTCCTCTGGGGTGCACTTCCTCTATTAGTGACTTCGTGAGACTGGAGGCTTCACTGCCCCTCCTGAGATTCTGCCCGATTTCTCTGCTGAGCAATCTTTCATCCGGGAAGAATCAGTGCGCATTTTTAAAGTTCCTTCTTCTCTGGGATTGGGCTTTCCTGTCCCAGACGCTTTCTCCCTGGCTTCTCACGGTGCCCATCCCCCTCTTGATTCTTTTTTTATTTTTTTCCGCCTTCCTACCTTGTTAAAAACGAAAACCCTTCTCTGCAGCGTTCCAACTGTTCTCTCTTTAAATCTCAGGTCAAATTCATAGGTTTTCAGGATGGTTTGAAAGTTATCTAGATGAGTTGGTAGGGCCAGGTGAGTTGAAGACCCCTACTCCTCTGCCATCTTGCCCTGCCCCGACTTATTTATTTTAGAACCATACACTTATAGCTCTTAATATTCTTCAGATATTTTGCCCATCTCCCACCCACGTCCCCTCTGGCAATCAGTCAACATGATCCATCACATTAACAAGAGAAAGGACAAAACCATACGGTCATCTCAAGAGTTGCAGAAAAAGCATTTGACAAAATACAACATAAAAACATAGTGGGTGGGGATCCCTGGGTGGCGCAGCGGTTTTGCGCCTTCCTTTGGCCCAGGGTGTGATCTTGGAGTCCCAGGATCGAGTCTCACCTTGGGCTCCTGGCATGGAGCCTGTTTCTCCCTCTGCCTGTCTCTCTCTCTCTCTCTCTATGTCTGTCATAAATGAATAAGTAAAAAATCTTTAAAAAAAAAAAACAAAAAAAACATAGTGGGTTTTGAGGAAATGTTGATATCAACAGAATAAAGGCCACATAGGAAGGCCTGTAGCTGACATCATACTCAATAATGAAAACCTCAAATCATCTCCCCTAAGAGCAGGAACAAGACAAGGAAGTCCTCTCTTGGCACTGGAAGTCCTACTGTAGTAAACAGACAGGCAAGAGAAAAGGCATCCTCACTTGTAAGGGGAAAGTCAAACTGTCCCTATTTGCTGAAGATAGGGTACTAGAAACAGGAAACCTGAGAGACTCCACCAAAAACTGTTAGAACTGATGAGTGAATTCAGTAAAGTTGCAGGACACAAAATGAACATACAAAGATCAGTAGCCTTTCTTTCTACCAACAATGAATACTCAGAAAGGAAATTAAAAAAATACTCTCTTCTCAGTAGCATCAAAAAGAACAAATGATTAGACTGAACCAAGGAAGTGAAAGACTTGTATGCTGAAAACTACAAGACTTTGGGAAGACATACTTGGCTCATGGGGTGGGGGCCTTCATTTTGTTAAAATGTCGATAGTACATGAAGCGACCCTCAGTTTCAGTGTAATTCCTATCAAAATCACGGCAGATTTTAGAAATAGAAAAAACAGCCCTAACATTCGTCCACCCCGACAAATGACCCTGGACAGCAAAAACAGTATTGAAGAAGCAGAACAGAGCTGGATGCAGCACATTCCTATTTCTTTTTTAAAAAAGATTTTATTTATTTATTCATGAGACACAGAAAGAGAGTCAGAGGGAGGAAAAGCAAGCTCCATACTAGGAGCCCAATGTGGGACTCTATCCCAGGAATCCAGAATCAGGCCCTGAGCCAAAGACAGATGCTCAACCACTGAGCCACCCAGGCATCCTGTCACTTTTCTATTTCAAACTATATCACAGAGCCACAGAATTAAAACAGAGTGATTCTAGAGCACCTGTCTGGCTCAGTTGGTTAAGCATCCGACTCTTGATCTCACCTCAGGTCTTGATCTTGGGGTCATGAGTTCAAGTCCTGTGCTGGGCTATGGATGAGGAATGGAGCCTACTTTAAAAAACCAAAACCACAATGGTGTGGTTCTGGCATAAGCTGATGGAGCAAAAGAGAGAATCCAGAAGGAAATGTGCTCTGATATGGTCAACTGGTCTTTTTTAAAAATTAAATTTGATTTAATTTAAATCTAATTAATTGACATATATTGTATTATTAGTTTCAGAGGTAGAATTCAGTGATACATCAGTTGGATATAACACCTTGTGCTTATTATATCATGTGCCCTCCTTCATGCCCATCCCTCAGTTACCCTATTCTCCCCACTCTCCTCCCCTCCAGCGACCCTCAGTTTGTTTCCTATGATTATATATGTATCACATCTTTTTTCCATTCATCTGTCCAAGGACATCATGACTCCTCCCACAGTATGGCTATTGTGGACACTGCTGCTGTGAACATTGGGGTGCAGGTGTCTTGGCATTTCACAACAACTGTATCTTTGGAGTAAATTACCAGCAGTGCAATGGCTGGGTCGTAGGGTAGCTCTATTTGTAACTTCTTGAGGAACCTCCATACTGTTTTCCAGAGTGGCTGCACCAGCTTGTGTTCCCACCCAAAGTGTAAGAGGGTTGAGTGAATTTTGGTGGAAGTTGTAAAAGTTTTGTCCACATTTCGTTTCATATCCTATGGGTTTCAATTCATTGTTCCTTAAGTATTTCTGGAGAAGCTGGAATGTTATGCTCCATTTCAGTGAGGTTAGCGTATAGGACTCAGCTGGAGCCTGGAAGGAGGCAGGTGTCTTCAAGGGAGTGAGGGCATGGCCTCCAGCACAGCCTCCTACAGTGCCTGAACATCCAGCAGGGGGTGCCCAAGCCCAGGCCTGGACCCAACTGGGCAGGCATGCGCAGTTGGCCTTTTCCACCTGCAAGCCTGCAGTATGGGAGCCTGGTCGTGCTGAGGAGGATTGGGGAGGGTTGGGGAGGACTTGGGGCCACATCCAAGCTGACAGGGGTTCAAGGCCCCCTCAGGACCCAAGGTGAGGCTTCAGAAAGACGTGGGGCCATGTCCACACTGGCAGGAGCTGCCAGCCTCCTCAGGACCAGTGGTGATGCTTCAGGAGGATGTGGGGCCACGTCCACACTGACAGATTGATGTCCTCAGGACCCACTGTCAATGATTTGTGGAGACGTGGGGCCGCGACCATGCAGACAGGAGCATGGCATCCTCAGGACCCACTGTGAAGGCTTGGGAACATGTGGGGCCCCGTCCACGCTAAAAGGAGCCCCTGGCCTCAGGACCTGCTGTGAGGTTTCAGAAGATGTGGGGCTGCATCCACACTGACAGGAGCCTCCGGCCTCCTCAGGAGCCACAGCGAGGCATTGAGAAGATGTGAGGCTGCATCCACGCTGACAGGAGCCCCCAGCATCCTAAACCCACGATGAGGCTTCAGGAAGATGTGGGGTCACGTCCATTCTGAAAGGAGACCCCGGCCTCCTCAGGACCCACTGTGAAGGCTTTGGGAAGATTTGGGGCCATGTCCATGTGGACAGGGGCCCCCAGCCTCCTCAGGACACGGTGAGTTATCAGGAAGATGTGGGGCTGCGTCCATGCTGATAGGAGCCCCTGGTCACCTCAGGACATGCACTGAGGTTTCAGGAAGATGTGAAGCCACGTACACACAGACTGGAGCCTTCAGCCACTTCTGGATATGCAGTGAGGCTTTGGAAAGATGTGGGGCTGTGTCCATGCTGACAGGAACCCTCTGCCTCCTCAAACCGCGGTGAGGCTTCAGATGTGGGGCCGCATACATGCTGAAAGGAGCCCCCGGCCTCCTCAGGACCCGCTGAGAAGACTTCAGGAAGATTTGGGGCCGTGTCCATGTTGACTGGAGCCCCTGGCATCCTCAGGACAGGTGGTGAGGCTTCAGGAAGATGTGGGTTTGTGTCCATGCTGTCAGAGCCCCAGCCTCCTCAGGACCCATGGTTAGGCTTGGTGAGAACATGGGGTCGTGTCCACACTGACAGGAGCCCTCGGCCTACCCAGGACCCATGGTGAAGGTTTGAGAGGATGTGGGGCTGTGTCAACACAAATAGGACCCCCACCCTCATCAGGCCCCAAGGTGAGTCTTCGGGAATACATGGGGCCCCGTCCACACTGGCAGGGTTCCCAGTCTCCTCAGGACACACAGTGAAGGTTTGAGAGGACATGGAGCTGCCTCCATACTGACAGAAGACTGGCGTCCTCAGGACCCACTGTTGACAATTCAGGGAGACATGGAGCCACGACCACGCAGACAGGAGTCTGGCATCCTCAGGACCCGCTGTTAAGGCATCGGGACATGTGGGGCCCCGTCCATGCTGACAGGAGCCCCCGGCCTCCTCAGGACCGGCTGTGAGGGTTCAGGAAGATGTGGGGCTGCGTCCATGCCGAAAAGAGCCCCTGGCCTTCTCAGGACCTGTTGTGAAGGCTTTGGGAAGATTTGGGGCCATGTCCATGCTGACAGGAGTCCCCAGCCCCCTCAGGTCTTGTGGCGAGGCTTTGAGAGGACATGGGGCCATGTCTATGCTGAAAGGACCCCCCCAGCCTCCTCAGGACCCCTGTGACACTTGAGGAAAATGTGGGGCCACATCGACAATGACAGGACCCTGTCCTCCTCAGGACCTGCAGTATAGTCTTCAGGACATGTGGGGCTGCGTCCACACTGACAGGAGCCCACAGCCTCCTCAGGACCAAAGGTGAGGCTTCAAGAAGATATGGGGCTGCATCCATACTGACAGAAGCCCCTGGCCTTCTCAACCCATGGTGAGGCTTCAGGAAGTTGTAGGGCCATGTCTACACTAACAGGAGCATCCAGACTGCTCACAACCTGTGGTGAGTCTTCAGGAAGATGTGGTGCCACGTGCATGCTGACAACAGCCCCTGTCTTCCTCAAGACCCATGGTGAGGCTTCAGGAGGACGTGGAGCCGAGTCCACACTGACAGGAGCCCCCAGCCTCCACAGGACCAGCAGTCAGTCTTGGGGAGGATGTGGGGCTGTTTCCACAGTTACAGGAGCTCCTGGCCTCCTCAGGACCTAAGATGAGGCTTCAGGAGGATGTGGGTCTGAGTCCTTGCTGACAGGAACACCAGCCTCTTCAGGACCTATGGTGAGGCTCAAGTAGGACGTGGGGCTGTATCCATGCTGACAGAAGCCCCTGGCCTCATCAAGACCCAAGCTGAGGCCTCAAGAGGATGTCAGGCCCCATCCATGCTGACTGGAGCCCTGGGCTGACCCACGGTGAGTCTTCAGGAAGATGTGAGGTGCATACCTACTGACAGGAGCCCCTGGCCTCCTCAGGAACCGCTATGAGTGTTTGGGAGGACGTGGGGCCGTATCCCAGCTGACAGGAGCCCCCGGCCTCCTCAGGACCTGCTGTGAGGCTTTGGGAGATGTGAGGCGGTGTCCACAGTGACTGTAGCCCCAGTTGTCCTCAGGACCCATTGTTTATGGTTCAGGAAGACATGGGGCCCCATACACACTGACAGGAGCCTGGTGTCCTCAGGACTGGCTGTGGTGAGTATGGGGCCTGATGGAGGCCCCGACATGCCTATAGAAATTGGCCTTTTAGGACCCGCAGGGGAGGGTACAGGGCCATGTCCACAAGAACAGAAGTGTGACTTTCTCAGGACCTGCTGGAGGATTCTAGAGCCATTGGTCGGATACACAGCGACTTCGGCAGGGACTACTCAAAAACACAGGTAAGTGAACAGTTAGAATTAATGGTAGGGTTATGCTTAGGGTTAGGGTTAGGGGTTAGCAGTTTGGGTTAGGGTTAGGGGTTAGGGGTTAGGGGTTATTGTTAGGGGTTAGGGGTTCAGAGTTAGTGGTTAGTGTTAGGTTTAGGGGTTGGGGGTTTGGGTTTGGCTTCAGGTTTGGTATAGGATTAGGGTTTGGGCTCAGGTTTGGGATAGGGTTAGGGTTCAGGTTTGAGTACTGGTTAGGGTTTGGGTTTGGGTAGAGTTAGTGTCCGGGTTTGGGTTAGGGTTTAGGTTCAGTTCAAGTTAGGGTTTGGGTTTGGGTTAGGGTTCAGGTTTGGTTAAAGTTAGGGCTCGGGTTCGTGTTCTGGTTAGATGTTAGGGGTTAAGGTTCAGGTTTGTGTTCGGGTTCAGGTTAGGGTTCAGATTCGGGTTAGTGTTTGTGTTCAGGTTCGGGGTAGGGTTCAGGTTCCAGGGACCAGTTAGGGTTCTGGTAAGGTTTCAGGTTAGGGTTAGGGTTAGCATTCGGGTTCAGGTTAGGATTGGGTTTGGGTTAGGGTTAGTGTTGGGTTCAGGTTTAGGATTCAGGTTCGGGTTAGGGGTTAGGGTTTGGGTTAGAGTTCAGTTTAGGGTTCATGTTAGGGTTAGGGTTAGGGTTCAAGTTAGGTTTCAGGTTCGGGTTCGGGGTTCAAGAAGAGTCGGATTTGGGTTAAGTTTCGGATTTGGGTTAAGGTTCGGATTAGGGTTAGTGTTTAGATTCGGGTTGGGGTTCGAGTTCGGGTTCGGGTTAGGGTTCAGGTTAGGTTAAGGTTCGTGTTCAGGTTAAGATTAGGGTTCAGGTTAGGGTTAGGGTTAAGGTTCAGTTTTGGGTTCAAGTTAGGTTTAGGAGTTAGGGTTCAGGTTCAGGTTAGGAGATAGGGTTTGGGTTTGGATTAGGGTTAGGGTTGGCTTTGGGTTCGGGATAAGGTTAGGGTTCAGGTTTGGGCTTAGGGTTAGAGATTAGGGTAAAGTTATGATTAGGGGTTAGGGTTAGGGGTTAGAATTAGGGGTTAGGGTTAGGTGCTAGGTGCTGGGTTAGGGTTAGGACAGTAGGTGAGGGGGTAGTGGAAAACCTGTCTCCTAGAAGGCTGGTTGCTCACAATTCACTACATAGCATTTCCATGGACCCTCCACTCCTGTGGAGCTACCTTCTACATCCCATGTGTGAGAGGCTACTGGCAAGCTGCTGAGGAGAATGTTTGTGTCTCCGTGTTCAGCACAATGCCTTTCTTTCCATGGCAACGCCTCACCTAGAATATAGCTAGCTACTAACTAGCGTAGGTGAACGGCTAGTTGAAAACTGCATTCAAGGAATGCTTCTTTCTGAGAGTTGAGAAAAGGGCCTGTCCCTTCGGCCTCCACACCAACTGTGGACATAACTGCTAAATCCCTTATGTTAGAGGCTTGTCAGAAGCTGCCTGCAAGGAACTCTAGTTTCTCTGAGTGCAGTAGGCTGCATTTCCCGTGAGCCTCCACACGTGCTTTTGATCTAGGTTCTAAGGCCCAGAGATAAGATGGTAGTCAAAGCTGCTCTCCAGGAATGCTGGTTGCTCACAATTCACTACAGAGCATTTCCATGGGCCCTCCACTCCTGTGCAGCTGGCTTGTACCTACCATGGGTGAGTGGCTAGAGTCAAGCTGCAGGCCCTGAATGCTTGTGTCTCAGAGTTCTGTACAGAGCCTTTCCATTTCATCTCCTCACCTAGAGTGGAGCTACCTTCTAACTACGATAGGTTAGATACTAGTTTAAAGTTACATTCAAGGAGCGCTTCTTTCTGAGTGTTGAGCAAAGGGCCTGTCCCTTGGGCATCCACACATACTGTGGACATAGCTTCTAACTTCCTTTTGTTAGAGGCTAGTCAGGAGCTGCCTGCATGGAAAGCTTGTTTCTCAGGTGCTGAGTGAGGAGGGGATATTCTGGTAGAGAGGGTACAGCACAGCCAACACTGTGCAGTGTCCTGGGAGAGGAGGGCACAGCACGGTGTACACTGCCCATTGTCCTGTTAGAGGAGAGGAGAGGAAAGCACGGCCAACTCTGCCTGGGGTCCCAGGAGAGGAAGAGACAGCGGGACCAACACTGCCCGGGGTCCTGGAAGAGGAGAGAAGAGTGTGGCCGACACACCCAGGGTCCCAGCAGTGGAGGGGACAGTGCGGCTGACACTGTCTGGGGTCCTGGGAGAGGGGACATCGTGGCCAACACTGACCGGGGTCCCAGGAAAGGAGGGAGAGTGAGGTTAATACTATCCAGTGTCCCGTGAAGGAGGTGACAGTGTGGACGACACTGCAAGGTGTCCCCAAAGTGGAGAGGACATCGTGGACAACACAGCTCAGTTACCCATGACAGGAGGTGACAGCATGAATGACACTGACTGATAACTCGGGAGAAGAGGGGACAGCGCAGGGGATACTTCCTGGGGTCCCAAGAGAGGAGTAGACAGCATTGCCAACACTGCTGGGCATCCCAGGAGAGGAAGGGACAGTGCAGCTGACACTGTCCAATATACAGGGGGTGGAGGTGACTGTGCAGCTGACATTACCCAGTGTCCTGTGATAGGAGGCGACAGCGTGGACAACAATTCCCCGTGTTTGCAAATTGAGGAGGCGAATGCGGCCAACAGTGTCTCGTGTCCCAGGAGAGGAGGGGACAGCACAGCCGACTCTGCCTGTAGTCCTGGGAGAGGAGGGAACAGCACAGCTGACATGGCCCAGGGTCCTGGGAGAGGAGGAGACAGCATGGTCGACACTTCCTGGGGCTCCGGGGGGAGGGGAGAGCACGGCCAACAGTGCCTATGTCCCAGGAGAGGAGGGGACATGTGACTGACACACCCTGGGGTCCTGGGAAAGGAGGGACAGTGTAGCTGACACTGATGTCCCAAGAGAAGGGGAGGGGACTGCGCAGCCAACACTCCCAGGGTCCTAGGAGAGGAGCAGACGGCGCGGCTGACTCTGCCTGGTGTCCCCAGAGAGGAGGTGACAGCGCAGCTGAGACTCCCAGATGTCCCAGGAGAGGAGAGACTGTGCAGCCAACGCTGCCTGGGGACCTGGGAGAGGAGAGGACCGCGCAGCTGATACTACCCAGTGTTGTATGACAGGAGGTGACAGCATGGACAATGCTGCCCGTTGTCCCCTAAGTGGAGGGGACAGTGTGGAAGGCCTGAATGCTTGTGTCTCGTCAGTACAGCGCCTTTCTATGGCACCTCCTCAACTAGAGTGCAGTTAGCTTCTAACTCCCATAAGTGAGAGGATAGTTGTAACCTACGTTGAAGGTTCTCTTCATTGTAAGAGTTGAGCAGAGGACCTGTCCCTTGGTGCTCCACAACTACTCTGGACATCTCTTCTAACTACCTCATATTAGAGGCTTGTCATAGGCTACTTGCAAGGAACGCATGTTCCTCAGTGTGCAATAGGACACATTTTCTGCGAGTGTCCACTGGGGCTTTCTTCTAGGTTCTAAGGCTGGTAGGTGTGAGTATAGAGCAAGGCTGCTCTCCAGGAACGCTGGTTGCTCACAGTTCACTACATAGTATTTCCATGTGCTCTTCACTCCTGTGCAGCTAGCTTGTACCTCCTGTGGATGAGAGACTAGTGACAAGCTGCAGGCCCTGAATACTTGCATCTCAGACCTCAGTACAGTGCCTTTCCATGGCACCTCCTGACCTAGAGAGGAGTTAGGTTCTAATTCCCATAGATGAGAGGCTAGTTGAAAGTTGCGGTCAAAGAATGCTTTTTTCCTGAGAGTTGAGCAGAGAACCTGTCCTTTGGTCCTCCAGACCTACTGTGGACAAAGCTTCTAAATCCCTTATGTTAGAGGCTTGACAGAAGCTGCCTACAGGGAGCACTTATTTCTCAGAATGAAGTAGGCCACATTTACCACGAGCCACCTGAGGTGCTTTTGTTTTTTTGTTTTTTTTTTTTTTTTAAGATTTTATTTATTTATTCATGAGAGAGACACAGAGAGAGAGAGGCAGAGACACAGGCAGAGAGAGAAGCAGGCTCCACGCAGAGAGCCCGATGTGGGACTCGATCCCCGGTCTCCAGGATCACGCCCTGGGCTGCAGGCAGCGCTAAACTGCCGCCCCACCGGGGCTGCCCCTGAGGTGCTTTTGATGTTGGTTCTCCGGCTGGTGGGTGAGAGGGTAGTTCAAAGCTGCTCTCCAGGAACGCTGGTTGCTCACAGGTCACTGCACAGCATTTCCATGGGCCCTCCACTCCCGTGCAGCTGGCTTGTACTCCTGTCAGGAGCGGCTGGCGGCAACCTACGGGTTCAGAATGCTTGTGTCTCAGAGTTCAGTACAGCGCCTTTCGATGGCACCTCCTCACCTAGAGTGGAGTTAGCTTCTATCTCTCATAGTTGAGGGGCTAGTTGTAAGCTACATTGAAGGTTTCCTTCTTTCGAAGAGTTGAGCAGAGGGCCTGTCCCTCAGTACTCCACAACTGCTGTGGAAATAACGTGTCTTTATGTTAGATGCTTGTCAGAGGCTGCTTACAGATAATGCTTGTTTCTCAACGTGCAGAATGCCGCATTTTCTATGAGTGTCCACTGGTGCTTTTGTTCTAATTTCTAAGGCCGGTAGGTGAGAATGTAGAGCAAAGCTACTCTCCAGGAATGCTAGAGAGCATTCAGCATTCGCTGCATAATATTTCCATGGGCCCTCCACTCCTGTGGAGCTGGCTTGTACTTCTCTGGTTAAGAGGCTACTGACAAGCTGCAGGCCCTGAATGCTTCTGTCTCAGAGTTCAGTGCAGCACCTTTCCATACTGGAGCTGCCTTCTAACTCCCATAGGGGAGAGGCTAGTTGAAAGCTGCATTCAAGGAATGTTGCTTTCTGAGAGGTGAGTACAGAGCCTGTCCCTTGTGCCTCCACACCTACTGTGGACAGAGTTCTTAACTCCTTTATGTTACAGGCTTGTCAGAAGCTGCATGCATGGAACACTTATTTCTCAGGACACAGTAGGACGCATTTCCCTTGAGCCTCACAATATGCTTTTGACCTATGTTCTAAATCTAATAGGCAAGAGGAGAGTGCATAGCTGCTCTCCAGGAACGGTAGCTGCTCACAGTTCACTACACAGCATTTCCATGGGCCCTCCACTCCCGTGCAGCTAGCTTGTACCTCCCGTGGCTGAGAAGCTCGTGGCAAACTGCAGGCCCAGAATGCTTGTGTCTCAGAGTTCAGTACAGTGCCTTTCCACTGCACCTCCACACCTAGAGCAGCACTAGCTTCTAAGTCCCATAGGTGAGATCCTAGATGTGAGCGGTGTTCAATTCTTCTTTCTGAGAGTAAAGAACAGGTCCTGTCCCTTCGGCCTCCACACCAACTGTGGATATAGCTTCTAACTCCCTTATGTTAGAGGTGTGTCAGATGCTGCCTGCAAGGAACGCTTGTTTCTCAGAGTGCAGTAGGCTGCATTTCCCTCAACCTTCCTCACGTGCTTTTGATCTAGGTCTAAGCCAGTAGGTGAGATGGTAGTTCACAGATGCTCTCCAGGGATTCTGGTTGCTCACAGTTCCCTAAATAGCATTTCCATGGGCCCTCCACTCCTGTGGAGCTAGCTTGTACCCTCCGTTGGTGAGTGGCTGGTGGCAAGCTGCAAGCACAGAATGCTTGTGTCTCAGAGTTCAGTACAGGGACTTCCGATTTCACCTGCTCACCTATGGTGGAGCTAGCTTCTAACTCTAATAGGTTATATGCCAGTTTAAGGTTATGATCAAGGAATACTTCTTTCTGAATGTCATGCTAAGTGTCCATCCCTTGGGTCTCCCCAACTACTGTGAACATAGCTTCTAACTTCCTTATGTTAGAGGCTATTTAGAAGATGCCTGCAAGGAATGCTTGTTTCTCAGGTCCTGAGAGAGGAGGGGATAGCACAGCTGACATTGCCCAGTGTTCTGGTACAGAGGGCACAACACAACTGACACTGCACAGTGTCTTGGAAGAGGAGGGGACAGTGGGGCCCACACTGCCTGGCATCTCAGGAGAGGAGGGGACAGCAGGGCCAACACTGCCTGTGGTCACGACATATGAGGAGACAGCGCAGCCAAACTTCCAAGTGTCCTGATAGAGGTGGGCATTGCAACTGACACTGCACAGTGTCCTGAAAGAGGAGGGAACAGCACAACCAACAATGTCCAGTGTCCTGGGAAAGTAGGGGACAGCGTGGGTGACACTGCCCACTGTTCTGGGAGAGGGTGGGATATCTCAGCCAATACTGCCCATTGTCCTGTTAGGAGTGTGGGGAGCATGGAGGTCCTGCCCAGGGTCCTGGGAGAGGAAGGGACCGCAGAAAAGACACTGCCGTTATCCTGGGAGAAGAGAGGACAGCACAGTCTACACTGCCCTTTGTACTGTTAGAGGAGAGGACAGCATGGCCAACACTGCCCAGGGTCCTGAGAGAGGAGGAGACTATGAATCTGACACTGCCCAGAGTCCTAGGAGAGGAGTGGATAGCACGGCTGACGCTGCCCAGTGTCCCATGACAGAAGGTGACAGTGTGGAAGACACTGCCTGGTGTCCACAAAGTGGAGGGGACAGCGCGGCCAACAATGTCTGGTGTCCTGGGAGATAAGGGGACAAGTGCGGCCACCACTGACTGATATCCCCGGAAAGGAGGGGACAGCGCAGCAAACACTGTCCAGGGTTTTGAGAGAGTAGGCAAGAGTGTGGCCGACACTGCCCAGGGTCCTGGGAGAGGAGGGAGCAGCATGGCCAACACTCCAGGGGTTCCAGGAATGGAAGGAACATTGCACCCGATATGCCCGGGGTCTTGGGAGAGGAGGGGACAGCGTGCCTGACACTACCCAGTGTCCTGTGACAGGAGATAACAGCATGCCCCACATTGCCTTGTGTAACCAAGCAGTGGGAAAAGCACAGATGACACTTCCCAGTGTCCCATGATAGGAGGTGACAGCATGAAGGACACTGACCTATGTCCCCGGAGAGGAGTGAACAACATGGCCAACACAACTCAGAGTCCTGATAGAGGAAGGGACAGCTCAACTGACACTGTCCTATGACAGGAGGTGACAACATGGGTAACACTACCCATTTACCCAGAAGTGGAGTGGAGAGCACGGCTGACATTCTCTGTTGTCCCAGGGTAAGAGAGGACCACGCAGCTGACACATCTAGGGATCCCGGAAGAGGAGGAGAGGGCATGGCCACCACTACCCAATGTCCCATGACAGGAGGTGACAGTGCACACGACACTGCCCAGGGTCCTGTGACAGGAGGTGACAGCGCGGAAGACACTGCCTGATGTCCACCAGGTGGAGGGACAATGCGGCTGACAATGTCTGGTGTTCCGGTAGAGGAGGGGACATCATGGCTGCCACTGACCAGTGTCCCCAGAGAGAAGGGGACAGCACGGCCGACACAGACTGGTGTCCCCAGAGAGGAAGAGATAGCGTGGCCAACACTAACTGGTGTCCTGGAGAATAGGGGACAGCACGCCTGACACTGCCAGTGTCCAGGGAGAGGAGAGGAGAGCGCGGCCGACACTGCCTGGGGTCCTGGTTGGTGAGGGGACCAGACCCAAAACTGCCTGGGGTCCCAGGAAGGAAGGGGACAGTGCGGATGAAACTGTTCGGGATCCTGGGAGAGTAAGGGACAGCAGGGCCGACACTATCTGGTGTTACAGGAGAGCAGGGGACAGTGTGGCCGACACTGCCCTGGGTCCCAGGAGGGGAGGGGACAGCGCAGGTGACACTGTCCAGGGTCCCAGGCGAAGAGGGGACAACATGGCCAACACTGCCCAGGGTCCCAGAAGAGGAAGAGACAGTGTGGGCAGCACTGTCCGGGATCCCAGGAGAGGAGGAAACAGCATGGCCAACACTGCCCAAGTTCGTGAGAGAAAGGGACAGCATGACCAACACTGTCTGGGGTCCCGGAAGTGGAGGGGACAGCACGGTGGACACTGCCCTGTGTCCCGGAGAGGAGGGACAGTGCGGCTGACACTACACAAGTGTCCGGGGCAGGAGGGGACAGTGTGGGTAACACTGACTGGTGTCCTTTAAATGGAGGGGACAGCACGGCTGACAGTGACCACTGTTCTGGGACTGGAGTGGACAACACAGCAGACATTGCCTTACGTCATGGAGAGGAGGGGACAGTGTGACTGACAGTGATTGGTATCCCCGGAGAGGGGAGGATAGCATGAGTGATACTGGTGTACCCAGAGAGGATGGGACAGTGCAGCCAACACTGACTGGTGTCCCCTGTGAGGAGGAAACAGCGCGGCTGACACTGCCTGGTGTCTCAGGAAAGGAAGGGACAGCATGACCAACACTGACCATGTCCCCAGAGAGGTGGGGACTGTGCAGCCAACACTGTCCAGTGTCCTTGGAGAGGAAGGGATAGCGTGGCTGACACTGCTAGTTGTCCCAGATGAGGAGGGGACAGGGTGGCCTACACTGCCCTGGGTCCCACTAAAGGAGAAGACAGCGTGGCTGACACTGCTCGATGTCCTGGGAGAGGAGGGGACAGCGCAGCTGACACTGCCCAATGTCCCTGAAGTGGAGGAGACAGCATGGCTGACACTGCAGTGTCCCTGGAGAGGAGGAGACAGTGCGGCCAAAGCCATTGTTGTCCCCGGTGAGGGACAGAATGGTTAAAACTGACCGGTGTCCCCGGCGAGGAGGGGACAGTGTGACTGAGACTGCTTGGGGTCCCTGGAGAGGAGGGAACTACACTGGCCGAGGTCTGGGGAGAGGAGGGGACAGCACAGCCAACACTGCCCAGTGGCCTGTGACAGGAGATGACAACTCAACAAAACTGCCCATTTTCCCCAAAGTGGAGGGGAGAGCAAAGACCACCACCCCATGTCCTGTAACTGGACGTGTCAGCATGGATGACACTGCCCAGTGTCCCCGAAATGGAGGGGACTGCATGGCCGACACTGTTCGATGTCCTGGGAGAGGAGGGGACAGCACAGCTGACATTGACCGATGTCCTTGGAGAAGAGGGGACTGCACAGCCAATACTGTCCAGTGTTTCAGGAGAGGAGGGGATGCCGGTATCCCCTGTGACAAGGGAACAGCACAGCCAACACTGTCTAGTGTCCTGGGAGAGGAGAGGACCTAGTGGATGAGACTGACCGGTGTACCCGGCGAGGAGGGAACAGTGTGGCAGACGTTGTTGCCGGAGAGGAGTGGACAGAGTGGCTGACACTACCTGGGGTCCCGGGAAAGGAGGGGACAGCATGGCCAACACTGCCCTGAATCCCAGGACAGGAGGGGACAGTGTGCCTGACACTAAACTGTGTCCTGAGACAGGAGTTGACAGTATGGACAACACAGCCCAGAGTCCCAAAGTGTAGGGGCCATGCAGGGGACACCATCTGGTGTCCTGGGAGAGGAGGTGACAGCGAAACTGACACTGACCAGTATCCCCGGAGAGAAGGGGACAGCGCAGGCAACACTGTCCAGTGTCTCGAGAGAGGAGGGGACACCACAGCAGACACTGACCAATGTCCCCAGCAAGGAGGGAACAACGTGGCAGACACTGCCCTGTGTCCTGGGAGAGGAAGGGACAGCACAGCAGAAACTGCTGGGTGTCCCAGGAGAGGAGGGAACAGCATGGCTGACACTATCCAGTGTCCTGTGACAGGAAGTGACAGCATTGATGACACTGCCCGATGTCCCCAAAGTGGAGGGGACAACGTGGCCGACACTCTTATTGTCCCAGGAGATAAGTGGACAACTCGGCTGACATGGGCCAGTGTCTCCGGAAAGGTGCCACAGCGTGGCCGATATTTACCAGTGTCTCCAGAGAGAAGGGGACAGCACGACCAACACTAACCAGTGTCCCTGGAGAGGAGGAGACAGTGAGGCCATCCCCAACCATTGTCCCTGATGAGGAAGGGACAGAGCAGTCAAAACTGACCAGTTGACAGCACAGGAAAGACTCCACTGGACAAAAGACAGTCTCTTCAATAAATGGTGCTGGGAACATTGGGCATCCACATGCAGAAGAATGAAACTAGACCACTCTCTTGCACCATACACAAAGATAAACTCAAAATGGATGAAAGATCTAAATGTGAGACAAGATTCCATCAAAATCCTAGAGGAGAACACAGGCAACACCCTTTTTGAACTCGGCCATAGTAACTTCTTGCAAGATACATCCACGAAGGCAAAAGAAACAAAAGCAAAAATGAACTATTGGGACTTCATCAAGATAAGAAGCTTTTGCACAGCAAAGGATACAGTCAACAAAACTAAAAGACAACCTACAGAATGGGAGAAGATATTTGCAAATGACGTATCAGATAAAGGGCTAGTTTCCAAGATCTATAAAGAACTTATTAAACTCAACAGCAAAGAAACAAACAATCCAATCATGAAATGGGCAAAAGACATGAACAGAAATCTCACAGAGGAAGACATAGATGTGGCCAACACGCACATGAGAAAATGCTCTGCATCACTTGCCATCAGGGAAATACAAATCAAAACCACAATGAGATACCACCTCACACCAGTGAGAATGGGGAAAACGAACAAGGCAGGAAACCACAAATGTTGGAGAGGATGCGGAGAAAAGGGAACCCTCTTGCACTGTTGGTGGGAATGTGAACTGGTGCAGCCACTCTGGAAAACTGTGTGGAGGTTCCTCAAAGAGTTAAAAATAGACCTGCCCTACGACCCAGCAATTGCACTGTTGGGGATTTACCCCAAAGATACAGATGCAGTGAAACCCTGGGACACCTGCACCCCGATGTTCCTAGCAGCCATGTCCACAATAGCCAAACTGTGGAAGGAGCCTCGGTGTCCATCGAAAGATGATGGATAAAGAAGATGTGGTTTATGTATACAATGGAATATTACTCAGCCATTAGAAATGACAAATACCCACCATTTGCTTCGACGTGGATGGAACTGGAGGGTATTATGCTGAGTGAAGTAAGTCAATTGGAGAAGGACAAACATTATATGGTCTCATTCATTTGGGGAATATAAAAAAAAGTGAAAGGGAATAAAGGAGAAACGAGAGGAAATGAGTAGGAAATATCAGAAAGGGAGACAGAACATGAGAGACACCTAACTCTGGGAAATGAACAAGGGGTGGTGGAAAGGGAGGTGGGTGGGGGGTGGGGGTGACTGGGTGACAGGCACTGAGGGGGCCACTTGATGGGATGAGCACTGCGTGTTATGCTATATGTTGGCAAATTGAACTCCAATAAAAAGAAATTAAAAAGAAATTTCAGAAGGAAAAAAAATCCAACAAAATGCATTTTTTTACATGTTTGTCATATGTGTGACATAAATATAATTTTTTGGAATGATGTGATCTTATCTTTAAAATAAACACATTTCTGTATGTTGGCAAATTAAACACCAATAAAAATAAATTTATTATTAAAAAAATAAAATAAATACATTTCTTAAAAGCAAAAACAAAAAACAAAACAAAACAAAATCTGACAGGTGTCCCCAGCAAGGAGGGGACAGTGCGGCCAAGACTGCCCAGGGTCCCGGGAGAGAAGGGACAGCATGGACTACACTGTCCAGAGTCTGGAGAGAAGAGGGGACAGCACAGCCAACACTGCTCAGTGGCCCGTGACAGATGACAGCTCAACGACACTGCCTGTTTTCCCCGAAGTGGAGGGGAGAGCAAATACTACCACCTAGTGTCCTGTAACTGGACATGTCAGCATGGACAACACTGCCCAGTGCCAAAGTGGAGGGGACTACACAGCTGACACTGTTCAGTATCCTGGGATAGGAGGGCACAGCACGGCCGACATTGACCAATGTCCCCAGAGAAGAGGGAACTTTGCAGCCAACACAGTCCAGTGTCCCAGGAGAGGAAGGGACCACGTGGACAAGCCTGACCGGTGTCCCTGGCGAGGAGGAAACAGCATGGCAGATACTGACCGTTGTCACCAGAGAGGAGTGGACAGAGTGGCCGACATTACCCAGGGTCCTGGGAGAGGAGGGGACAGCACGGCCGACACTGCCCTGTATCCCAGGACAGGAGGGGACAGTGTGCCTGACACTAAACCATGTCCTGAGACTGGAGGTGATAGCATAGATGACATGGTCCAGAATCCCGAAGTGTAGGGGCCATGCAGGTGACACTGTCTAGTGTCTTGGTAGAGGAAGGGACAGCACGGCCGACACTGTCTGGTGTCCTGGCAGAGAAGGGGGCAGCATGGCTGACACTGCCCAGGGTCCCAGGAGAGAAGGGGACTGTGCATCCAATCTAGCTGGGGTCCCAGGAGAGGACTGGACTGCGCAGCTGACACTGCCATGTGTCCCAGGAGAGGAGGGGACTCCACAGCTGACACTACCAGTGTCTGGTGACAGGAGGTTACAGCGTAGATGATACTGCGCAGTGTCTCCGAAGTGGCGAGGAAAGCATAGCCGAGACAGTCTAGTGTCCCGGGAGAGAATAGGACATCGTGGCCAACACTGACCCATTTCCCCGGAGAGGAGGGGACTGCATGGCTGACATGGCCTGATATCCCAGGAGAGGAGTGGACTGCGGGGCTGACACTACCCAGTGTCCCATGACAGGAGGTGACAACGTGGGTGACACTGTCCAGTATCCCAGGAGAAGAGGGACAGCACGGCAGACACTGACTGGTGTCCTGGGGGAGGAGTGGAAACGTGGCCGACACTGCCCAGTATCCTGGGATAGGAGGGAAGAGAGTGGATGCCACTGCCCACTATCCTGGGAGAGGAGGGAACAGCACGGCTGACACTACCCAATATCCCATGACAGGAGGTGACAGCACAGATAACACTGCCCAATGGCCCCGAAGAGGAAGGGACAGTGCGCTGACACTGTCTGGTGTCCCAAGAGGCAGGGATAGTGCAGCTGATACTGTCTGGGGTCCCAGGAGAGGAAGGAGCTGCATGGCTTTCATGACCCAGTGTCCTGTGACTGGAGGTGACAGCACGGCCAACACTGACTGGTGTCCCGGGAGAGGAGGAGACAATGTAGCCAACACTGATGGGGTCCAGGGTGATGAGGGGACAGCGTGGCCAACACTCATTTTCTTGGGAGAGGAGAGGACCACACATCTGACACTGTCCGGGGTCCTGGGAGAGGTGGGGACAGCGTGGCAGATACTGTCCGGTGTCCTCGGAGAGGATGGGACAATGTGGCCAACACTGTCCAGTGTCTCAGGAGAGGAGGGGACAGTGTGGTGATACTGACTGGCGTCCTCGAAGAGGAGGGCAAAACATGGCAGATCCTGACCGGTGTCCCTGGAGAGGATGGGACAGCACTGCCAACGCTTTCCCATGTCCTGGGAGAGGAGGGAACAGCACGGCAGATATTGACCGGTGTCCCCATAGAGGATGGGACAGCGTGGCCAACACTAACAGGTATCCCGGGAGAGGTGAAGACTGCGCAGCTGACATTACCAAGTGTCCGGTGACAGGAAGTTAGAGTGCAGATGACAATGCCTGGTGTCCCCGAAGTGGAGAGGACAGAACAGCCTACACTGACTGGTGCCCCGAAAAGGAGGGGACAGCATGGCCGACACTGACTGGTGTCCCTGGAGAGGAAGGGATAGAACAGTCAAAACGGACCAGCGTCCCTGGAGAGGTGGCAGGGCATGGCTGACACTTCCTGGTGTCCTGTGACAAGAGATGACAGCTTGGACAACACTGCCCATTTTGCCCAAAGTGGAGGGGACAGCAAAGACCACCATCCAGTGTCTGATAACTAGATGTGACAGCGTGGACGACACTACCCAGTGTCCTCGAAGTGGAGGGGACTGCACAGCCAACACTGTCCGGTGTCCTGGGAGAGGAGGGGACAGTGCAGCTGACCTTGACTGATGTCCCCGGAGAAGAAGGGACTGCACTGCCAATACTGTCCAGTGTTTCAGGAGAGGAGGGGACCATGCAGACAATACTGACTGGTGTCCCAGGTGAGGAGGAAACAGCATGGCAGACACTGACCATTGTCACTGGAGAGGAGGGGACACAGTGACCAACACTGCATGGGATCCTGGGAGAGGAGGGAACAGCGCAGCTGACACTGCCCTGTATCCTGGAGCAGGAAGGGACAGCATGGCTGACACTACGCTGTGTCCTATGACAGGAGATGATGGGGTGCAGATGACAGGGCCCAGGGTCCCTAAGTGTAGGGGCCATGCGGGTGACACTGTCTGGTGTCCTGGGAGAGGATGGGACAACACGCCCAACACTGACCGGTATCTCTGGAGAAGAAGGGACAGTGCGGGCGACACTGTCCGGTGTCCCTGGAGAGGAGGGGACAGCATGACCAACCGTCTCCGTGGTCCTGGCGGAGGAGTGAACAGCATGACCCACACTGCCCGTGTTCACAGGAGAGCAGGGGAGAGCACGGCGGACACTGCCTAGGGTCCCAGGATTGGAGGGGACAGAGCGGCCGACACTGCCCTGCATCCCTGGAGAGGATGGGACAGCACGGACAAAACTCCTTGGTGTCCTGGGAGAGGAGGGGACAGTGTGGCTGACACTGACATCCATCCCGGGAAAATGGGCACAATTTTCATTGTCCAGGGTCAATGGGTGAGGGGGGGAGAGATCAGCCAACACTGCCTGGGGTCCTGGGAGAGGTGTGGACAGCGCAGCCGACACTACCTGGCATCCCAGGAGCGGTGTGGACAGTATGGCTGACACTGTCCGGGGTCCCAGGAGAGGAGGGGACAGCATGGTTGACACTGTCCATTGTCCTGGGAGACTAGTGGACAGTGCGGCCAACAGTACCCAGTGTCTGGGAGAGGAGGTTATAGGTCAGCCGACATGGCCTGGTGTTTGGGAGAGGAGTTGACAGCGAGGCCGACTGCCTGGGATCCCGGTAGAGGAGGGGACACCACAGCTGACACTGTTCTGTGTTCCGTGCCAGGAGGTGACAGCGTGGTGACACTGCCTGGTATATCAGGAGAGGAGGGGACAGTGTGGCTGACACTACCCTGTGTCCCACGACAGGAGGTGATAGCTTGGACAACACTGCCCGGTGTCGCCAAAATGGAAGGGACCACGCGGCTGACACTGTCCAGTGTCGCTGGAGAGGAGGGGACAGCACGGCTAACACTGCCCAGGGTCCTGGGAGAGGAGGGGACAGCACAGACGACCCTACCCAAAGTCCCCAAAGTGGAGAGGACAGCACAAACCACACTACCCAGTGTCCCATAATTGGTGGTAAAGTGTGGACAACACTGTCCGGTGTCCCCAAAGTGAAGGGGACAGCACAGACGACACTGTCCAGTGTCCTGGCAGAGGAGGAGACAGCATGACCGACATTGTCAGATGTCCCCAGAGAAGAGGGGACTGAGTGGCCAATACTCTCCAGGGTCTCGGCGGAGGAGGGGACACCATGGCAGACACTGACCTGTATCCCCTGTGAGGAGGGAAAAGCGCAGCTGACACTGGCCACTATCCTGGTAGAGGAAGGGACAGCGCAACCAACATTGTCTGATACCCCAGAGAAGAGGGGACTGAAGGGCCGATACTGTCAGTGTCTTGGGAGAGGAAGGGAGAGCGTGGCCAACACTGACCGGTATAACCAGAGAGGAGAGGAAAACATGACCGACACAGTGTCCAGTGTCCCAGGAGAGGAGGGGACAGCACAGCCAACACTGACCGGTGTCCCCAGAGAGGAGGGGACAGCGTGGCTGACATTAACCAGGGTCCCTGGAGAGGAGGGCACAGCCCCGCCAGCTGCCGAGTTCCCAGTAGATATGGGGACAGCACGACTGACACTGCCCGGGGTCCCAGGAGAGGAGGGGACAGTGTGACCAACACTCACCATGGTCTCAGGAAAGGAGGGGACAGCAGAGCCAACAATGCCTGGTGTTCACGGAGAGTGGCAGAGAGCATGGCTGACTCTGTCTGGTGTACCAGGAGAGAAGGGGACAGCACAGCCGACACTGACCGGTGTCCCCAGAGAGGAGGGGACAGCACAGCTGACACTGTCTGGTGTCCCGGGAGAGGAGGGGACCACACGGACAAGACTGACCAGTTTTGCTGGAGAGGAGGGAACAGCATGGCAGACACAGATTGGTGTCACCAAAGAGGAGCATACAGTGTGGACAACACTGTCCAGTGTCCCAGAAGTGGAGGGGACAGCAAAGACCACACTACCCAGTTTCCCATAACTGGAGGTGACAACGCGGACAACACTGCCCGGTGTCCTCAAAGTGGAGGGGACAGTGCGGCCGACACTACCCTGTATCCCAGGACAGGAGGGGACAGCGTGACTGACACAACCCTGTGTCCCATGACAAGAGGTGACAGCGCGGACAACACAAACCAGTGTCTGAAGTCGGGGGGTGGGGTGGGCACACGGCCAGCACTATCTGGTGCTCCTGGAAAGGAGGGGACAGCATGACGGACACTGAGCAGTATCTCCGGATAGGAGGAGATAGTGCAGGTGACACTGACTGGTGTCCCCTGAGAAGAGGGGACAGTGCGGGCAATATTGAATGGTGTCACCTGTGAGGAAGGAAAAGCACAGCCAGCATTGCCTGGTGTCCCAGGAGAGGAGGAGACAGCCCAGTCTACACTGTTCAGGGTCCCAGGAGAGGAGGGGACAGCATGGCCGACACTGCCCTGCATCCCGGGAAAGGAGGGGACAGCTCAGCTGACATTCCCCAGGGTCCTGGAAGAGGAGGGGACAGCATGGCCGACACCGCCTGGTGTCCCGGAAGAAGAGGGGACAGCAGTCTACGGCCATACCACCCTGAACGCGCCCGATCTCGTCTGATCTCGGAAGCTAAGCAGGGTCGGGCCTGGTTAGTACTTGGAAGGGAGAAGAGGGGACAGCACAGTCAAAACTGCCAGGTATCCCAGGAGAGGAGGGGATGACGTGGCCGTCACTGCCCATGATATCAGGATAGGAGGGGTCTGCGCAGCTGACACTACCTAGTGTCCCGTGAAAGGAGGTGACAGTGCAGACGATACTGTCTGGTGTCCCCGAAGTGGAGGGGATGGTGCAGCTAACACTCTCGGTGTCCCGGGAGATGAGGGGACAGCATGGCTGACACTGACCAGTGTCCCCAGAGAGATGGGGACAGCGCAAGTCAACACTGACTGGTGTCCCCAGAGAGGAGGGGATACCACGGCTGAAACTGTCCAGGATCTCGGGACAGGAGGGACAACACGACTGACACTGCCCGACTGCCCCAAAGTGGAGGGGACAGCACTGTCCGGTATCCCAGGAGAGGAGGGGTCTGCGCAGCTGACACTGACCAGTGTCCCCAGAGAGGAGAGTACAATGTGGCAGACACTGTCCGGGGTCCCTGGAGGGGGGGGGGACAGTGTGTCCAAATCTGCCCAGTAGGCTGGATGATGAGGGGACAGCACAGATGACACTACCCAGGATCCCATGACAGTATGTGACATCACGGATGACACTGTCCGGTGTCTGGGACAGGAGGGGACAGCGCTGCTGAAAATGACCTTTGTCCCATGCGAGGAGGGGACAGCATGACCTACACTGCCTTGGGTCCAGAGAGAGGAGGGAACAGCATGGCCGAAACTGTCTGATGCCCAGGGAGAGGAGGGTACAGCACAGCAGACACTGACTCTTACCCCAAAGAAGAGGAGACAGCACGGTTGACAATGCCAGGGTCCACGGAGAAGAGGGGAGAGTGTGGCCGACATTGTCCAGTGTCCTGGGAGAAGAGGGGACAAGCGGTTGACACCACCCAGTGTCCTGTGACAGGATGTAACAATATGGATGACACTTCCCGGTGTCCCCAAAGTGGAGGGGACAGACCAGATGACACTGCCCAGTGTCCCAGAAGGAGAGGACAGCATGGCCAACACTGCTCAGGGTCTGGGGAGTGAGGGGACAGTGCAGCCGACACTGCCCCATATCCCAATAGAGGAAGGAACAGCACGTCTGACACTCTCCGGTGTCCAGGGAGAGGAGGGGAAAGAGCAGCTGACACTGTCCAGTGTCCCATGACAGGAAGGGACAGTGAGACCGACACTCACCAGTGTCCCCAGAGAGGAGGGTACAGGGAGGCCCACACTGACTGGTGTCCCCAAGAGGAAGGAACACCATGGCTGAGACTGCCCAGGCTCTCTGGAGAGGAGGAGATAATGCGGCCAACGCTGTCCAGTGTCCCTGTGAGAGGGGGACAGCACGGGTGACACTACCCATGTGACAGGAGGTTAAAGCATTGACAACACTGTCCAGCATCCCCAAAGTGGAGGGGACAGTGCAGACAACACTGCCCAGTGTCCCTTGACAGGAGGTGATGGCACAGCCAACAGTGTCTGGTGTCCCAGGAGAGGAGGGGACAGTGCAGCTGACACTGGCCAGTGTCCTCAGTGAGGAGGGGACAGCATGTCCAACACAGTCCTGTGTCCTGAAGGAAGGGACAGCGCAGCAGAAACTGACTGGTGTCCCCAGAGAGGAGGGGACAGGGCAGCACAACTGCCCAGGATCCCGTGAGAGGAGGCGATAGCTCAGCCCAAACTACCCAGTATGGAGAAAGAAGAGGGGACAGTGCAGCTGACACACCCATTATCCCAGGACAGGAGGTGACAGCATGGACAACACTGCCCAGTATCCCGGGAGAGGGGGGGAGAGGGCAGCCTACACTGCCCGGGGTCCCAGGAGAGGAGGGGACAGGACTGCCAACATTGCCCGGGATCCGGGATGAGGAGGCGACAGCACGGATGACACTATCCAGTGCCCTGTGACAGGAGGTGTCAGCATGGACAACACTGTCCAGTGTCCCCAAAGTGGAGGGGACAGCGTGCCTGACACTGTCCAGTGTGTGGGAGCAGAGGGGACATCGCAGCTGACACTGTCTTGTGTTCCAGGAGAGGAAAGGACAGCGTGTCCAACACTGTCCACACTGCCAGGAGAGGAGGGGACAGTGTGGCTGACACTGACCAGTGTCCCTGGAGAGGAGGGGATAGTTCCACCGACACTATCTGGTTCCCCAGAGAGGAGGAGACAATGCAGTCAACACTGACCAGTGTCCCCAGAGAGGAGGGGACAGTGCCACTGAGAATGCCTGGGGTCCTGGGAAAGGAGGAAACAGCATGGCTGACATTGTCTGGTGTCCCAGAAGAGGAGGGGACAGGGCAGCCAATACTGCCTGGTGTCCCGAGAAAGAAGGGGACAGCACAGCCAACAATGCTCCATGGGAGGAGGGGACAGCGCAACACTGTCCAGTGTCCCAGGAGAGGAAGGAACAGCACGGCCGACACTGACCAGTGTACCTGGAGAGGAGGGGCAGTGCAGCCGACACTGACCAGTGTCCCAGGAGAAGAGGCGACAGCATGACTGACACTACCCAGTACCACGTGACAGGAGGTGACAGCATGGAGGACACTGGCAGGTGTCCTCAAAGAGAAGGGGAGAGCCATACGACTCTGCCCAGTGTTCCGTGACAGGAAGTGACAGCGCGGATAACACTGCCTGGTGTCCCTGAAGTAGACAGGACAGTGCGGCCGACACTATCAGGTGTCCCAGGAGAGGAGGGGACATCATAGCTGCTACTGACAGCTGTTATCAGTGAGGATTGGACAACGCAGCTGACACTGGCCAGTCCTGGGAGAGGAAGGGACAGTGCATCAGATACTGACTGGTGTCCCCGGGAGTAGGGGACAGCACAGCCAACAGTGCACAGGGACCCGTGAGAGGAATGGACAGCACTGCCGACAGTGCCCGACATCCCAGAGGGGGAGGGGACAGTGCTGCTGACTCTACCCAGTGTCCAGTCACAGTAGGTGAGAGCACTGAGAGCACAGACAACAACGCTAGGTGTCTACAAAGTGGAGGTGCAGCACAGCTGACACTGTCCGGTGTCCTGGGAGAGGAGGGGACAGTGCAGCTTGCACTGACTGGTGTCCATGGAAAGGAGGGGACATCATGGCCAACACTGTCCAAGGTCCCCAAAGTGGAGGGAACTGCGTGGCTGACACTGTCCAGGGTCCCGGGAGAGAAGGGAACTGTGTGGTCGACACTGTCCAGTGTCCTGGGAGAGGAGGGGACAACGTGGCTGACACTGAATGGTGTCCCTGGAGAGGAGGGGACAGAGAGGCCGACATTGCCCCGGGTCCCAAGAGAGGAGGGGAAGCTCAACTGACAACCCAGTGTCCCATGACAGGAAGTCACAGCGTGGACAACACTGGTATCTCCAAATTGGAGGGGACTGTGTGGAAGACAGTGCCCGGAGTCCTGTGACAGGAGGAGACAGTGCAGACGCCACTGCCTGGCGTCCCCAAAGTGGATGGACAGAGTGGCCGACACTGTTCGGTGTACCAGGAAAGGAGGGGACAGAGTGGACGACAGTGTGCGGTGTCCTGGGAGAGGAGGGAAAGGCGAGGCAGACACTGAATGGTGTTGCCAGAGAGGAGGGGAGAGCACAGGTGACACTACCCAGGGTCCCAGGATAGGAGGAGACCGCAAGGCTGACACTGGCAGGGCCTGGAGAGGAGTGGACATCACGCACGACACTTACTGGTGTCCCAGGGAGAGGAGGGCACAGTGCAACCAACACTGTCTGTTGTTACGGTAGAAGAGGCGACAGCACGAATGACACTGACTGTTGTCCCCAAAGACAAGGAGACAACGAAACCGACATGGCTGTTGTACCCAGAGAGGAGGTGACAGTGTGGACAGCACTGCCTGGGGACCGGGAGAGGAGGGGAGAGCACAGGTGACACTGACCAGTGTCCCTGGAGAGGAGGGACAGCATGGCAACATGGTCTTGTGTCCCAGGACAGTAGGGGACAATGCAGCATACACAGACCAGTAACTGGAGAAGAGAGCACAGCGCAGTTGACACTGCCTGGAGTCCTGGGAGAGGTGGGGACAGCATGGGAGAAATGGAGTGGGCACCTAGAGGGGAGGGGAAAGAGTGGCAGACACCTGCCTGGTGACCCTGAAGGGTGGCCAGTGTCCGGAGAGGAGGGGACGTCGTGGCTGAAACTGACCTTTGTCCCATGTGAGGAGGGGACAGCAGGGCCAACACTGCCCAGGGTCCCAGGAGGGGAGGGGAAAGCATGGCCAACACTGCCCGGCATCCTGGGAGAGGAGGGGATATCACGGCTGACAGTGTTGGGGACCTGGGAGAGGATGGGACAGGATGGCTGTAACTGCCGGGGGTCCCGGGATAGGAGGGGATGGTGCAGCCAAAATTGACCTTTGTCCCGTGTGAGGAGGGAACAGCAGGGCCGACACTGCCTGAGGTCCCAGGAGAGGAGGGGACAGCACAGCTGACACTGCCCGGCATCCCGGGAGAGGAGAGGACAGCGCCTCTGACACTGCTTGGATTCCTTGGGAGAGGAGGGGATATCACGGCTGACACTGCCTGGGGGCCCAGGAGATGAGGGGACAGTGCAGCTTACACTACCCAGTGTCACATGACAGGAGGTAACAGCACAGACACTGCTTGGTGTCCCCAAACAGGAGGAGAGAGCATGTCTGACACTGCACGGGATCCCGGGAGAGGCAGAGACCGCATAGTTGACACTGACCAGGGTCCCGGTAGAGAACGGGACAGCGTGGCTGACCCTGCCTGGGGTCCTGGTAGAGGAAGGAACAACACGGCAGACACCGCCCATTGTCCTGGGAGAGGAGGGGACAGCATAGCCGACACTGACCATATCCCCAGAAAGCAGGGAACCACGAAGGGAACACTATCCGTTATCCCGGAGAGGAGAGGACAGCACGACCAACACTGACTGTGGTCCCGGGAAAGAGGGGACAGCACAGCCAACAAGGCCCGGGGTCCCCGGAGAGGAGGGAAAGCATGGCTGACATAGCCCAAGGTCCCAGGAGAGGAGGCGACCGCGTGGCCAACACTGCCCTGGGGCCTGGGAGAGGAGGGAGAGTACGAATGACACTATGCAGTGTCAGGTGACAGGAGGCAAGAGCACGGACTACACTGCTCAATGTCCCAAAAGAGGAGGGGACAACACATTCGAAAATGACCTGGGTCCCAGGAGAGGAAGAGACAGCAGGGGGGATACTGACCAGGGTCCTAGGAGAGGAGAGACAGTGCGGCCAACACTGCCCAGGGTCCGGGGAGGTTAGGGGACAGCACGGCCAACACTGCCCGGTATCCCAGAAGAGGAGGGAACACCGCGTTCAAAACTGCCCAGGGTCCCGGGGGAGGAGGAGAAGATGCAGCAGACACTGCCCAGGGTCCTGGGAGGGAGCGGACACCGCGACCGACACTGCCTGGAGTCCAGGGAGAGGAGGGGACAGCACGGCCAATACTGACTGAGGTCCCGTTACAATAGATGACAGTGCAGACAATGCTGTCCTGTGTTCCCAAAGTAGAGGGGACAGGGCGGCCGACACTGCCTGGGATCCCGGGAGAGGAGAAGGCAGCTTGGCTGACACTACCCATATCCCATGACAGGAGGTGACAGCGCGGACGACACTGCCTGTTGTCCTTGGAGAGGAGTGGACAGCAGGGCTGACACTGCATGGGGTCCCAGGAGAGGAGGGGACAGCGCGTTCAACACAGCCTGGTATGCCTGGAGAAGAGGGGACAGCACAGCTTACACTACCCAGTGTCCCATGACAGGAGGGAATAACAGAGCATATGACACTGCCATGTCTCCAAACAGGAGGGAACAGCGTGTCTGACACTGCACATGGTCCCAGGAGAGGCAGAGACCGCACAGTTAACACTGACCAGGGTCCCGGTAGAGGATGGGACAGCACGGCCAACCCTACCTGGTGTCCTGGAAGAGGAGGGGACAGGGCGACCAACAATGCCTGGCATCCCAGGAGAGGAGGGGAGAGTGCAGCTACACTGCCTGGTATCCCTTGAGAAGAGGGGACAGCGCAGTTTACACTACCCAGTGTCCTGTGACAGAAGGTAACAGTGTGGACAACACTGCCCAGTGTCCCCAAACAGGAGGGGACAGCACATCCGACACTGCATGGGATCCTGGGAGAGGAGGGACAGCGCGGCTTAAAATACCCAGTGTCCGGTAACAGGAGGTGACAGCGTGGCTGACACTAACCTGTGTTCCCAGAGAGGAGTGGACACTGCAGCCGACACTGCCTGGAGTCCAGGGAGAGGAGGGGAAAGTGCAGCCAACACTGCCCAGGGTTGTGGGAGAGGAGGGGACAGCGTGGACAACACAGCCCTGGGTCCCAGGAAAGGAGGGGACTGTGCGGTCAACACTGCCTGGGGTCCCGGGAGGGGATGTGACAGCATGGCTGACACTACACATGGTCCTGTGACAGGCGGTTACAGTGCAGACGACACTGCCCAGTGTCCCCGTAGTGAAGGGAAAATGTGGACGACACTGCCCACTGTCCTGTGACAGGAGGTAACAAAGCGGATGTCACTTCCCAGTGTTCCCAAATGGAGGGAACAGCATGGGCAACACAGTCCAGTGTCCTGGGAGAGGAGGGACAGTGCAGCCAACACTGCCTGGGTTCTTGGGAGAGGAGGGTCCAGCATGGCCAACGCTGTCCGGGTTCTTGGGAGGGGAGGGGACAGTGTGGCTGACACTACCCAGTGTACCATGACAGGAGTTGACACTTCTTGACTCCCCAAAGTGGAAGGGCAGCGCAGCTGACACTGCCCAGAGTCCCCAAAGAGGAGGGGACAGCATGGTCGACACTGCCAGATATCCCAAGATAGGCAACAGTGTGTCTGACTCCAGCAGTCTATGAAAGGAGGTGACAGCACAGGCGACACTGCCTGGTGTCACTGAGGTGGAGGGGACAGCGCAGCCAACTCTGACCAGTGTCTCAGGAGAGGAGGAGACAACGTGGCCAACACAGTCCAGTCCCTGGGAGAGGAGGGGACACAGCAGCTTACACTACCCAAGTGTCCCATGACAGGAGATGACAGCAAGGTTGACACTGACCGGTGTCCCCAGAGAGGAGGGGACAACACGGCTGACATTGTCCAGTGCCCCAGATGGAGGGGACAGCGAGGCAGACACTTACTGGTGTTCCCGGAAAGGAGGGCACAGCATGGCTGACACTGCCCAGTATCCTGGGAGAGAATGGAACAGGATGTCCGACACTGCTGGGGGTCCCAGGAGAGGGGGGGACAGTACAGCTGACACTACCCAGTGTCCCATGATAGGAGGTGACTTCATGGACGACACTGCCCAGTGTCCCCGAAGTGGAGGGACAGCACGGCTGACACTGGTTTCCCCAGAGAGGAGGTGACAGCACAGTCAACACTGCCTGGATGTCACAGGAGGAGAGGGGATGGAGCCACTGAACTGTCCATATCCTGGGAGAGGAGGGGACATCACAGACAACACTGCTCAGTGTCCCCAAAGTGGTGGTGACAGCAGACGACACAGCACACTGTCCCATGACAGGAATTGACAGTGTGGACACTTCCTGGGGTCCCAGGAGAGGAGGAGACAGTGTGGCAACACCCTCCAGTGTCCTGGGAGAGAGGGGACAGTACACTGACACTGACCAGTGTTCCCAGAGAGGAGGGGACATCAGGGCCAATACTGTCTAATGTCCTGGGAGAAGAGTGACAGCGCAGCCTATACTGACCGGTGTCGCCGGAGAGGAGGGACAGCATGGCAGCACTGCCCGGGGACCAAGAGAGGAAGGGACAGTGCAGAGGACAGGTTTCCCCAGAGAGGAGGTGACAGCAAGGCCAACACTGCCCAGCATCCTGGGAGAGGAGGGGACAGTGTGCCTGACACTGCCCTGTTATCCCAGAGAGGAGGGGACAGCATGGTCGATACCTACCAGTGTCCCTAGAGAGCAGGGGACAGGGCAGCCAAGAGTGCCTGGGATCCCAAGTGAGGAGAGGACAGTGTGGACGACAATGACTGGTGACCCCAAAGTAGAGGGGACAGCACAGTTAACACTACTCAGTGTCCCATAACAGGAGGTGACTGTGAACGACACTGCCCTGTGTCCCAAAGTGGAGAGGACAGTGCAGCTGACACTGTCCCTTGTCCTGGAAGAGGAAAGGACAGCGTGGTTGACACTGACCAGTGTCCCGAGAGAGGAGGGGACAGCGCATTCAACACTGCCTAGTATTCTTGGAGAAGGGGAAACAGCGGAGCTTACACTACCCAGTGCCCCATGACAAGAGGTAATAGGGCGGACGACACTGCCCGGTGTCCCCAAACAGGAAGGGACAGTGCATCCAACACTGCATGGAGTCCCGGGAGAGGAGGAAACAGCACTGTCGACCCTGACCAGGGTCCCAGTAGGCAAGGGGACAGTGTGGCTGACCCTGCCTGGGGTCCCGGGAGAGGAGAGGACAGCACAACAGACACTGCCCATTGTCCCAGAAGAGGAGGGGGGAGCATGGCCAACACTGACTTATGTCCCCAGAAAGGAAAGGACTGTGTGGCAGACACTGTCCGGTGTCCTGGGAGAGGAGGGGTCGGCATGGATGACACTGTGTGGTGTCCCAGGATAGGAGGGGACAGCGTGGCCACACTGACTATGGTCCCAGGAAAGAGGGGACAGTGTGGCCAACATAGCTCGAAGTCCCAGGAGAGGAGGGAAAGTGTGGACAACACTGCCCTGGGTCCCGGGAGGGGAGGGGACTACTCAGTTGACACTACCCAGGGTCCCTGGAGAGGAGGGGACAGCATGGCTGACACTACCCAGTATCCCATTACAGTAGGTGACAGCATGGATGACACTGGCCTGTGTTTCCGAAGTGGAGGGGACAGCGTGGCCAACACTGCCTGGGGTCCCAGAAAAGGAGGGGACAGCTGACTGACACTGTCCAGTGTACCAGAAGAGGAGGGGACAGTGCAGCAGATAATGACCAGTGTAACTGGATTGGAGGGGACAGCATGGCCAACACTCCACAGGGTCCCAGGAGAGGAGGGGACAGTGAAGCCAAATGCCCGGTATCCCGGGAGAGAAGGGGCCAGCATGGCTGACACTACCCAGGGTCCCATGATAGGAGCGGACAGCATAGATGACTTCGCCTGGTGTCCCTGAAGTAGAGGAGACAGCACAACCAATACTGTCCGGTGTCCCGGGAGAAGAGGGGAGAGCACGACCGAAACTGACTGGTGTCCCCAGAAAGGAGGAGACAGCGTGGCTGACAATGTCCAGGGTCCCAGGAGAGGAGGTAACAGCATGGCCGACACTACCCGGGGCCCAGAGAGAAGAGGGAACAGCGCAGCTGACATTGCTCAGGGTCCCTGGAGATGAGGGGACAGCGCAGCTTACACTACCCAGTGTCACATGACAGGAGGTTACAGCACAGATGACACACTGCCCAGTGTCTGTGACAGAAGGTAAAAGCGGGACAACACGGACTGGCATCCCCGAAGATGAAGGGACAGCACGGCTGACACTGCCTGGATTCCAGGAGAGGAGGAGACAATGCACCCAACACTGGCAGGGTCTGGGTAGAGAGGGGACAGTGTGGCCCACACTACCCTGTATCCCAGAAGAGAAGGGGACAACACGGCTGACATTACCCAGTGTCCCATGATAGGAGGTGACAGAGCAGACGACACTGCCCAGTGTCTCCAAAGTGGAGGGGACAGTGTGGCCGACACTGACCATTGTCCCCGTAGAGGAGGGGATAGTGTGGCCGACACTGTCTGATGTCTAGGGACAGGAAGGGACAGCATGGCAGACACTGACCAGTGTAACCGGAGAAGAGAGGGCAGCGTGGCCGACACAGCCCAAGGTCACAGGAGCAGCTGACAATACCAAGTGTACTGTGACAGGAGGTGACAGCACAGACAATTCTGCCCTGTGTCCTCAAAGTGGAGGGAACAGCATGGCCCACACTGTCCGGTGTTTCAGGAGAGGAGGGGACAGCACTGCCATAATGACCAGGGTCCCCATACAGGAGAGGACAACGCAGCCGACAATGCTCAGGGTCCCAGGAGGGGACCGCATGGCTGACACTACCCATGGTCCTAGGAGAGGAGGGTACAGCGCAGCAGACACTGCTGGGGTTCCCAGGAGAGGAGGGGACAGCTGGCCAACACTGCCTGGGGTCCCTGGAGAGTAGGGGACAGTGTGGCTGACACTACTCAGTGTTCCATGACAGGAGGTGACAGCACAGACTACACTGCTGGCTGTCCCTGGAGAGGAGGGGACAGCATGGCCAACACTGTCCGGGGTCGCTGAAGAGGAGGGAACAGCACAGCTGACACAACCCAGTGTCCTGTGACAGGAGGTGACAGCAGGTACTACACTGCCCCATGTCCCCAAAGTGGAGGGGACAGTGTGGATGACAGTGCCCAGTGTCCCATGACAGGAAGTGACAGCACAGACGAAATAGCCTGGTGTCCTCAGGTGGAGAGGAGTGCAACTGACACTGTCCAGTGTCCCAGGGGAGGAGGGGACAGCACGAATGATACTAACTGGTGTCCCTGGAGAGGAGGGACAGCGCGGCTGACACTGTCTAGTGTCCTGTGACAGGAAGTGACAGTGCTAGTGACACTGCTGGTGTCCAGGCACTGCCCTCTATTCTGGGAGAGGAGGAGACAGCATAGCTGATACACCCCAGTGTCCCGTGACAGGAGGTGACAGGATGGACAACACTGCCAGTGTCCCTAAAGTGGAGGGAACAGCACGTTCAACCTGTCTGGTTTCCCAGGAGAGGAGGTCACAGCATGGCTGACACTGGCTGGTATCCCTAGATGGGAGGGATCAATGCAGCCGACACTCTCCAGTGTCCCGGGAGAAGAGGGGACAATGCCGCCACCATTTCCCAGGGTCCTGGGAGAGGAGGGGACAGCACAACCACACTGCCCAGTGTCCTGTGATAGCAGGTGACAGCGCAGACTACACTGCCTGGCGTGTGAGAAGTGGAGGGGAGAGCTCGGCCAACACTGAGCAGTGTCCCCAGAGAGGAGGGGAGAGCGCGGCCAACACTGTCTGGTGTAACCAGAGAGGAGAGGGCAGTGCAACCAACACTGCACGGTGTCCCAGGAGCCGAGAGGACAGCACAGCTGAAACTACCCAGTGTCCCATATCAGGAGGTGACTGCGCAGATGACTCTAACCAGTGTCCCCAAAGTGGAAGGGACAGCGCGGCCCACAGTCTGGTGTCCTGGGAGAGGCAGAGACAGCACGGCCGACACTGACTGGTGTCCCTGAAGTGGAGGGGACACCCCGGATGACACCATCTGGTGTCCCAGGAGAGTAGAGGACAGCACAGCTGACACTAACCAATGTCTGTGGAGAGGAGCGGACAGGGTGGCTGACATTCTCCAGTGCCCCCAGTGAGGAAGGGTCAGCACGGCCAACACTAACCGGTGTCCCCAATGACAAGGGAAAAGTGCAGCTGACATTGACTGGAGTCCCTAGAGAGGAGATGACAGGGCAGCCAGCACTGCCCAGTGTCCCGTGACAGGAGGTGACAACATGAATGAAACTGTCCCTGAGGAGCCTGGCTAAAGCCTGGCTGCAAGAGCCTCTGGGACAGTAAAGCCCAGCCCAGGAGAAAGAGGAACTTTAAAAATCCACACCGGATTCTCTCCAGATGGAAAAGCCCTTAGCAGGGAAAGTGAGCTGAATCCCAGGAGGGTCAGTAAAGCCTCCAGTCTCCGAGAGTCACTAAGAGAGGAAGGGGGCACCCCAGGGCAAAGCACGCCACAAACTGTGGGCCAATCTCAGTAAAGGGCTGGAGCGCGTACCTGGCGGGGCATCTGGGAGAAGCTGGTTAATCAGGTGTGGGCTCCTGACAGAGGGGTCTGCGCCCTGCTGCCTTCGGGAGCCATGGCCCTAGATCCCAGGGCACAGGGCAGACACAGCCAATAATCCTGCGTTCTCCCTGGGACGGGCAGAGGCAGGGAGGGCACAGAACAGCGAGGTTTCTCCTGCCACTGGGCGCCCCCAAACTGTGCAGATCAGTGCACCCCACTGCTCTGGGAGCATCTAGGCCAGTGTGGACTGGGAGACTGTGGTAGTTCCTGCAGAGAGCTAACTCCAGAGCTGGAAGTCTGGCCACCATCATTGTTGTTCCTCCTTGTTTCACTCGGTCCCTGGGAGGGGTGAGGCCAACAGGGAGCAGAGGCCTCACGGGGTAAACATCTCCCACTGAGCCCGGCACCCGGCAGGGGGTGGGGCATCTCCCCCAGGTACACACACTTGAGAATCAGCACAGCAGACCCTCCCCTGGAAGAACAGCTGGAAGAACAGGAGAAGAGCAACTTCTTGATCAAGCAGTGCTGGAAAGCTCCAGGGAAAATTGAGGGATTTACAGTATATAGAACTAGAGGGTACCTTTCCTCCCCCCCCCCCTTTTTTCAGTACAACTCGTTTTTATATCAGACTAAAAATTTCCAATTTTTTTCTTTTCCCACCGTTTTTATCACCTCCTCATTTTTAAGTTTCTTCCTTTTGACATTCATATTTCTAAAATTACAGATCTTAGATATATTTTCCACTCTAGGTTCCATTCAACATACTCAACTTAATTTTGGATGTTTTGTTTTGTTTTGTTTTGTTTTGTTTTGTGTTTTTTGTTTTCTCTGCATCATTTTGTTCTACAATGGTGGAAGTTAATACCTTCTAAAACATGACCAGCATGCACCCAGAACCACGCAGAACACCATGCTGGTTCATTCTCTGAGATTATATTCTCTCTTCATTCCCACTTTATTCCCCTCTTTTATCTCATTTATGAGGTAGTCAATGTTTGGGCTCTCTCCAAGTATTTCTGCTTTATATAAATTTGAGACTGAGCTACTTCTAACATACAGAACTTAATATATTCAAAACCAAGAGGGTCAGCCTATAGGACTCCTCAAGTAGACTACATTCTCCCTTCACTACAACTTCCTTACCACCACCATCCCCCAGGCCCCCCTTTTTTCTTCTCTCTTTTTTTTTCTTTTACCTTTAATCTTTATTTTTGCTTTTTTCTCTTCTTTTTTTCTTCTTCTTTGGGATTCTTGGCCTTTTATTTTTTTATTACTTTGTTTTAAAATTTGTTTTTCACTTTAGTGATCCTTTTGTTTTATTTTGTTCTGATCTTTGTTTTCAATTTCCAGTCTCTGACCTCATCAGAATCATCTAGGGTGAAATTTACTTAGGTCATGGTTGATATTCTTGACTCAGTCTGCTCCTATAGCCACTCTGCGCTGAGAAAAGTGACTGGAAGGAAGAACTCACCACAAAGGAAAGAATCAGAAACAGTACTCTCTGCCACAGAGTTACAGAGTTGGGATTACAACTAGATGTCCGAAAGCCAATTCAGTAGCACAATTTTAAAGCTACTGGTGGCTCTGGATAAAAAGCATAAAGGATTCAAGAGACTTCATGACGGCAGAATTTAGATCTAATCAGGCCAAAATTAAAAATCAATTAAATGAGATGCAATCCAAACTGGAGGTCCTAACGATGAGGGTTAATGAGGTAGAAGAAAGAGTGAGTGACATAAAAGACAATCATGGTAAGGAAAGAAGCTGAAGAAAAAAGAGACAAACAATTAAAAGACAATGATGAAAGGTTAAGGGAAATAAATTATAGCCTTAGAAGGAAAAATCTGCATATAATTGGGGCTCCAGAGAGCGCTGAGAGGGACAAACGGCCAGAAAGTATATTTGAACAAATCATAGCTGAGAACTTCCCTAATTTGGGGAGTGAAACAAGCATTCAGATCCAGGTGATAGAGAAGTCCCGCCCCCAAATCAATAAAAACCGTTCAACACCTCAACATTTAAGAGTGAAACTTGCAAATTCAAAAGATGAAAAGAAAATCCTGAAAGCAGCAAGACACAAGAGATTCCTAACTTATATGGGGAGACATAGACCTCTCCAGAAAGACCTGGCAAGCCAGAAAGGGTAGCAGGATATTTCAGGGTAATAAATGAGAAGAACATATGGCCAAGATACTATATCCAGCAAGGCTCTCATTCAGAATAGAAGGAGAGATAAAGAGCTTCCAGGATAAGCAGAAACTGAAAGAATATGTGACCACCAAACTAGCTCTGCAAGAAATATTAAGGAGGACCCTGTAAAAGAAAGAGGAAGTCAAAGAAATAATCCACAAAAACAGGGACTGGATAAGTATTACAATGACACTAAATTCGGATTTTTCAATAGTAACTCTGAACATTAATGGGCTTAATGATCCCACCAAAAGACACAGGGTTTTGCACTGGATTAAAAAACAAGACCCATCTATTTGTTGTCTACAAGAGACTCAGTTTAGACCTAAGGGCACCTACAGCCTGAAAATGAAAGGTTGGAGAACCATTTACCATCCAAATGGTCCTCAAAAGAAAGCTGGGGTAGCAATCCTCTATCAGATAAATCAAAGTTTATCCCAAAGACTGTAGTAAGAGATGACGAGAGACACTATATCATACTTAAAGGGTCTATCCAACAAGAAGACCTAACAATCATGAATATTTATGCCCCGAATATGGGACCTGCCAAGTATATTAGTCAATTAATAACCAAAATTAAGATATACTTAGATAATACACTAATAGTAGGAGACTTCAACATGGCACTTTCTGCAAATGACAGATCTTCGAAGCACTACATCACCAAAGAAACCAGAGCTTTAAATGATACACGGGACCAGGTGGATTTCACAGATGTTTACAAAACTTTGTATCCAAACGCAACTGAATACACATTCTTCTCAAGTGCACATGGAACTTTCCCCAGAATAGACCACATACTGAGTCACAAATCAGGTCTCAAGCGATACCAAAAGATTGGGATTGTCCCCTGCATATTTTCAGACCATAATGCTTTGAAACTAGAACTCAATCACAAGAAGAAATTTGGAAGAAACTCAAACACATGGAGGTTAGAGAGCATCCTGCTAAAAAATGAATGGGTCAACTAGGAAATTAGAGAAGATTTAAAAGATTCATGGAAACTAATGAAAATGAAGATACAAATGTTCAAAATCTTTGGGATACAGCAAAAGCAGTCTTAAGAGAGAAATACATCACAATACAAGTATCCCTCAAAAAAATGGAAAAAATACAAATACACAAGCTAACCTCACACTGAAAGGAACTGGAGAAAGAATAGCAAATAAAACCTACACCAATCAGAAGAGAGTTAATAAAGATTTGAGCAGAACTCAACGAAATCGAGACCAGAAGTGTGAACAGATCAACAAAACCAGGAATTGGTTCTTTGAAATAATTAATAAAATAGATAAACCATTAGCCAGCCTTATTAAAAAGTAAAAAGACTCAAATTAATAAAATCATGAATGAAAGACAAGAGATCACCACCAATACCAACGAAATACAAATGATATTAAAAACATATTATAAGCAGCTATATGCCAACAAATTAGGCAATCTAAAAGAAATGGATACATTTCTGGAAAACCAAAAATTACCACAACTGGAACAGGAAGAAATAGAAAACCTGAATAGGCTGATAACCAGGGAGGAAATTGAAGAAGTCATCAAAAACCTCCCAAGACACAAAAGTCCAGGGCCAGATTACTTCCCAGGGGAATTCTAGCAAACATTAAAAGAAGAAACAATAGCTATACTACTAAAGCTGTTCTGAAGGATAGAAAGGGATGGAATACTTCCAAATTCATTTTATGAGGCCAATATCACCTTAATTCCAAAACCAGACAAAGACCCCACCAAAAAGGAGAATTATAGACCAATATCCCTGATGAACATGGATGCAAAAATTCTCAGCAGGATACTAGCCAACAGGATCCAACAGAACATTAAGAAGATTATTCACCATGACTAAGTGGGATTTATCACCGGGATACAAGGCTGGTTCAACACTGATAAAACAGTCAACGTGATAGATCACATCAAGAGAAAAAACAAGAGCCACATGATCCTTTCAATACATGCAGAGAAAGCATTTGACAAAATATAGCATCCATTCCTGATCAAAACTCTTCAGAGTGTAGGCATAGAGGGAATATTCCTCAGCATCTTAAAGCCATCTATGAAAAGCCCACAGCAAATATCATTCTCAATGGAGAAACACTGGGAACCTTTCCCCTAAGATCAGGAACACGACAGGGATGTCCACTCTCACCACTGCTATTCAACATAGTACTGGAAGTCCTAGATTCATCAATTAGACAACAAAAAGAAATAAAAGGCATTCAAATTGGCAAAGAAGTCGAAATCTCCCTTTTTGCAGATGACATGTACCTACACAGGAAACCCAAAGACTCCACCTCAAGATTGCTAGAACTCATACAGCAATTCGGTAGTGTGGCAGGATAAAAAATCAGTGCCCATAAAACTGTGACATTTCTGTACACAAACACTGAGACTGAAGAAAAAGAAATCAAGAAGTCAATTTCATTTACAATTGCCATACCAAGGAATAAACATAACCAAAGGGGTAAAGGATCTATACCCTATACCCTAAAAACTACCGAACACTTCTGAAAGAAATTGAGGAAGACACAAAGAGATGGAGAAATACTCCATGCTCATGAATTGGAAGATTTACCATTGTGAAAATATCAATGCTACACATTTATTGCAATCCTAATCCCATGGTATTTCATGGACTTTCTTCAGAGAGGTGGAACAAATCATCTTAAGATTTGTGTGGAATCAGAAAAGAGCCCGAATAGTCAGGGGAATATTAAAAAAAGAAAACCATAGCTGGGGGCATCACAAGATTTCAGGTTGTACTACAAAGCTGTGATCATCAATAGCCAAACTGTGGAAGGAGCCTCGGTGTCCATCGAAAGATGAATGGATAAAGAAGATGTGGTGGATGTGTACAATGGAATATTACTCAGTCATTAGAAAGGACGAATACCCACCATTTCAACATTCTTACTTGTGTGAGGTGGTATCTCATTGTGGTTTGCATTTGTATTTCCCTGATGGCAGGTGATGCAGAGTATTTTCTCATGTGCTTGTTGGTAATGACTATGTTTCTTTGGTGAAGTTTCTGTTCATGTCTTTTGCCCATTTCATTATTGGATTGTTTGTTTCTTTGCTGTTGAGTTTAATAAGTTCTTTATATATCTTGGATACTAGCCCTTTATCTGATAGGTCATTTGCAAATATCTTCTCCCACTCTGTAGGTTGTCTTTTAATTATGTTGACTGTTTCTTTCACTGTGTAGAAGCTTCTTATCTTAATGAAGTCCCAATAGTTCATTTTTGCTTCTGTTTCCCTTGCCTTCATAGATGTATCTTGCAAGAAGTTGCTGTGGCCAAGTTCAAAAAGGGTGTTGCCTGTGTTCTCCTCTAGGATTTTGATGGAATCTTGTCTCACATTTCGATCTTTCATCTTTGTGTATGATGTAAAAGAATGGTCTAGTTTCATTCTTCTGCAAGTGTCTGTCCAATTTTTCCAGCACCATTTATTGAAGATACTGTCCTTTTTCCAGTGGATAGTCTTTCTTGCTTTGTCAAATATTAGTTGACCATAGAGTTGAGAGCCCATTTCTAACTTCTCTGTTCTGTTCAATTGTGTCTGTTTTTGTGCCAGTATCACACTATCTTGATGACTACAGTACAACCAGAAATCCAGCATTGTGATGCCCCAGCTCTGGTTTTCTTTTTCAATATTCCCCTATTTCTTTTTTTAAATATAAATTTATTTTTTTATCAGTGTTCAATTAATTTGCCAACATATAGAATAACACCCAGTGTTCATCCTGTCAAGTGCCCACCTTAGTACCGGTCACCAAGTCACCCCGATCCCCCGCCCACCTTCCCTTCCACTACCCCTAGTTCCTTTCCCAGAGTTAGGAGTCTCTCATGTTCTGTCTCCCTTTCTGATATTTCCCACACATTTCTTCTCCTTTCCCCTTTATTCCCTTTCACTATTTTTTATATTCCCCAAATGAATGAGGCCATATAATGTTTGTCCTTCTCCGATTGACTTACTTCACTCAGCATAATACCCTCCAGTTCCATCCACGTCGAAGCAAATAGTGGGTATTTGTCGTTTCTAATGGCTGAGTAATATTCCATTGTATACATCAACCACATCTTCTTTATCCATTCATCTTTCGATGGACACCGAGGCTCCTTCCACAGTTTGTCTATTGTGGATATTGCTTCTATAAACATCAGGGTGCTGGTGTCCCAGCATTTCATTGCATCTGTATCTTTGGGGTAAGAAAGATCTGTCCTCTTTCCGGGGTTACAAGGTGCACCACATTATTCCAATGCTCCATCCTTAGAACAGTACCTTTCATTGTCCTTGAAAGTCCCATGTGCAGGCTAAAAGTGAGCCCTGTGAAAACCTTTTTTTTTTTTTTTAAAGATTTTATTTACTTATTCATGAGAGACACAGAGAGAGGCAGAGACAGAGGCAGAGGGAGAAACAGGCTCCATACAGGGAGCCTGATGTGGGACTTGATCCCAGGACCTCGGGGTCATGCCAGAGCTGAAGGCAGAGGCTCAACCACTGAGCTACCCAGGCGTTCCAAGCCAGACACCATCTTGAGAGCACTCAACCTCTCATACTATCATAGCAGAGGGAGGGTGATGCTCTCTCCAACTTTGGTACCACCTAGAAAATATTTGCAGCCAGCTTTGCCAGACTCCATGCAAGGCATATTCTTCATCTGCAAAATTATTGGTGGTGACCTCCTTAACCTAGGTAAATGGGAGAATCAGGTTGGCCAGGGCTATTATCCCCAATTCCCATATCACCTGCCCACCCCCCCCCCCCAATATACACACACCCTTAAGTTGTACAGTCCAAACCAACTTCCATCAACTTTGTTCATTCTCAGCCACTGTCTCTGCATAATACTATAGTAGTCCCACCATGCTGGGACTGAAGTGCTAGGTACTAAGCCAGCACCTTGGACCCATTCACTACAGAAATTAATATTTGTTGCATGAACAGATGCATCACAGAAGTCCTTGCCATGATGGCAAGTGGAAAAGTCATTGCAACAGAGGACCTAACAACCTGTGCCAATCTCCACAGCCTCACTCCCTGGCTCATCCTTGGACATGTGACCTGGTCCTAGACAATGAGGTGGCAGGAACCTCAGGTCTCTGCCTGCAGAGCAAAGCCTGAGGTGGAGCCGAGGCCAGGAGCCTTTCCATCACTGCAGAAGTGGCCTAGGCCAGGCCAGT